>NW_004443992.1:12489831-12522167 GCF_000243295.1 Trichechus manatus latirostris | reverse complement strand
TTGAACGAGAGTTTTGCAGGATATATTATTTTTGGTTGGCAATTTTTTTCTTTCAAGGTTTTATATATGTCATCCCATTGCCTTCTTACCTACACGGTTTCTGCCGAATAATCCGAGCTTAGTCTTATTGTTTCTCCTCTGTATGTGACTTTTTGTTTTTCTTGAGGTGCTCTCAGAATTCTTTGTTTGTCTTTGGTTTTAGCGAGTGTGATTATGATATGCCTTGGTGATTTCCTTTGGGGTCTATCCTATATGGGGTTCACTGAGCTTTTTGGATGGCCAGCTTTTCATCTTTTATTACACTGGGGAAGTTTTCTGTCAGCAATTTTTCAATGATCCTGTCTGTGTCTTCTGTTTTCTCCCCCTGATCTGGAACTCCGATCACTCGCAGATTTTTGCTTTTGATTGGGTACAATTGAATTTTAAGGATACACGTACAAAAAAAAAACCTCAAATGGTTATATGATATATATATATTTACAGGAGACCCAGGTTTGATTTCAGACAATGCACCTCATGCATAGCCACCACTAGTCTGTCAGTGGTGGCTTGTGTGTTGCTACGGTGCTGAACAGGTTTCACTGTAGCTTCCAGACTAAGACAGACTAGGAGGAAAATCCTGGCAATCTACTTCCAAAAATCAGCAGATGAAAACCTATGGATCACGATGGTCCAATCCACAAGATTACGGGGATGGCATAGGACTGGACAATATTTCATTCCCTTATGCATGGGTTCACCATGAGGTGAAAGATGACTCAATAACAGCTAACAACATATATTACTACTACAATAATATAAATACTAGTTAAAATGTACGTAAATTAAGTATAAGGCACCGAGTGAGGTCCTAAGAGTTCTAGTTCTCTATCATGGCTCACCAAGTTCAGCTTATTGATGAACAATTGACTTTTGGGTAGGTGGAGTATTAGCCTATGATACCTCTTAAAATCTTAAAATTTAAACCAAGTCAATTGTCTGTCATTTTATAATTAAATGAGAGTTAAACTCTATAGTGCATTAATTTTTACTTCAGCATAATTTTTTGTTCTGAAACATGAATTTGTGATTTACATTGTCAGCACACTCTAACCTTATGTATAAACAAATTGCTGTTGAGTTGATTCTGACTCAAACCATATTACTAATTTCTAAAGATCGTTCTCACAAGGTTATAATATAACTGATTTAGTTTTAAGAGGCAAAACAACCTAAAAATCATGATTACATCTTGGAATATATTATATCATGTAAGAACAGATTTATGTAATTTATTAAACCTATTTGTTCTAGTTACTATTACTATATAACAAATTACTCTAAGACTTTGTGGTATAAAGATTTTGTGTGCTGAGAATTGCAGAAGGGCTCAACTGGGAAGTGGAGTCTCTTACAAGGTTGCAGTGAAATGTTGGGAAGGGCTACAGAGGAAGGCCTGGCTGGTCTGGACATCCAAGATGACTCACTCATTCAGCTGGCAGCTGATACCAGTTATGAGCTTGAAGCTTTGCTGGGACCTTCAACCGCAGCACCTGCATGGCCACTTCTTCAGCTAGGCAGACACAGGGTAATGGAACTTCTTAAATGGCAGCAGGCTTCCCCCAGAGCTAGTGTCCCAAGAGAATCAGGTGGAAGCTATGTGGCCTTTTCTTACCCAGCTTCAGACATACAATGTCTGCTATGTGTTATTAGTTACAAGTGAGCCGAGATTCAAGGGGACATAGACTCTAGCTCTTAAGGGACTGGGTGTCAAATAATTTGTGGAAATGTTTTATAACCACCACTCAACTCTATGGATTGATGAAAGAAAGAACAAAAGACAGAGAGAAAGAGAGGGAGGAAGGGAGGAAAAAAAAGGAAGGAAGAAAGAAAAAAGGAAGGAAGGAAGGAAGGAAGACATAAACTAACGCAAAATACTACAATTTAAATTAATGAAGTCATATTTCTTTTGAATGTCTACCTTGGCAGGACATTTACCTGAATCATAATGGACTAATAACATACATTTGGGTGGGAAATTACTAAGACAAAAAAAATAAAAAAAGAATCCTTGGCACATCTTTAGAAAATTAATACTATCACTTGAAAACATAAAGGAAAAACTGTGCAGCTGATAAAATTATGAAGAATGATGCAGCAATAGCCAGAGTGAATTTAAAACACTAAATCGCTCTGTCACATCTAATAAAAGGAGCAAGGCTAAATTATGAATACCCAATCAGAGTTTTCAATGCTTTAACTTACTGACTAAAATCATCATGGTTCCTAATTAGTTCAGGTTAAATATTTAACCATGGAAAGAACCTTTCATAAATAAACCATACTTCACTCTTAATTACATAAAATGCCTTTTTTGAAAGCCATGTATGTTATACATATATAAACTGATTCTCTGGATTAAAATTTTAGTGAAGTCATTCCTAATTATTAAGTTATGGATCAGAGGGTGGGATTTTAATGATTAGGAAAGTTTAATTTGTGACAAATGCGAATAGCTATTTTCCATTAAAGGAGACATTAGAGAAAGTTACTATATGTTAATAATGACATTCCTTATGTACCACCCGGACACTAAAATTCCTACATCTTATTGTCTTTTATGGAGTCCTGATGGTGCAGTGGTTAAGAGCTCGGCTGCTAACCAAAAGGTGGCAATTCAAATCCACCAGCCACTCCTTGGAAACCTAATAGGGCAGTTCTACTCTGTCCTAGAGGGTTGCTATCAGTCAGAATTGACTCGATGGCAATGGGTTTGGTTTTGGTTTTTGGACTCTCTTTTATTGTTTAAATAGAAAAATAAGCTATGAAGGTGATCAATAGCAATCAGAAATTAAGACTTGAGACATACAATGTCAGAACTCAAAGGATGGTTGCCTGACACCCTCAACTGATAAACTAGCAGAGTTAAGGCCAAGAAAGGTTCTGTAACCTGCTCAAGATGCCACAGGAACCCAAGTGCCTGGCTCTTACGCCGTTTCAAGCACAATGATTTTAGACCTTTCTCAGGAATGACAATACTCCTTTCTTCCTTTCTCCTACCCACCTACAAATCTGAATCTAGATATTAAAAACAAAACAAATTTGATAATTAATATTCCTTCCTCAAAACAAAAAACCAAACTCATTGCTGTCAAGCTGATTCTGACTGATAGCAACCCTTAATCGAAATCTAGATTAAAAAAAAAAAAAACTTGATAATTAACTAAACCATGTGCAATTGAGGGGCTAGATTTAGGGTTGACTTTTGTTGCTGTTAATGAAATGTGACAAGATCTGTATTTCTCACAATATCTTCTTTGCGATATTAGTAGGTGGTACTTTTAAAATGGCTCCTGAGGTCAAATAAATTTGGGGAACATTAGTTTAAAATTTGCCAAATTTTTTTTATCATAATACTTCTCAGAATTTTTAATTTTGTATATTGTGAACTCTGTTGGAGGGAATACATAAGGGTCAAATAAGGATTATTTTGCCTCTAAAAACTAAATCAATTATATTATTACCTTGTGAGAATGATCTTTAAGAACTAGTAATATGCTATTATTATTGGCATTTCCCAATCTCACATGACCAGGGATCATTCTAGAAGATTAGAAATCTGTGGAACACACTTTGAGAAGCCCCAAACAACATATATTAAATTTTAAGTATGTTAACAACTACTGAACTGAAAACAATATGGAATTCTATCTGTAGTTCTCCTAGAATATGGTCCTAAATATGGAAAGGGTAGTAACATAGCAAGATACAATTACCTGACACTTTTGAGCATGGAGTCCCTGGATGGTGCAAAAGGTTAACATGCTTGGCTACTAACAGAAAGGTTGGAGATTCCAGTCTACCCATAAGTGCCTCGAAGGAGAGACCTGGCAATCTGATTCTGAAATATCAGCTATTAAAAACCCTGTGGAGCACAGTTCTACACTGACGCACACGGGGTCACCATGAGTTAGATCAACTCAATGGCTGCAGTAAAAGGTAACTTTTGAACATTCTTAAAGTCAACAGCCAATTATAATGGGACCATTTAGTGTACTGGTGACCAATACTTTTGACTGACTACATTTATTTTGTTGCTTGCATGAGTCTAGTTATATACTGAGAGAATAACTCAGATCATAGTTAATCAATACCTTTAAAAACAACCTGCACTGAATTTCAGGGTATTCAAAATCTTGAGTGATTTTAGCTATTTATCTAAGCTGAAGGTCACGTTTTTAGTCCTTAAGTTCCTCATTCCCTTCTTTAGAATATTACAAGGCAGTTACAAACAAAACCATTCAGTGGCATGAAAATAGGTAAAAGTGAAGGTTTAAAGAAAATCCTCCCATAAAACACAGTATACTTGACAATATTAATTATTGTAATATTCACTGTCAATTACATAATTGAAATTTTTCACATAACAAAATACTGTTACATAACTTCATAGCATCTTAAAAATTACAACCAGCTGTTCAATATTGAAATGGAGTATTTTACACATTTTTACTCTAGATAAATATTACTTTTAGATACGAGGATTGAAATCATGGTTAAAATTTGATCCACAGTTTGAACAGCACAATACAAAGCAAAAACTATTTTATGAAAAAAAAAAAATAACTGCAAAAGTAGGTAAAAAGTTACTTTTGGATAGTGTCTTGAGTATTTTACCATTATATCAGAAAAACTGTATCAAGAATTCTCACAAAGGTAAGGAAACTAGGCACAATATTTTTTAAATTTACTTCTTATAAAAAACAGTAAACATAGAAATAATTTTGCAACCTAAAAAAAGATGGAAGTTTCTCATTTTTATGGAGATAGGATGAATTTTAAACTCCCATCAGCATATAAATGTTCCTTAGTATATGGTCTGGAATGTTCTTTTCTATTTTTTAGGGTAAATTAAAAGTTACTGAGCTAACTTGAACTTTGTCTACATACATTTTAAACTCTTTTTTTCCTTCCTCTCAGGAGGGTTTAGTCATATCTCTTCACTGGTCTCACTAGGAAGCCATCTGTACAAATATGTAACCAAAGTTTACTAGTACAGAACTTCTAAATTTAAGGAAGTAAATGACATAATATGAAATTCATAGCCTGACTTTTTAGAAGCTCTTGAATATTCCTTTACTGTGATATTTGCTGTAAAATACCTATAAGGCTAGAAGGGATTGTCTCATTACAATATATTATGTACAATGCCCCATTTAAAGCCATACTAAATTATAAGCAGTAATGTTTTTAAAAGGCCATTCTATATAGTTCTCTTTATTCCAGAGTCATAATGAAAAAATTATTTATTAATGAGCTTGATTTATAAAATTGTACCCATTGCAATTTTTGCCTTAGGGCACTAGAATGAAGTTAAAAACATTCAGTAAGCTGCAGAACACTTAACAATTATAAAAGCAGTCAGCAGCACCATAAATCACAATTATTCCAAAACAATACACCAAAAATGCAATTTAAACTGATAATGTATCATTTAATTATATTTTAATGTAAAGCAACGTTTGTCTAAATGACCTAGGAAAATATGGAGTATTGGAAGATTGTTACCATTAAGGAATAAACTGAGAGATGGCTTTCTTTTATTCTTTTTTTTTTTGACTGTGTATGAAACAGGACCACCTGAGTCTTTGGGAGCTGTCATTTATAACTTAAAGAAAAGTTGTGTTCTGAGCCTTTGTAGATTTTGTGATGTACAACAAATGAGAAGACTCTACTATGTAGCAGCTGCTGCCGAGTTTTAATAAACCTCTTTGACACATCAGACAGCCATGATTACTAGGAGCTCAGCTGATCACAGTGTTTTCACCAGATTTATATGGGGGGCAGAGAAACTAAATCAGCACCATTTTCTATGAAGATAAATTGCTGCTCATTCTAAGTGGAATAGGCAATAGATGACATATGATAGTTTTTCTTAGTTACATAAACCAATATTAAGTTCTACCTTCAAATCTCTTAAGAAAGAATCAGATAATTCCCTCACAAATTAGCAACTTTTAAGAGTTCAAATGAGTAGAGAACCCTTGATATATGCAAATGTACCCAATATATTTAATTCTTAGCATAAAAGTCAATGAAATAGAAGACCTTTCAAAAATATATCTTTGTAATTAATAAGTGTCTTTATTCAAATAGACAATCAGCAGATTAGTAAAATTATTTCATAAAGCATTATATAAGTGGTTTTTGATAAAAATATTCTGAGTACAATCTAATCTTATAATTGAGAAACTGCATGAAGGAATGTATCCATTGAGAAAAATAAAATTCCACATTTAAATAAAAGAAACACGGTGGTATTTAAAACAAACAACCTCCTAAAATGTCCCATTAAGATTATCTATGCAACAGCCTCCCTGTCTGTCTCATGGGATTGAAATGTATTTTCTACAGACCCTGCTAATAAAATAAAGAGGAATAAATACTGGCCAGGTGACTAGCATGTATGTATATCATGAGAATCATCCCTATAGCTTCAATTAGTTATTTACAACTAATTGTTCATATTCCTTACTTGGAAATGTTTCAGGTTATGATTCAAAGTGTCTTTCCAAATCATTGCTGCAGATGTCATATGTGTGCCTGGGGCGTTTTAATGGCTTCCTCTTTTAATACTTGGTGTGAATCTAACAAAATAAATGGACTATCCCTACCCTTTTAGAAAAAAAGGGAAAAAAGCAACAAAGAAACCTAATCAGGTCTAAAAACGAGTTTATCCTACTTTGTACAAAGAAAACAGAAAGAGTCTGGGGAAGATAAACTAATTTCCACCAGTTTCTGGCTACCGCATATACACTAACTCAATTTAGATTGATCTGATAATGTCTACAGACTTACTACCAAGACACAAAGTTACTATATACATTCAGACATTTTTTTTTTTCCAAAAATAGCAGGAGATGAAATGTTGTCTAACCTCCCTTTTAATTTTATTTTAGTTTTATCTTGGTTTCTTACTTCAAAGCAAATAAGACAAGTTTTCTGACATCTTTTCAAAATTCTCAGAGAAGGGGAATGCCAGAAACAATCTTCTTTATATAGAATAACACAAATTTAAGTCAAAGGATGATGACTTTTAAGGCCTGATTTACTCGAAAACTGCTGTTTACACAGCAAAGGAATGACACAGTACCTTAATCTACACTTAAAAAATTACTTTAAAGCAGCCAATTTTTTATGTATAAAAATAACCATTTATTCAACTCTGGGGAAATGGAAAGGTCACTGAAGTAGTAACCAGGCAAACTAAACTTTAGTTCTTTCTTTTCCATTAATCAGCTTTTTGCTAATAATATTTGTGTTAAATCTCGAGGACAGAGTTTAAAATACCCAAATGGTATATATTTGTTTAAATTTGTAAAAGTAATCATAATCTGGAAAATCATCTAATCCCTCTGAAATCTAGTTTCTGCAATGCAACATTTACTAAGCAATTACTATACACCATACACTGGGCACATAAGAAGAACAGGCAAAATTAATATCCCCAATGAACTAAGTTTGACTCCTATCCATAAAAGTCATAATTTTAACCTATCTGACTACATATTGTTTTTCAAAAAGCCTGTATCATCACTGTTATCAAACACCATTAGCATAACTAAACTAAGAAAGTTGGCACAGAAAGTTACATAAACTAATTTTTTAAGAGTAAATGAATAGTTACAAGATTTTTTCTTCTTCACTGTGTTCAGTTATACTATTTACAAATATGCTACACAAATAATTTTTACAAAAAGTAGAAAATGCTATTTAAAGCTTAAAATATATAGACTATAAACAATATCACGTTTAAGCCATTGATATGAAATAACGTTTGGGTATCTGTTTTTATCCTTTAATAAGTAGCCTGAAGTATTTTATTTATTAAATTCAAGTATCAAAACCAAAAACCAAACCTGTTGCCATCAGGTCAATTCTGACCCATAGTGATCCTAGAGGACAGGGTAGACGTGCCCCATAGGGTTTCCAAGGAGTAGCTGGTGCATTTGAACTGCTGACTTTTGGTTAGCAGCCGTACCATTTAACCACTTCACAACCAGGGATATACGTTTACAAAAATGTAGGCAGTCCTTTATGTAGAATTCTGGAATATGTTGCTTAATATCTATGATTTATTAATGAAAGAAATACAGTCTTCAAAGTGTATCTTCTTTTTATTTCTTTATGACAAAAGTGCAAAATGTGTAAGAATACACTATGTCCGTAACACACAAATAATGGCTCACTCAAAATTTCTGTCTAAAATTTTAATAAAGACAAAAAGAATGGATGCCTACACATACATATATACGTATATACAAGGACTTTGCTTTATGGTACAATAGTCCATTAATAACTTATAGTATTCCTTAATAAAGGAGAAATTAGAAAATTATTTTCATTTCTTTCATTTAAAAATATAATGAGAGATTTCCAGCAAAGGGCTGGAAGAATACTGAGGATTTATGGTGCAAATGGTTAATTCTACGACTACTAACTGAAAGGTTGGAGAGTCAAACCCATCCAGAGGTGCCTCAGAAGTAAGGCCTGGTGATCTGGTTCTGAACAGTCACAGCCTTGAAAATCCTATGGAGTAATTTTACTCTGAACACATAGGGTTACCGTGAGTCAAAATCAACTTGATGACAACTAACAACAACAATTGTTTAAAACATAGAGAAAGATGAAATATAAAAAGAAGAAGAAAAAAATCCTAAAAAATAAGCTTGGTTCAACAACAAGATAAAAACCACAGTAGACCAGAAACTGAACAAAAACTTGAAGTAGTAAGCAGGGCCCAAGCCACAGACTTCCTTGACTCTACCAGAATAGATTGAGAGGTCCCAATGAATGTCTTTAAAAAAAAAAAAAAAAAAAAAAAGATGACACTGAAGCAAAATACTGGAAATGGTGAAGAATCACTACAGGTTGAGATAAGACCTAATACATTTTTATAACAGAAGAAAGGCATGAATCCTCAGGTTGAAATTGTATGCCAAATACCAGACAAAGAAAACAAACTATTTTTTTAACAATTTACACCTGGACACAGATGTAGATTTCTAACAAATATTGAAAATGAAAGCATCAAGAATAGTGTGAACACAATGGAGTACTACACAACTATAAATAACAATGATGATTCTGCGAAGCATCTCATAACATGGATGAAACTGGAGGACATTATGCTGAGTGAAAGAAGTCAATCACAAAAGGACAACTATTATATGAGACCACTACTATAAAAACTCATGAAAATGTTTACACACAAGAAGAAACAATCTTTGATGGTTACGAGGGATGACAGGGGTGGGGGGATATTAAATAGACAGTAGGTAAGTGATAACTTTGGTGAAGGGCGAGACAGTATACAATACTGCGGAAGCCAATACAGCTTGTATAGGAAAGGTCATGAAAACTCCATAGACACATCCAAACTCCCAGAAGGACCAAATTGCTGGGCAGAGGGCTGTGGGGACCATGGTCTCGGGGAACATCTAGCTCAACTGGCATAACATAGTTTATAAAGAAAATGTTCCACATTCTACCTTGGCGAGTAGTGTCTGGGGTCTTAAAAGCGTGTGAGCAGTCATCTAAGATACTCCACTGGTCTCACTCCTTCGGGAGCAAGGGAGAATGAAGAAAACAAGATACAAGGGAAAGATTAGTTCGAAGGACTAATGGACCACACCTACCACGGCCTCCACAAGACTGAGTCCAGTATGGCTAGATGGAGCCTGGCTACCACCACTGACTGCTCTGACAGGGATCACAACAGAGGGTCCCAGACAGAGCTGGAGAAAAATGTAGAACAAAATTCTAACCCACAAAAAAAGACCAGACTGACGGGCCTGACAGAGACTGGAGAAACCCCGAGAGTACGGCCCCCAGATACATTTTTAGCTCAGTAATGAAGTCACTCCCGAGGTTCACCCTTCAGCCAAAGGTTAGACAGCCCCATAAGACAAAATGAGACCAGTGGGGCACAGCAGCCCAGGGACAAGGACTAGAAGGCAGGAGGGGACAGGAAAGCTGGTAATAGGGAACCCAAGGTCGAGAAAGGAAGTGCTTGTTGACATGTTGTGGGGTTGTTAACCAATGTCATAAAACAATATGTGTACTAACTGTTTAATGAGAAAGTACTTGTTCTGTAAACCTTCATCTAAAGTACAGTAAAAAAAAATATACAGTGTGAAAACACATATTACCTACAAAAAAAAGACAATTATGCTTATCAGAAACAACATGTATCAGTAGATAATGAAATAACACCTTCAAAGCTGTACAGAAAAATAGCTGACAACCTAGAATTTTATATCCAACTAAGCTATCATCTAAGAGTTAGAGGAAATTGAAGGCAACTTCAGAAACTCAGCGCTAATTTTTCAAATATTCTCTCTCATGGAAATACTTAATGAAGTACTTTGGCATTTAAAAAAAAAGCAATCTCATAAGAAGGCACGTGTCATGTAAACACAGAAATTGCCAAAAACAAGTTGGTAACCTAATTAACTAATGACTTAAAAATGTTAATGCACAATGTTTAGAGTTGAAAAAAATCCCAATCCTAACCACAAATTGTTTGAGAGACTGGGAGTAAAAACAAATAAAAACTTCCTTACTAATTTTATGAAGCTAATTATAAAGTATGTAAGATATAAACCTTAATGTCAAAACAAGATAAGGACAATGAAAGAAATTAAAATACACCTACTCCTCACTTATCCACTATCTCATTTTCCAACATTTCACATTTATGACAATAGTAAAAAATCTACTATCCAATTATTTTGCGCATTAATGACATACGTCTGGCAGTAACAAAAGCCAAGGTGCAAGGCAAGAGTAACACTGGCTGTGACGGTTAAGGTTATGTGTCAACTTGGCTGTGCGATGATTTTCAGTGATTTGGCAGTTACGTAATGGTGTAATTTTGCAGTTATGTAATAATGTAGTCATCCTCCATTTTGTGATCTGATGTGGTCACCCTTCATTTTGCATAACACCTATTTTCACATTAATGATCTGGTCTCTGGAACGTAACCATGTCGATAAGTGAGAAGTCAGAGTATAGAATTATCTCAGTTACAGGAGTCCCTGGGTTGCACAAAAGTTAAAGTGCTAGACTACTATCCAAAAGGCTGGCAGTTCAAACCCACCCAGAGGCACCCTGGAAGACAGACCTGGTTATCTGTCTGAAAGGTCACCGCCTTGAAAATCTTATGGAACACAGTTTTACTCTGACACACATGGGTTTGTCATGAGTAGGAACTGACTTGACAGAAACTAATAACAACAATCTAGTTGCACAGATGGCATCATTAAAAGAAATATTAGCAAACTGAATTCAGCAATATGTAAAGCAGAATACATCATGACCAAGGAGGCTTTACCATAGGAATGCAAGGAGGACTTAACATCAGAAAATCTATTTATGTAATGCTCTACTTTCAGTGATAGAAGGAGCAAAAGCCCATCTAAATAAAGAAAGATAACATTTAATGAGCAATACTCATTAAAGATTTAAAATGGCACCGCAATAATTGATTATGCCTACTGAAAACTGAAACAAAAGTAGATCCCTAGTCACACCACTTTAAAAAATTTACAAGTGAACTAAAGACTTAATATGAAAATAAAAATTAACTTTCAGAAAAAAATAATATTGGGAAATATCATTACAACCTCAGGGTAGGAAATTATTTCTTTAAACACACACACACCATACAATAAAGAAACTGATAAATATGTTAATATCTAAAACTTACTTATAATAAAAAATTAACCAAGTTAAAAAGAAAAGGCATAGACTGGGAGAAGGTATTTCCAATCCCTATAACCAAAACATTGTATCCACAATACGAATAAGAAAATACAACAGAAAAAAAAAGGATGCAAAGAAACATATGGTTGACCAAACAGAAAAGCGTTGGTTTTCTATTGAAATTATTTCATCTTATTTTCCTTCCTATTAGAACTTCCAATTTTGATTAGGTGCACAACCTCACCCCAACCTCATCCCATGTATTGTATGGCATGTGATTCAGAGGAAGCTGACTCCAACTCAGTTTCAACTCTCAGTG
Organism: Trichechus manatus latirostris; assembly: GCF_000243295.1. Taxonomy (NCBI): domain Eukaryota; kingdom Metazoa; phylum Chordata; class Mammalia; order Sirenia; family Trichechidae; genus Trichechus; species Trichechus manatus. The sequence goes on along the minus strand of NW_004443992.1, from coordinate 12,510,102 downwards.
TCTCCATGGTCATTTGAGAGAGATAGTGAAAACTGAAAAATAAAAGTTAGATACCCTCCTTGAAATCAGATAATTTATAAATAGAAGAAAAATTGTAATAGCAAAAAAAAATGGAAAAATATGGTTCTCCACTAAAAACTCCTAGCTCGAGAATAAAGATCACTGATGATTTCCACATGTTACACCAACTTATATTCCTACCAATAGTACATGAGAGCCATCATGTCAATCATATCATCTTCCTCATATTACAGATGAAGAAACAATCTCAGGGAAGTTAAGTAATTTCTCCAATACCACACAATTCTACCTTTAAGCTTAAATCAGAAGCCAAGTGGCCAAATTCCCATCCTAGGGCACATATGCTGCTATTGTTTAACTTGAACACACTGTATTTTTAACTCAGGTAGAAATAACCAGAATGATCTGTGGTTTGGAGTTTTCTACTTCACTGCCTCCTCCATCAACGCAGCTTTCCATGATAGAATATTTCTGACTCTCAGGAAAAAGGCACCTATCTTAACTGCTTTGCCAGAAACAAATTTCTCTTCATGTTTGATGTTAGCCATGCAGCCTAATGTCAGAACTCCTGCCAGACAAAGAAAATGCTAAAAGAGCAGGTTGTACAGCTCAACACAATCAGATTAAGATTAGTAACCCAGCTAAATGGAGAGCAGAATAATACGTGCAGAATCTTTGGGGAAAACTTTATCTGGTCTTACATTTGAGGAATGTCAGTTAGTTACTTGAGATACATTAACTTTTCCAGACCTGAGGGAGTCAGTCCTAAATTATTGCTTCTGTGGCCTAAGAAGACAACTCCTTTTTTGAGGGAGATGATGAGAGCTGCTGCTTCTTTTTTTTTTAAGTCTACTTTTTCAATAAGACAGATGCTAATACGATTTATTAAATGGAGAATTAATAAAAATGCATGCTTGTGTTTTGAATTACGTACCACGTCAGGGTGTCATTCTGGCCACGACCAAAGAAAAAGTGCTTTGTGTTTCACCACTCCTATCCTCTTCAACAGAATGTTTCACTTTATCCTTTTTTTCCCCCAGTTTTTACAACTTCACAGTTTCATGTAAAATGTTACACTTAAGTTGTTTTTCACAACTCCAGCGTGTATATTAATTTGTCAAATATATTGTGAACTTTTCACTCTATCTGCAGCATCTCTGAATAAATTCGTGGAGATTATGCTCAAAAGGGTTTCTTCCATCTCTGCACCAGTGCTGAAGGAGCTAACTTACCTCCTGGTGCCCAAGCAGTTTGCTCTCCACAGGCCAGATTCAGCTTCTCTTTCTAATTTAATTTCACATCATTCCCCCACTGCATGAAAGATTGCATATCACAAGGGGTACCTGTTCAGATGCAGATTCCCAGCATTTACAGTCATAACTGTTGCTACAGATTATTCATACCCAGCCTTGGTCTGATTGCCCAGCTATCCGGAATGTCTGTCCAGCCTTCCTCCAGTTGGGAACTGTTCTTTCCCTACTAGAACCATGTGTCAAATGTCCTGTTATTGTTGACTATTCCCTCCACCCACAATTGCCACAGGTGACTTAAAGTACCAAGGTTAGATTAAAGTGGCCAACCTGGACCATTCAGACTTCTTCCCTGGAGCCTAGAAAGAGAATTATTTCCTATCTGGAAATGGGAGCTGAACGTGGGAAAACAGAAGTTGTCAGAAGCCATGCTTACCCTTCAGAGGAAGCCAGCAAGCCCTGGTGGTGCAGTGGTTAAGAGCTACAGCTGCTAGACAAAAGGTCTGCAGTTCGAATCCACCAGCTGCTCCTTGGAAACCCAATGGGGCAGTTTTACTCTGGAAATTTTACTTTGAAATCAACTCAACAGCAATAGGTTGTTTTCTTTTTTCGGTCTGCAGGTAAACATGGTAAAATCTGGGAAAGAATGAAGCAGAGGCAATTACTCGCATCTCTGTTTCCAGTGTTTCCTGAAGCCTAGCTGCCTCTCTCACTTCCCAAGACTGGCTGTTCAACATGCTCATAGATTACATGTGGTACCATTCTCAAAAAAAAAGGCCTCTCAATTTCTGACTGAGCTATTTCAAATTATATTTTTGCCACTTGGAATCAAAACAGTTCTTAAATTGTTATCAGCTTATAAAATTTCACTCTGTGTCCTCCTCAACTAGATTACAAGCTCTATCAAGCCTATTTCCGTTGCATTGTTTTGCTTCTAATATCCTCCTCAACAAATAGCAAAATGTGTTCCACTCTACTCCTCTCTACTGCAACTGCTCTTAAATATGGCCATCAATGACTTCAAGGCTTATGCTCATGTTTCTTTGATTTCCAAGAATCTCTACTTATATTTTTTTCTTACAAACTGATTCTGAATGCTGTATATCAGTTGACAGAACTCCCACCTACTTCACTATCCAAATATGAAACCTGGGAGTTATTAGTAACACCTTCTACCCCTTCATGCAAGCAGATCTTTAGACTTTACTACCTAAATATTTTTGCCACTCATTGTCTTTTTGACTGAGCAATTAGATCTTTACTGAACTTCTATGTGCTTTGTTTTCTTTATCAATAAAATGGAGATATAAATGGTACACACCTCATAGAGTTTTTGTGAGGATTAAACAGAAGAATATATGGAAAACACTTAGAACAATGACTGGCACATAGTGTGTTTGTGGTTGTTTCGTTATTATTGAATTAACCTCCTTCTCTATATTCACAAACAGTTCATGCTATAATTCAGGTCTTCATCATCTCTCCCCTGAATCATACTATAACAAACACCTAAGTATTTTACTACCTCTACTCTTTGATCTTTGATCCATCCTCTACACAGGTATCAAAGAGATCAATTTGTAAACTTGAGACTTTGACAATTCTAACATTCTTCAATTGTTTTGCCTAACATATAAGATAAAATCCAAGCTCCTGTATGTGACATATGTGGATCCTCAGCAAAGCCAAAGTAATCATAATTCTGGAAGATCATACCATCTCTTACATTTATATCTTTATTTTTTAACCTTCTACCTAAAATACATTCCTCCAGATCTGGCATGGTGCCTCCTACTCATCCTTTAAGACAGAATTTCATGCATCAAGAGTTATTTTTGAACTCCCATTTTAGCTTTCCATAAAATGTTCTTGAGCATACGACAATCACTGCACCTGCCACACTGTATCCCAGTTTCCATTTGTGTGTCTGTCCTCCTCAATGGATGAACAAGAGGACACGTAAATGAGAGTTCCCTGAAGGCAGGGTCATGTTTTATTCACCCTTTAATCCCCAGCACTAATCAAGGTTCTTGGCACAAAGTGAACACCGAATAACTATTTGTTAAATGAAGGGTGACATTATGAAACATTTTGCAGAGTCACTCCGAGCTTATGGATGAAAGATCTCAGAAGACCCACAAAGTCAACAGTAGGTAAATACTATGAGATCTTGACAAAGACTTCATTTTCCAAAATGATCCCCAGGTCTAATATCAGCTGAGAATCTTGCAATAGCTAAAACTATAAAAAACTTTTCTCCAAATTCGGCCTGAAGAATTTTATCTTGAAATTGATGCCTAAATTAAGGCTTTAGCTTTAAAATGTTTAATTTTACATGTGATCCTTGGTCCATGCACTTGAAAACTAACAATAATTTAAAACCAAAAGTCAGCTTGTTAATCCCTAAAGTAAATTACCTCTGGCTGCGTGGTGTAATAAATCAATTAAACTATGTCTGGTAGGAAAAACAAAAATTCTGGCCCCCGGGTTTCTATCACATGGGGTTTAGTCACACAGAAATGGATATAGCATGGTTTCACAATTTACCTGTGTATGTACTAAAAATAACTAAACTTTTCAGAAAAAAAAATGGAAGCAGAAACATCAGGAAGAACGTGTATTCTACTTGTTATTTTATAAACAATAGTTTATGCGTAGTCAGTAAATACATATCTGGTCCCAGATCAGACTTTTTCTCACATTCTTATGTTGAATATAACATACTTGCACCGAGTGTTTAATCTCTGGTTTATTTATTCATCATACCAGCGTTAGAGATCCAGAAAAATTCAGTTTCACTTTAAATGTTCATTTTATTAGGTTCTATAACAGCAACATAATTACTCTCCCTAATATAGACAGAAAATTAAATTAAATTACATATTTGCAAATAATTAAGAAAGCACTGACCAGAAGCTGAACTTGAACGAGTGCAATAATTTACAAAGGCCCCTCCACTCCTCCATCCCATCCCCACATTGGGCACCATGTTTAAAATGAACGAAGCTGGAAAGTCATGAGAAGAAACTGAATTTGAAATACATTATAAATGCAGAAATAGTGTAATACTTTCAGAGGCCTATGTCTGCTCTACTTTAATACTGTGATTATTGATATAGATATGACACAGATAAATAAAGTTCATACTGAATGAAGTCTATTTGTTCATCATTTAAAGTGAATGAAGAAAATATACAAACAATACTACACTTTCTCTTTAAAAACACTTTCTTCTTTACTTAAATGTTGTGTTTAAAACCTATCCTCTGTAAGAAGGGTAATTTGTAAAAAAAACTGAGAATTTGTTCTTTTTCTTACTTTCCATTTCCTTACCCATTAATTCTTGTATTCATTCATTTATTCAGTCAGTTGATCTGACTCTCTGTCTTCTATTCAATAAATAGTTATGAAACCCTATCATGTGCTAAGTTCTGGGCTATGAAGGTAAAAAACATACTGTCTGTCCTCAGTGCACTTCCATTCTAGAGAAAGGAGGCAGACATAAAAACAGTAAGTGTTACCACTGTTCATGAGAATTGTGAACCACTCTCATTGGGTTGGGGCAAGAGAGAAACAGGGAACTGAGGAGGGAACGGTTGGCTCCCCCTACACTCACAGCAAAGCATATCAGAACCAGCTTCTGTGCTCTGGGTGGTTGGGGAACAAGTGTGTGAAATAAGAGGAACTAATACTCAGAATCGACTCGACGGCAACGGGTTTGGTTTGTGGTTTAATACTTCGCTCTTTGTGTGTCTTGTATCTGACATCTGGTATTTTGGTCCTATATTAAATATTTCTACCTCCAATAATATATTTTTATCAGGACCTCAACAAATGTCATATCATACATTACCTTTAAAATATTATTGAAAAGATAACACACTTCTGTCCAGTAGTAGGGTTTCAGGAAAGAATTAGAAGAGGTGGTGTTTCAGCCAAGCCTAACGGGCGCAGTTCTACTTTGACATAACTGGGGTCACTATGAGTTGGAATTAACTTGATGGCAACTGTATTATTTTTTTTAAACAAATGAGAAGGTGTTTGCCATGCAGACAAGTGAGGACGTTAATTCAAGACAGAGGGAACAGGATGAGTAACCCAGAGAAGTGCAAAAGCGCAGTGATGTTTCAGGAAACTTCAGGAAGTAGATGATAGGTTAAAAACATGTGAAACTGTTCTGTGTCTTAATAATCTCTCCTTTTCTGTTTCCTTCTAGGTTTTCAACTTAAAGAAAACATTTACAAAGAAGCGAACCATTTTACATCAAGAGAGGAAAGCCAGGGCTAGATTCACTGATGCAGTTCCAATACAGATTTAAGAATTGGTCTTTGAAGGAGTATTTCTGTCTTGTTTTGGTTTTCAAATGAAAAGAAATTTCAAAAGTATAAGCAAAAGACACTCAACATATACTTAATGCTCAACTTTGAAATCAATGTTTTTTTCTAGCTATGTGCTAAGTGCTGCCTTTATATTAAAACTAAACCTGATCAATCAGTTTTAAAAAAATATTACATTTAGGCTTACTTCTATAGTCTACTTTATCTTACCACATTTTTTTCCTTTAAGTATGGCACAAATCCAACACATGTATATATTTAACAAAGACATATAATCCTTACTAAGAATTTTTACAAATAATCCCTTATTTATTTCTCAAGAAAATCCTGAAACCATTTAATAGATAAGAAAACTGAGAACAAAAGAAAGTAAATATTTTATGAAAATCAACCAGTTGGTCAGTGGCAGAACTAGATTTGAACCATGAAGTGTGGCTTCAGAGTCCATGTTCTTTCTTAGTCATGTTAGCTGGCTGCCTCTAGAGTTCACAGCTCCCATCTACCACTCCAGTATCTGTACGAAGTAATAACTTAATTGATTACAAGCATTTGTGTTCAAAGGATGAATCTCCAAGCTGAACTTCCTGAGTCATTATTTATGATTATTGATTCCTATGCTCCACCTACGTCTTCTGTAGAATTTGAGCAGACCCATGGGCTACCTATTTCGGGATAGTTCCCAGCTCCCAGTAAAGCACCCTTCTCTCACAGTAAAACTCATAAGGAGTATTGAAAGGATAAATTATAATAATGATTTTGATGCACAACTTCATGTAGTCAAACTGCAATCACAAAAGTCCCTTGCGGCTTCCCATCCATAACTGTGTTTTTCAATTCAGACAGGTGCCTTTCTAGTTTCTGAACCCTGCACACGTTTCCATGTATGACTCTAATAAAACTGCCATCATAACTGTATTTCTTAAAACTGGATTCACATTCATGATGTTAGTGAAGAAGCTAAAAATAAAACTGTGGCTAGCTCTAGTTTTTGTATGCATGCATATTAATTTAAATCATTTCCCTTTAATTATATTTAGCACACATTAGAAATTTAGTAATTATAAAAGACCTTTAATTATCAACATTCATTATTATCACTATTATTATCATATATTAAACACCCACAGTCTGCTAAATGCTGTACTTAAGATAAAAGGCATTAACCTTGCAATTCCACTGTGACCAAGATAGAAGACAATCTTCTGCTTCCAGACAGAGAACAGAATTATACTTGCCCAACTTGACAAAGAGCCAATGGATGAGTCAGGGATAAAACCTAGTTGTCTTAACCACTAGACAATTGGATAAACAAAGAATGCCATAAAACTCTGCCATTTAAAACACATCTGAGTCTATACTTCCATCAGTGTTTTTAATGCCTGCATCAAATTCTTTTGTGGTGGCGAAGCTTTCTCCTTCACAGGGATTTCTGAATTGTGTAAACAGTCAAGTAATTTGAGACCAATTCTACAGTATAAACTTTCTAGTCAAATAGAACAATACCACTTTTGGTTAAAAAAATAAATAAATAAATAAAGTAGGACTATAAAACAATGTAATGGATTTTTTTCAGGGGGGAGAAGAGGCCTTATAAACTGGCTTTGAGGACAGTTTCAAATGAAGATTTCCAAAAGCATTGGAACAATGGTAGCATCACGAGGACAAATGTATAGACTCTTACAGCGCTACTTCTAAGGCTAACATTTGATTTTAATGGTAGAATGTAGAGGCTACACTTTGGAATAAATCAAATTCTACCACTGCTACTTATTAGGTATATGATCTGGGGCAAATAAGTTGATTTGTGTGAGCCTTAGCTTCCTCATCTGTAAATGGAGGCAATAAAGCCAAATCTGCAGATTTTTATGAGACAAAATTATATATTGAATATGTATATATATATATATATACACACATCTAGTAAATTATTGGCAATCAAATGATAACTACTGTGATAATAAATAGGTTTACGAATGTAGAATATACATGTATATGTCGAACCTTTTAGATCTAATTTAAGGCAATTAAGAAGTTTTTCTTTAATTCTGGGAGACACTGGTAGGCTCAAATCTAGTAAAACATTGCCTAAAATTATGCTTTTGAGTAAATGTCTGCATTTCAACATTTAGATTGGAAAATACCTTTTTCTAAATTGGAGGAGCCTGGTGGTACAGTGGTTAAGTGCTTCACTGCGAACTGAAAGACCAGTGGTTCAAATCCACCAGCTGCTCCACAGGAGAAAGATGTGGCAGTCTGCCTTGGAAACCCCATGGGGAAGTTCTACTCTGCCTTATAGGGTTACTATGAGTCAGAGTCGACTCCATGGCAATAGGTTTGGTTTTTGTATTTTGTAAATTGGTTACTAGTTGGCTGATCATATACCAAAGTTGGAATCACAAGGAACAAACACTACAGTGAACCTCATCAGAATTTAGATTCAGGAATTACTTAAGCATTATTCTAAACACACTCCTTTTAGGTTAATCCCAAATTGTTTGGGATTTTCTATTCTCTGCAGTCAGCCTCCGGCATTGTTTTGAAAAATATGGGAGGTCTTCCAAGGAATTTCAGTTTATTTATTCAATCCAATATTTATCCTAACGTGTTCACACTAAATCCTGGAAGTCAGGTATTTAGTTCCACAGAGGCAGTTCCCTAATTTTTACTCTGTTCATCCTCTCTACCAAAATTCTTGCTTGAACTGCCATGAAAACTCTTTTGGAATATTTGGGGGAACTGATTTTTCAACAGACTATTGGGCAGGTCTGGCCTGATGATAAGGCTCAAAGCCATCTGCCCCAAAATACGTTAGCAGATACATTCTACTTTTGCTTTCTGTATTTCAGGGCCTAAAATTCTACCAGTTGGTAGACTGATTTTCTTTGTCTCCTTTGAAAGTACCTGTACCTTTGGGAAAATAGAGTGGATATCAGTCTTTCACACAAAAATGTGAATTACTGCGACTGCATCATTTTTCTTATGACATAAAGTATAGATCACCTATCTACGGAGCAAGGTAACTACAGGGATGGGGGAGAAGAAGAAGTTTCTTTGAAAGAGGGCAGTGCTGACAAGGTTTGGAGAGATCTAGTTATAAGTGTGATAATGAAAGCCTGAGAGCTGCATCAAAGCACTTATAATCCAGGGGTCTGGAAACAGGTCAATTAGAAGGAAGGAAGTACAGATGGGAGGGACGAGGACAAAGATAAGCATCTCTTTCAATAACCTGTCCACAATCTGACATGAACTTGGAATTAAGTGAGAAAAGTTCCTCCCTTCTTATTATCCTAGGCAGTATTACCTGGCCACCTGTTGGTGACCTAGAATGCAGGTTAATGCAATTACAGCCACAATTAAATTGTATTATGGCTCAGGTTGGCTATTATATGATCAGAAAATGTACTCCATTACATTATAGGGTCCCTATGAGTCAGAATCTACTCGAAGGCAGTGGGTTTGGTTTTATTCCTCAGGCATGATATGCTACATTCTAGGTATATGACAGGAAATTAGATTAACCTGCAAGGAGCTCAGAATCCAGTAAGGAAGACATACAATGTGGAAAACATTAACAGGAGGTAAAAAGAATTATAATAGAGATATGCCAGTGTGCCATGGATGGGAAGAGGTCAATTCTAAACAGAACGAAGAGGGGTTGGGGAAGGATTAGTAAAGAAAGAGACCACTGCACTGGATTTTGAGAGAGAAGTAGAGATTCCCCAAAGGAGGGGGGACAAACGACAGTCCTGGCAGGAAAAACAGCTGGGCAAAAACACACACAGAAGCATTTGTTGCAGGTGCGAGAAATTATAAGTAGGGAGAATGGGGTGCCTCGTGGTGTAGCTCGAGATTAAATGAAGCATATAGGCCTAGGTTAGGCTGTAAAAAGCTATACTTAGAAATTTAAAATATATCCTGGAAGGATGAGGAATGGTCAGTGGTTTCAAAGCAGGAGAGTGACATGGCCAGGTTTTGTAATGTATCCAGATATACAATGGGATCTAATAATTTTATTCATGAAACAATAAAGAATCATCTCATACAAGTAAAGCCTTCATTAGGAAAATTACATAACTTTTAACTGAACAGTGCCTATATGTAATGAGACTTAAACAAAAAAACAAACCCATTGCCATCAGGTCAATTCTGACTCCTAGTGACCCTATGGGACAGACAGAACTGTCCCATAGGGTTTCCAAGGAGTGGCTGGTAGATTCGAACTGCTGATCTTTTGGTTAGCAGCTGAACTCTTTAACCATTCAAGTAAAACTTTGACTAAAAAAAAACACATGAACTTTTGATAGGTTTTCTGAAATATGTGGTATCGCATCGTAACGATATCAATTGCTTTGATGCCTATGTGTTTATCTTTTCGGATATTCATAAGAACATGGCTGAGTACTACATATATATATTTATTTAAAAATTAAAATCAAGAAAGCTTGAGTGATTGACAGTGACTGAAATTAAAGACAGGAAAAAAGAGGCAATACAATTTTTTAAACAAGTCAATCAATTCTGACTTTTGATGCCTTAAGAATCTAGCTTTTCCTTTTAAAAAGGGACACTTCTTATGCTTTTTGTAATAATGTCATTTATCCATCCTTTGCTTAATAGATTGAAAGTTTTGTATGAAAAACCCATTGCGTTGAGTCGATTCCGACCCATAGCGACCCTAGAGGACAAAGTAGAACTGCCCCATAAGGTTTCCAAGGAGCAGCTGGTAGATTTGAACTGCCGACCTCCTGGTTAGCAGCCGTGTCACTTAACCACTGTGCCACCAGGGCTCCTTTGTATGATAAGAAGGGTGAAACATCAGTTGGAAAACATCAGGCTATAACAGAGAATCTCCAGCCTGTTTCAAGTTAAAAAAGATTAGCTAAAAGTAGCAATTCTTACTATTTTATGTCTGTCAGAAGACTCTGGATTCTCCAGTGCCTCACACCAGTAACTTCAAAACTAATTCACTCCAGATGTCCTTATGATCATCTAATCAGACATCAAAACTGTATAGTGACAAGCTCATAAGCTACTTCTGAGGATGTTATATGTTTCCATAAGTGTAAAACACACACAGTAGCTACTTTCAAAATGTGATTCATCTAAATCAGAATTCCATTTTAAAGTGCAGAGCTATTAGGAAAGGGGCCACGCTCCTGAGAAAGAGGAAAGTCTTTTAAATGTCTATATAGTGTTATTCTAGGACTAGACTTTGAAAGCAGAAACCAAAATGAAACTTATACTTTAGAAGACTTTATGCTGTGGGGAGAGAAAAAAAAATCCCCCACCAGAAGAGATTTCTAAGAACCACACCATGCCCAAGGGGAAGAAAAAAAAATTTTTTTTTTCTTCTCAGTACTAATTGCCTAGCTTCTTCTCAAAATGAATTCTCATTAACACTTTCACTCCAAGCCATCAGTCTTTACTAAATATCCACAACATAGAGACAGCATATAGAAGATGAGAGCATGTAGAAGACACAGTGCATATCCTTGAGCTTTCACTTTTAAAGCAACATGATGTACTTTAGTCTTTGGATTTACGTAGTAGCTCTCTTCAAAAGAATTTACGGATACGTATGTATATTTTTTATGTTACTGGCTTTTTTTCTTTATATATATGTGTGTGTATTTTTTTTTTTTTTATACTATTTCTCCATATTGTTCCCTTGAGCAGTAAAAACAGATTGTTAGTATTGATTTGGATTGGAAGATAACCTCATACCACAAACACTTAAGGAAAATAAAGAGGTCCCAGATAAGCAAAGCGTTTATTAAAGAAGAACAAAGTAGGAGGTCTCATACCCCCCAATCTTAGAACCTACTATACAGCCATGGTTGTCAAAACAGCCTGGTACTGGTACAAAGACATATTGATCAATGGAATAAAATTGAGAACCCAGAAGTAAATCCATCCTTCTATGGACAGCTGATCTTCAACAAAGGGTAGAAGTTCATTAAATGGGGAAGACAAAGTCTCTTTAACAAATGGTGCTGGCAAAATTGGATATCCATTTGCAGAAAAATGAAAGAAGATCCATACTTCACACCATACACAAAAATTAACTTAAAATGGATCAGGCACCTAAAGGTTAAACTTAAAACTATAAAGATCATGGAAGAAAAACTAAGGATAATGCTGGGGGGCCCTAATATATGGCATATGCAGAATACAAAATATAATTAACAATGCACAAACAACGGAAGATAAACTAGATGACTAGGATCTCCTAAAAATTAAACATGCTCGTCAAAAGACTTCACCAGAAGAGTAAAAAGAGAACCTACAGGCTGGGGAAAAAAAAATTGTTAATGAAATATCTGACAAGGATCTAATCTCCAAAAATATATAGAAAACTTCAACACCTCAATAACAAAAAGACAAACAACCCAATTAAAAAATGGGCCAAAGACATGAACAGACACTTCACCAAAGACATTCAGGTGGCTAAAAAAAACACATGTAGAGATGCTTGCAATCATTAGCCATTATAGAGATGCAAATCAAAACTACTCATCCCACCAGTAATGACAGTGATCAAAAAAACAGAAAACAACAAATGCTAGTGAGGTTGTGGGGAGACTGGAACTCTTAAACACTGCTGGTGGGAATTTTAAATGGCACCACCACTATGGAAAATAGTACAGTGCTTCCTTAAAAAGCTAGAAATAGAAATGCCATATGATCCAGCAATCCCACTCGTAGGTACATATCATACAGAAATAAGAGCTGTGACGAGAACAGACATATGCATATCCATGTTCATTGCAGCATTATTCACAATAGCAAAAAGATGGAAACAACCTAAGTGCCCATCAATGGATGAATGGATAAACAAATTGTGGTACACAACACAAATGGAATATTATGCAATGATAAAGAATAATGATGAATCTGCGGAACACCTCACAACATGGATTAATCTGGAGAGACGTTATGCTGAGTATACTAAGTCAATCACAAAAGGATAAATATTGTACAAAACCACTATTATGAAACAGTCAAGAAAAGATTTACACACAGAAGGAAATATTTTTTCATGGTTACCAAGGACGGGTGCAGGAGGGAGGGAAAATCATTAACTAGAAGGTAAACTTGTGTTAACTTTGGTGAAGAAAAATGCAGTACACTATATGGGGGAAGTCAGCACAAGACAACCAAGGCAAGGGAAGATGCTGGGAGGTACGCAAGAATGAAAGGCAATGATGGTAAATAGTATAACATACACTCCTGCAGCAACAGTAATAAAAATAATTTATGACTGGATAACTGGTAGATATGTATGCTGAATAGGTGTGGGAGCTCATATCTAGTATACTACCCATTACTGTCAAGTCAATTTTGACTCATAAAGACCCTATAGGACAGAGTAGAACTGCCTCATGGGGACTCCAAGGAGTGGCTGGTGGATTTGAATTGTGGACCTTTTGGTTAGCAGCCGAGCTCTTAACCACTGTGCCACCCATGTGCATATATACATTTGACTGTGGATATTTCTACATACATATTTGTGTGTACAGAGTGTATATTCATATATATAATACAGCACATGGGGCACAGTCATGGAAACATCCTAGACATAATCAAACACCTCAAAGGACTGAGTTACTGCAGTTGAAGGCTAAGGACAATAGTCTCAGGGGACACCTAGTTCAACTGGCATAATATAGTTCATAAAGACAAGTTCTACATTATACTTTGGTGAGTAGTGTCTAAGGTCTTAAAAGTTTGCAAGCAGCTATCAGGATACAACTATTGGTCTCTTTCGTCCAGAGCAAAGCAGAGTGAAGAAAACCAAAGACTCCAGGAAACAATTAGTCCAAAGTATTAACGGACCACAGGAACCACAGTGTCCACTAGCTTGAGACTAGAACAATTAGATGGTGTCCAGACCGCTCTGACCAGGATAACAATTTAAGTCCCAGTTAGAAGGGGGGAGAAAAAGCAGAACAAAATTCAAATTCATAAAAAAAGACCAGAGTTTTGGGTCCAGGAGAGACTGAAGGAACTCTCAAGACTCTGGCCATTAGACATCCTTCTAACTATGTACTGAAGCCATTCCCAGAGATTGCCTTTCAGTTAAACAACAGACAGGCCTATAAAATAAACAATGACACCTGTGAGGAAAGTGCTCCTTAGAACAATCATCTATATGAGACCAAAAGGGCAACATCTGCCCAAAATCAAAGATGAGAAGGCAGGAAAGGGCAGGAAGACTGTACGAACAGAAATGTGGAACTCAGGGTGGTAATGGGGGGAGTACTGACATATTGCGGGAATTGCAACCAATGTCATGGAATAACTTATGTATAAACTATTGAATGGGAAATTAATTTTCTCTGTAAACCTTCCCCTAAAGAATGAAAAAAAAAAAAAAAGATTATTAACTTTACAGTTCTGTAACCACAATGTTGTTGATGAGGAACAACCCCAATAATCAACTCCAATCTGTGCATTTTGTGTGTATTTATTTACACATATACAAACACATGCACATTAATTTTTATTCTTCGTTCACATATCAGGATCACTCACAAAACTGGGCTTTAAAATTGTTCATATCTAGAAGAACCAATGATTGTTCTCTTATTATAATTACCATTCTTTCTCAGAACCAGTTGGTATGTTGGAATAATTGCCAGAGTTGTAAGAAGAAAGATGAAGTGGGCCATACAGCTGAAACTGTTGAACCCAGCAGCCAACCCACATCTTCATTCCAGGTGAACAAACTGTGTTTAAATATTCCTCTCCCCTTGACAATGCCAAGGAATATAGGTAACGCCCTGCCCTAGAGCAGGAAATTCTAAACTAAAGCTATGTTTCAACAGTATGTTGAAACAGGTAATTTCACAAGCCAATTCATGTACATGGATATATCTTTATAAAATGAGGTAAAATTGGTTAAAAGTTATTGAAAAGAATTCATCTTGCCTATCTCAGAATTAAAATTTTAATTGTTTTGTCATATATTGATGAGAACCTATTATGTGTCAGACACTGTGTGTGGGGGCTAGAATGTAAAAATGAATACACTGGCCCCTGTCTCTAAGGAGATCAGTCTTGAAAAAATGCAGACATGTAATCAAGCAGTTATATTTCATCAAGATAAGTAATAGAGATACTGCACATGGCAATTCCCTTGAGGGGCTAAGGAGGCTGAGCAGAGTGCTGAAGTGTAGACTGAAGACAAAAAAACAGTCATTTTGATAGTTAAAGTGTATTACTGATAATTTGATACCTGTTCGCAGATTGCTAGGGTTGTTTAACTGCTTTAGATCTGGTATTCATAACTAGGTTGTAAGTTTCCTGAGGACAGGAACCATGTCTTATGCTTTCCAGATGGCACACAGGAGAGCACATGGACATCTAAGGGATTAATCAATTTATGTTGACATGAAAGCAAAACTCATTTAATTTTCATTATGTGCAGGTCAAGCAAAGGATGACATGTCATGGTTACCTTTTCAATTTCTGAAACTGACCTCTGAACAGTGATCCTTCTTTTAGACTTTCGTTTTTGGACTAGATCCAAGATGAATGATGGAAGAGGACACATCTAAACAGGGGTCACATTTCCCAGGTTCCTTGATTAGTCATGGTGCAGACATTCAGACAATCCAAATTTGTTTTACCAATTTCTGCAAGATACGGTGAAAAACCCTGTAGCAGAGTAAGTCGAGCTTCTGGATTTTCCCCATCTGAACTCAAGTCTTACAAACATAATTGCCTCAGAAATTAAACTGCCTAAACTTGCCAAACTAAGGAAACATTTGGCCCCATGAAATACTGGATGGCAGCTTTATCTCTTAAAAACAAAACCATATGCAAACCATCATTGCAATGTGTCTCCAAGCTCTGGTCTTATCAGCACACAGCGTGAACAGCTGGAGTTACAAACACCAGGACTATTATTAAATCACTCTGTCAGGGGTGGGGGGGGAGAAAAACCTTTTGTAGGCTTCAGTATCTCTAAATAATGCAGTTATGTATTACATGCTATTTCTCCCTCCCTTTTGCCCTTTAGCATCTCTCTCTCCACACTGGGAGACAATCGATGGATCTTTCCTTCAAATATGCATCCGTGTCTACAACAATTATTGTGTTCTGGTGTTTCCACTTAATCATATACCTAATGGACAGAAAAATATGATTCAGTCATTCAGAATTTTTTTCTAAAATTCTTGACTAGATTTTGACAGTCAACAGCCACAGTCAAAAATCCTCTGGCATCTCAATGGCAATTAGATGAGTCTAATCTTAAAAGCCAAGCTATTTAAATTTATCTATAATATTTCAAGGATTTCTTTCATGGATTTGAGAAGTTTTAATCCAGGAGCAACTTCAGCTGTAATTCGATTATATGTGACATCCATGCTCTTGGAGAGGGAAACTTTCTCAAAGCAATACTCCATCATATTATATGCAAGACACAAAGAGAATGCTCCAATTCACTGGGCATTTTTCTCTCACTAATAGCTAGCTGTCACTATTTTTACTGATAAAATACCAAAATCTTCAAAGAAATGACACTGTATTTTCACTTCTTGTCCCCAAAGAACGCACAGGACAACTGGAAACACTTCTCAAAGCTGTCATCCAACAACCAGTTTGACTATTTTACCCTCAAATTTACTGTTGAAAACAGTTATGTTGTTATTAACTAAAGAGTAACTCTTGCCTCTCAATGCAGTAACCCAAAAACTTCTACTCATCTTAAAATCTTGAATTCACATACTATGTGTTAGAGGGGGACAATAACAATATGATGAAATAACCCTATTTATTTAATACATTGGGTAGGTGACAATTCTCACTTTACCTCTTAATCTCTATCATTCTTTATATTCTGAAAATTTGTGGCTACTCCACATTATTTAACCCCTACACTGCAAACAGTGGTTCTTAGTCTTTTACCATCCTTTGAAAATTTGGTAAGAGTGATGATGTGTGTGATGAAACACACACACATACACACATACACACACACACAGACACACACACACAGACACACACACACACACAGACACACACACACACACAGACGCACACACACAGACACACACACACACACACAGACACACACACACACAGACACACACACACACAGACACACCCCCCCATGGCATAAGACTTCAGAGAGTTCACAGATGCTCTGAAACCCATCCATGAACCTTCAATTTAACAACCCTAAACACCGACAGTTTATTTTTTTAAAAATAAAATGTATATATTACGGACATGGACTTTTAAAAGACAGACTGGTATTTTCTTTGTTTGTTCTGGTGATGTGAGACAAGAAACGGTTTTAGAACAAACAACCACGCTTACTACTCGAGAACAACCACAGCATTATAATTTTCAGGAATCCACTTTTTAATTTACTCACCCTGCAGGATCAATTTGCCTTAGGGGTTAAATGTGAAACTATAAACAGTCATTAAAACACAAAACAACCATAGTAGTTAACCGGATATTAAGAAAAAAAGTTACATCTGTTTTAGAGTTCCTCTTCCATCCACATATTCAGGAACATCAATTTCAAGAACCTGATTTTATGGCATGCCCTTAAGCTGAGAACACCAGGTTACAATCAAGCCAAGGAAGGTAAGACTTCCCAGAAGCCCACTCACAGAAATATCCTACCACCAGGATTCTTTCTTTAATTCAAAATCAGCCAGTAGAATTAGATTTTCTATTGCCTTGAAAGATAAATAGCTATTACTATTGGCACATTTTTAATGGTGCTATTTGATTAACTGGATGGGCTTACGAAAGGGAAAGAAAGGAAACAAATTTCCATGCTTCCCACCTGATGGTATTCTAAGTACAAACACAGAGATTTAGTGGCTTCTCAGTATACCCAAAATGTGAAGCTTGCAGAGAATCTGATTTTACTAACTTAAATCCTTTTTTAAACTCCAATATATCTGAGAGTACACATCTTAAATAACCAATTTGTAATAACTTAACATGCCAGAAAACAAGCGCAACTCTCCCAACTTTTCAAAAACACGTATCTCTGGGCATCAAAGAAAACTCGTCTCTCTATGCAAAGCCTAATGAAGTGCAACTAAAAATAACAGTCATCAACTGTGGTTTTAAAGGCAATATTTCAACATAATCAAATGTGTCAAATATTCATCCGTACAGCTTCTTATGCTGTGGGTTATAAGTAAGTTTCATTTCTTGGGAATGATTGAACATAACCCACTTGGGGGCTCTGCCATCTGTGAATTACTTACATGTGAACACTTTGTTTAAGAAATGGAAATTTTGATTGTTTTTCTTTCCTTAGATATTGAACTGAAACGCAATTGAACATGGCTTTTTAAGCAATTATTTTTCATATTAGTTGCTACATGGCTACATTATCACACAATCCTCATATCCATCATCACTTATCAAATCATAGGAATCAAGTATGGTGCAGCTGACACGGAGGAAGCATCAAGTAGAATTATGGAATATGAAAGATAGAAAAGTATCTGAAGTCTCCAAGTCTATACTCCCTGCCTCCATGCCCTTGCCACACAGAACTACTTCTGCAGTATGCTTTGGTTTATGAGTTGTGATTGTAATTTTCCCATAGTTTTCTTAAAAAGCTCACCCTCTTATCAGTAAGAAATAATAAAAGTGACTAGAGGGTTACATAAAGGAGTCCTGGTGGTGCAACAGTTAAGCACTCAGCAGTTCGAACCTACCAAGCCACTGTGCAAGAGAAAGACCTGACGATCTGCTCCTGTAAAGATTACAGCCTAGAAAACCCCAGGGGGCAGTTCTACTCTGTCTCATGGGGTCAGTATGAGTTGAAAATCAACTTGACTGCACCTAACAACAACAACAATATAGGGTTATATGTAGGTACCACACAATGTATCATCCACATCTGTACACCTCTGAGAGTTAGCGGAGGCACTATTAATAATTATACCATGACAACAAGCAGGAATTAGGACTGCTGCAGGAAAACCTAAACATAGTGACACTTCAGAGATGATGTGCAGTTCAAAGAACTTCCCCCAAAGGCCTCAAACCATTTCATAAATGCTATATGCACTTTTACTTCTGTTTAGAGCTGCACTGTCCAATAGAAATAGAATATAGCCAGAGGTGTAATTTAAAATTTTCTGTAAGCCATGTTTAAAAAAAAAAGTAAAAGGAAACAGGTGAAAATAACTTTAATAATACATTTTATTTAACCCAATATACTAAACATATTATTATTTCAACATGTAGTCATTATGAAATTATTAATGAAATATTTTCCTTTCTTTAATCATACTTAAGTCTTTGATATCTGGTGAGCATTTTACACCAAAAACACATTCCAATTTGGATTAATCATAATTCAAAAATCCTCATAACTGGACCAATAAGCAACATGATGATAAATGGAGAAAAGACTGAAGTTGCCAAGGATTTCGTTTTACTTGGATGCACAATCAACACCCATGGCAACAGCAGTCAGGAAATAAAAAGATGCATTGCAACAGGCAAATCTGCTGCAAAAGATCTCTTTCAAGTGTTAAAAAGCAAAGATGCCACTTTAAGGACTAAGGTGAGCCTGACCCAAGCCAGGGTGTTTTCAATTGCCTCATATGCATGTGCAAGCTGGACGATGAATAAGAAAGACTGAAGAAGAATTGATGCCTTTGAATTGTGGTGTTGGCAAAGATTATTGAATATACCATGGACTGCCAAAAGAATGAAAAAATCTGTCTTGGAAGAAGTACAACCAGAAGGCTCATTAGAAGCAAGGATGGTAAGATTATGTCTCACATACTTTGAACATGTTATCCGGAGGGATCAGTCCCTGGAGAAGGACATCATGCTTGGGAAAGTAGAGGTTCAGCGAAAAAGAGGAAGACCCTCAATGAGATGGGCTGACACAATGGCTGCAAAAATGGTCTCAAGCATAAAAACTATTGTGAGGATGGCGCAGGACTGGGCAATGTTTTGTTCTGTTGTACCCAGGGTCATTATGAGTTGGAACTAACTCGACGGCTCCTAACAACAACAAATGACTCAAGTACTCAATAGCCATATGTGGTTGGTGGCTACCACATCGGCCAGACAAGTCTAAATAGTCCATACATCTGGATATACAGGGATATATGAATAAAATTATCTTCCTTCCTTCCTTCCTCCCTCCCTTCAACCCACCCTCTCTCCCTCCCTTCTTTCCTTCCTTTCTCCTAGGTTAGAACAGACACTCCGTCTTCACTTCTTGACTTTCCTTACCCCTTGTACAATAGGAAATTTACACTATCTGTCTGTTTGCTGGGGTAAACCTGATCTTGGGGCACATAACTATTTATCTGTTAGACTCCTTCAGGGTAGCAGAGAGAATGGCAGGCTGAGATAAGCTGGTTATCTGCTGAGAACTTCTAGAACTTTCCCCAGTAATATGTGTCTTACACTCCTAAGTCCAACATACATACACTGTGCACCTTCCATGTTCCTGGCACTAGAGATAGAAATATAAATAAGGCACAGTGTCTGTACCTTGGAAGGTTAACACTGGAAGTATTCATGGAGATTATTTTTCAACTGAAGGAACAGAAGTTACCTAGCAAGGCAAGGATGAGACTCTACTCTTTGGGTCTCAGGTCTGCACTCATCATCCACAAAGAATATCAAAGGAAAGGTGCAAATATATATAT
>NW_004443992.1:12484308-12489731 GCF_000243295.1 Trichechus manatus latirostris | reverse complement strand
AGAGTACTAATGCTCTTTTTTTGTCCTCTACCTGGATTTTGAATTTGGATATGGTGTTGTCTGAGCGTTGTCCCCACTAGGTTTACTGTCCTTCAGAGATTTTGGCATGTGCATTTATCTGTGTGCCTGGAAAAATGACAGATTTTTAGGCCAAAGGGAAAACTCTAACTCCAAACACAGACTCTCCTGGTTTTAATATCTAATTGGCTCATGCTATTCATGCTATGTTTAGTAATTGAATGCAAATTTCCTTTCAATATAAGTTACTGTTAAGTAGAAAAATATGCCACCATTCAATCTAGTCCTGCTAAGTTTTTCTCTTCTTTTGGATTTCTACTGCTTATAAAACACACACACACACACGTATATATATACACACACATATATATATAATGTGTTACCAGTATTGTTGTTGTGAGGTGTCGTTGAGATGGTTCCAACTCATAGTGACCCTATGTACAACAAAACGAAACACTGCCCATTCCTACACAATTCTCAAGATCTTTGCTGTTTGAGCCCATTGTTGCAGCCACTGTGTCAATCCATCATGCTGAGGGTGTTTCTCTTTTCTCACTGACATTCTATTTTACCAAGCATGATGTCCTTCTCCAGGGACTGGTCCATCCTGATAACATGTCCAAAATACATGAGACAGAGTCTTGCCATCCTTACTTCTAAGGAGCATTCTGGCTGTTCTTCTTCCGAAACAGATTTGTTCATTCTTCTGGCAGTCCATGGTATATTCAATATTCTTCACCAACACAATAATTTAAATGTATCACTTCTTCTTCTGTCTTCCTTATTCATTCTCTAGCTTTATTACAATTAATATATTAATCTTTAAGATTATAATTTTCATCAGGTTAGAAATGAATATATGTAACACTTGAACTATTGGAAAATGTATTTTCACTGACACGTATACAATGCCTATCCAAATAACATGCAGAATTGATATTTTCTCAAGTTTATAATATTTTTGATACATCTAAAGTAGACAGTGGTCCTC
The DNA here is from genome assembly GCF_000243295.1 of Trichechus manatus latirostris. NCBI lineage: Eukaryota > Metazoa > Chordata > Mammalia > Sirenia > Trichechidae > Trichechus > Trichechus manatus. The sequence goes on along the minus strand of NW_004443992.1, from coordinate 12,488,722 downwards.
AGAAAATTATATTGGTATATTTTCTCAATGTCAACGTTTCTCTGCTATCCATTTAAAAAGCCTTGAGTGACCATTCTTAAATTCCTAGACTGAAAAATAAAATACTCAAAAATGAAAGTTAAATACAAGTAGTGTGCAATATTTCTTTATGCAGAAGAAAGGTAGTGTGATATTATAAAAATGAAAGAATGGAACTTGACAATTGTTTTAAGTCAAACAATTATTTATCATATATATATATATATATATATTTTACCTTTGAGCCATAGGCATTTGGTCAATGTCTGATAATTTGTGTAAGGGTTAGGAACAAAGGTTTTGGGTGCCCAACATTTCTTCTTGAATTAGCATATTCAGCTTTGCAAGTAATATTATACCCCTCTTCTCCACACCGCAACTTAAAAACCAACTAAAGTCATATTTTAGGGAGGCTAAAGAATCTATCAGAAAGACAGTAGTGCTCATTTCCTCTAAGAAAGGCAGTGTTGATGTCTTCAGTTGCTCTAAGCACAGAGCCTAAGTGATAGAAACAGGAAACTAAACATTGGCGGGTTTTCTGCATGCTAAATGCAGTAACACAATCAGACACTCTCTCATCTTACAGTATACTGACAAGATAAAAATAAGCAGTAAATTACAGTTTTTCTCTCTTATGTAATTCTTTTCTCTCTTATATAATTCTTCTCTTCCCCCAATGCAATACATTCAGGATTAGTATGGTCTCAATCAGAATGCGTTTTTTAACAAAAATACATACCACATACTGGTTTTGTTTGTACTCATCATTAAAGTAGAAAACACACACCTGATTTTTATTAATGTTCCATTAAATACTTTTCCTTAAAAGGACAGAGTGCTTAATAGGATACTGAGAAAATATTACATCTAAAATATTTTCTGAACACTTGCTTCATTGTTTAAGAAATACGGTAAAATATTGCCCCAAATCTATTATTAAATGCCCAATGATTTGATACAGTGATTCCTACGTCATACAGATGAGCACTAGTTCTTGCTATGAATATTATATAACTGGGAGAATTTCTATAGCTCATTCAGCATCCTTACATACCTTTAAAATGTTTTCCTCCTCCCTTAGAAACCATAGACAGTGAGACTTAAAATGGAAAAGAGTCTTGCTTTTAGAAAACTGTTTACTATGGTTACATTATTGAAGATGACCTATTGCACTCATTTATAGCTATTAACCAAAATGTAACTCTCAGGCTATCTGAATGTATGATCTGCAATAACAGTTCTTCAAAGGAACTCAGGATTTAGTAGAAAATCCCACCATCCTATAAGAAAGGAGGACATCATCTCTTCAGGAAATTATTCTCCACATAACTTATCAATTATAAGTAAATCTGATTATAAGCACTTTTGGTATGTAACAATATTGTTCTGTAACTGGAATGTTGAGTTTTAGAAACCCAATACCTGCACCACATATCCTGATTATGGTAGCTTGAAGCTGTATCACCATTCACTACGGTATGATTTCGCAAAGCACTGCCTTAACAGAATGAAAATATATAATTATATCCTTAGGCATTATGAAATAGGTGGTTAAAGGAAATCCAACAGTCCAAGGTTAATATGCTTTGCTGCTAATCAAAGAGTTGGACGTTTGAGTCCACCCAGAGATGCCTCAGTAGAAAAACCTGGTGATCTACTTCCAAAAAATCAGCCATTGAAAACTTTATGGAGCACAGTTCAACTCTGACACACAGGGTCACCACGAGTCAGAATTGCCTGGATGGCAACTGGTAAAAAGTGCACTGGTTAAGAGCATAAACTCTGGAGTGGGATCACCTGGGTTAAATTCCTGCCTTCACCACTGACTAGCTATGTGACTTTAGACAAATTACTAAACCTTGCTCTGCTTCAATTTCATTATCAGTAAAATGGAAATAAAAATGTACACTTACTTTGATGTCAAAGTTTAGATATGTGTAAAGCACTTAAAATACTTACCTCATAATCAGTGCTATGTAAATAATAGTTATCATTATAACTATATACTACTTATAGCTCATACTAGCTGTTATTACAACTAATACTATATAGTCTATCAAAAGATCTTTACATAATGATCTACTTACTTAAGACTGTAAAGTTCAGTTAGTCTATGGATAAGGACCTTTGATCTTTCATTAGAAATGCAAATGGCAGGATACCTACTAGAACAACAGGTTTCAAACTCTGGCCGCTGGGGTGTGAAGCACTTGGCTGGACATCAGCAGGTGGGCCAGGTGCTGGGTCACTGCTTCTCCGAACCAGCAGTGGAGTACCTGCAGGATAAAATAAGAGGTGAGGGGTCAAAAGAACCCTGGGGGGAAGAGAGTGCATGGCACAATGCAATTTAATTAAAAAGGTTTACAACATGCTTTTATGTAAAAACATTCTCTTTCTAAGGGTGCTTGTAAATTAATCCATTTAATGATCTTTTGTAGAATGACACAAGGAAATAAAATCTTTCAATTCTTAGCTTTCCCCACTTGCATTTCCCATTGTATTTAACAGAAAACTTTTAGGCAATGCAAAAGTTGACAGTGTACAACATAGAACTGATCTAGGAAATACACGTGAGTACTAAAAAGAATGCTTATCCAGCAGACAAGTGAAGAGGTTCACATAGCACAATTTTCTACTCAGTAGAGCTGGAAGTACAGTTATTACTACCATTTGGTGCTTCCCAAGTCTTTTGAATGACAATATATACTGAAATAAATTATTTGCAGGGGTTATAGCATTAATGTCTATTGAAGTACACAAAGAGATTGGTTTCGTTCTCTTCCTTTTTCTCTAAAGTTGATAAAACTTATAAGAAAAATAAGTTAGTCCTTCTAAACATATATCCTGATTTCTTTTTAACTTAATGAAAGCTCCCACTATTAAATATTTGTGTCAGTTATTAAATTCTGAAAAAGGATCATACTATTAGAAAGTTCAAATGAAATTCAACCTTAGCAGAGCTAGCAGCCTAACTATTCTGACTGAAATTAGGCCTAAAATAATTTGCTTCATATAAAAACGGCTACTAGAGAGAAAAATCTCAAAAAAAACTGTGGTTTAAAAATCATTCTCATACAAAAATTAAGTTTTTATTTTGTGTGCTTTTGGGAAAAAAGTGGAGAACACTTAAATATGTTTTCCCATTTATCAATATTCTAAAAATCATAACCCAACACTATAAAGCTGTTGTAGTTTAAAGGAACACATTTTATGCCCCATTTTATATAGTAAACTTATCAAAAGTAAATTAATTTTGTAAATTACTTACAAATCTCATCCTTAAATGTGCTCCTAAAATCCTATTCTGTATACAAAACATAGAATTGCTAATAGTTTTCCTTAGCAATGAAACTTGTTCAGATGGAAGCTGCTTTTTAAAAAAAACAACTTCTTTCATAATAAGAAATTAACATGCTACTTTGGATGCAGACACTATGCCAAAAGGTACTATGAACTCCATGTTCACGTTCTTTTATTTCTTTTTTTTAAATTCATAGACACTTCATCACATTGCTCTCCATCCTCATCTAAAACATCTCTTTAAAAGTATCTGACATACCAATTGTTGTATGGTTCTCTGAATGAAAAATTTAAACAACAAAAACAAAACAAACAACAACCAAAAAAAAAAAAACCAAGAAGAGTAGAAGCCAGAGAAAGCACAAGACAATCTGAAGACAACAGCTTCTAGTCTTACAGCAATATTCTTTCTCTCCCTCAGGTGATCTAAAAGCTAAACTCTCAAAAAAGCCCCTGGATTAACATTAGTATACTAGTTAGCCTAAATCCAATATCCATGAAGTCACTCATTATCTTTAAAATTAAGAAAGGAATGTGGAAAACTCCATGACTCTCTGGTTTGTTTCCAAGCATTTAACATGGGCTAGCTTATTGCCAGTCAATGATCTCAAATTGGGCAAAACAAACATAAAAAACAAACCAATAACAGCATGGAACACAAAGGGATATTAAGGCTATTTTCTCCTCCTCCCAAAATAAGTTGATTCAGAAGCAAAGATACAGAAATCTTAATGATTGACAGTTTTAGCTACATTGTTCTTTCAACTGGTTCGTGTGTGTGTGTGTGTGTGTGTGTGTGTGTGTGTGTAGTGGTTGGGTAATGAATATACTTTTCTTAAATTAGCAACAGTAGACAGTTTTCCTTCAACTTTAAGGACACAATTCCATTTCTATGACTCCTCATTTATACTCAATATCTGCTGTTTTACTAACAAAATGTTATATTATTTAAGACTATTATCTAACAACATATATTTAGATCTATTTATTCAATCATTATCCCATAGTACCATAGTGTGCCTCCAAGAAGATGACAGTTCAGTTTTGTACAAATGTACCAACTATTTGGAACATTAAAAAAATTAAACTTCAAAGA
>NW_004443992.1:12454683-12482008 GCF_000243295.1 Trichechus manatus latirostris | reverse complement strand
TGGAAGAGCGTAGTCAGTGTCACTGTGCATGTAGAAATTTTTGAAATGGTGTATCTTTGGCTATGTGTATTTTCACCAAAAGAAAAGGTTGAGAAGTTAGAGGGTTGACATGTTGTGGGGTTGTTAAGCAATGTCATAAAACAATATGTGTACTACTGTTTCATGAGAAACTATTTGTTCTGTAAGCCTTCACCTGAAGTACAATAAAAACAAAAAAATTAAAATTGCTGAATCTTTTTTTAAACATATCCTCAGCTCATCAGGAATAAGTTCTCCTGTTCTCTACTTTTCTGTACTCCACACTTGAATATCTCCTAATGAGTTACCTTCTAATTTATTTCAGCTGTCTCAATGTGTTAATAAGAAGTGCAAATCATTTCATATTGGAATTAATAATAAGCATTTTTAAATACTGTTATCTCAGAGAGTTTTAAACAACTCTTATTAGAATTTTTTTTAAATTGCTGAACCCCATTCAAAAGTGGCTTTCAAGAAGAGATTGAGTTGTAACTTAATGACAAAGAAATACATGTCCTAGTGCACAACAGAAGGTAAGTAATTAGAAGCACTGAAGATGACTTGGGTAAATGTTGGTATATAACAGAGAGCAGAAATCGAACCTGGCAGGCAAAGCCTACCGAAATGAGGGGGAGACAGCTCCTTTCAATCACAGAACTTCTTGTGGGGCAAAAAAAGTAAATAAAACATAACCTCTGCACTGAAGGAGCTTCTAACAGTAATGATTAGACAATAACGCTAATAACTATCATGTACAGTGGAGACAGCCATGGACTTCAGAGTCAAAGAGGCTGAGCTTCACCTTTCAAGGCTGTTCAACAGTCTCATCATTTAAAACACAGTGATAATATCAGATCACAGAGTTGATGGGGGTGTGAGATAAAACAAGGCACGCTAGGGATATTGCCTAGGGATAGGAGCCCTGGTAGTGCAGTGGTTAAAGTGCTCAGCTGCCAACTGAAAGGTCGGCGGTTCTTACCCACCAGCTGCTCTACGGGAGAAAGATGGGCCAGTCTGCTTCCATAAAGACTTAGGGCCTTGGAAATCCTATGGGTGAGTTCTACTCTGTCCTATAGGGTCGCTATGAGTCGGTATCAACTCAACGACAGTGGGTTTGGTTTGGTTTTTAGGGGTATTGCATTGATCAGTACATAATTTTCAAGCAGGGAATGCCCCCAACCACAATAAAAAGAGGTAAAAGAACTTGCTCTACCTACATCGTTTGTTTGTTGTAAGCAGTGTTATCTGCTCTAAAAGATGAACTCCTGAAGTCAACTTAATTTTTATGAATAAACCAAAAAAAAAAAAAAAACCCATTGCCATTGTGTCAATTCTGACTCATAGTGACCCTACTGTCCCATAGGGTTTCCAAGGAGCAGCTGGTGGATTTGAACTACCAACCTTTTGGTTAGCAGCTGAGCTCTTAACTACTGTACCACCAGGGCTCCTATGGAATAATAGATAAATTAAATTAGTAAAGCCTAATTCCATTCTAAACCAGGTATAGCCTTACCATATAAAACAAATCTTTTAAAAGGGGGAAAGAAAAAAGATGAGGTGGGGAATTTAAAAATGGAAAAAAAAAAAAAAGCAATACATTAATACTGTTCAGCTAATTCAGAAAACTTGCTTATTAATAGATTTTAGAGGCAAAGCCCTTATTTCAGTTCAAGAAAAACCAGTATTCCTTGGAATCATAGTTTAAAAGCCACTGGCTTGAACGCTCAAATAAAATAATGAATGTTAAGCACTTTAAAACATAGATGGCTATACAACTGTAATATGTTTTTCCACACAGATATTTGAGGTCCCGTTATGCACAAGGAACTATACGGGGCTGAAAGATACTTTAAGATATATAGTCATGGTGCTTACTTTCGTCTTACCTCTTAGAGGAGAAGATGTGGAGCAAGGGACATCTCAGTACATTTCATTATACTTAACAGTGGGTAGCAGTGCAGTGTTCCAGGTGGGTTATGCATGGATTACTGGAGAACCCATACTGATCCACACAAACATGCACTGTAGACTGGATTAAGCCCCTATCTTATTTAGTCAGGCACACAGAAATTTAATGGAAGTCAAAGAGACAGCTACGTGGAGTAGGAGAAGAGACCCTGAGGGAGCATGTAGCTGCTGTTGACTTTGTCCTCACAAGATAGTGTCTTGCTACATCAGGAATGCTCAATTCTTGCTGCACCACTTGCCCATGTATACTCAGGGCTTAGGCCACACTCAAGAAAAACTTGTGTGGACACTGCTTGTGCTTCTCTCTAAGGCTGCTAGACTCATCAGGTTTTCCCAGAGCTTGATCCCACTAGCACTGGTCAAGCCACATCATCATTGGAACAAAAATGGGGTCCATGAATAATGATGAATCCAGCAATCACCATTTTAAGGACGGTGAAACTGATGTTCAAAGGGGTGCTATAACTTGTCGATGATCCTTACAAATGAAACTACAGTAGCCCAGAGATGGGCCACCTAATCCAGTTGCAGGGAAAAGATTTTTAAAGAGACAACTAGTTAAAGGCTCAAATTATTACATCAATGAATGGTGCAAGATATAAAGGCCAATACAAACATAAGGTGTTATCTATTTAAGTTTCTACCTGTTATAAATCTCTCTTTCTCACACATGCACACTCACGCACACACATGAATGGGTGGGTTTTCTCCACAGTTGGAAGATGTGTTTGGGGTGGAGTCTGCTTAAATGACGGATGATGTGTTATACATAAAATTCTATTTAGAGGGTTTTGAAGGATTCTTCACTAAGAGAGGTAGTTATGAAGATTAAAACCAAGGTCCTTAAGAGTTGTATGATGATACAGTGGATAGAGAAAACAATGGTTTTAAACATCATACATCCAAAGTCTCACAGGCACATGTTCTAAATTGTATGGTGAGTAGCAGCAGGGATTTATTTCTTTTAAGATGGTTAATGATTCTCCTGAGCAAAACTGGAAGGGCAGCTCGTAACCAATATTGCTGCTATTTCAACCTAAGGCGATGTGATTGACACCTGGAGAGCCCTCTCGTGCTCACGGTTAGAGTGCTGACAAGGCATTCTGTATGAACTAGGAGAGGCTGGAAGGGCAATGAAGAAGTAAGTGAATACAGTACCAGCAGTCATAGGCAGAAATGGGAGCGAAGGTAGAGGAGGATAGGGAGGATTTGGCGACTACACACACAAAGCAAACGAGAAGGAACAAAAAACAGAAACCTGAAACCGTTCTCATATTTCTTTCTTGGGGAATGGCCATGGGAAAGTTTTGGGACTGCTATGATTTACTTCAGAGAAAACAAGAATCTTGGCTTCAGCCATATGACGGTATGACGATTTGCTTTTAATCCAAGATGTCCTGATGTGTATGAAAAATGATAGGGTGGATTTTCAATTGGGCATTGCTAAAGTACGAAGTTGGTATTGGAAATCATACTGACTTCAACAACAAGGAAGTAGAGACAAATATGAGGTGGAAAAAGGAAAAGAGAAGAGGAAGACTTCCTACAGGTCTATTGAGGGCATTACAGGTGAAAGAATGGGAAAGCCATTCTCAGAGATATCTTCTCAGAGAATACTCACAGAGAGAGAGAGAGTTAATCTAGAATGTCAAGTGGCTAACAAAATCAAACAAAGAGGCAAGCGCAGAGGAAAAGGTGTGTGTGGGGTGGGGAGTGGGGGTAAGTGGAGAAAGAATTGGAGTTAACATTATAATCTGTTTCTATGAAGAAGGGTAAAAGCTGGTCCTTTTAGTGTCTCAATTTTTCTCTGCTCTAAAGAATTACTTCTACATTACCAAATTACCAAATCACTTGAACAGACAGTTTTAAAAAATAAAGCACACTGTCCTTATAATGTCGCTGACACTTAGAATACTAAGTTAAATATGAACAGGAAAAAAATGCTATTGAAATACCTCTAAATTGGTAAATCTTTCATGTTGATGACAAAATGAATTGCAAATAGTGAATTTTTTGATAAATTAAAAAAAAAATAAAGAAATAAGAAATATATACATTCTTCCAGGTAACCAATATTAGCAGCAGGCTGCATTTTTGTGTCATATAGTATATTTCCTTAATAGACTTCAGCTCCTACAACAATGCCCTTAATTATCTTGCACTTCAACATTTGTAGAATAAATAAATTTGGCATTAAAACATGGGTATGTTCTTCAGAGTTATGTTGTGAAAAGACTAGGGCTCAGAAAATCTGCCTTCTAAAGATGGCTACAAATACTGACCCTTCTGATCAGGCCACAATAGATGGACCCTGATAGAATGGGAGAAAAACACAGAACAGAACTCAGATTTTTTTTTTTTTAAAGAGTGCAGATTTACTGGATGAATAGAGACTAGCGGACTCCCTGAGACTATTACCCTGAGATACTCTTCATACCTTGAAGTGAAACTATCCCCTGAGGTCACCTCTAAGTAAAATAACAGACTGGCACACAAAATAAAGGATATTATTCATCAGTATGACGCTCCACTAAAAAACCAACTATATGAGACCAAAAGGTCAACAATTACTCTAAACAAAGATGAAAAGTTAAAGGGGCAAGGAAACTAGAATACTGGAAATGGAACAACCAGAAAGGAATTAAAGGAAATGTTGACATATTGTGAAAAATGTAACTCATGTCACCGAACAATCTGTGTAGGAATTGTCAAATTGGGAATCTAATTTGGTATGTAAAATTTCACCAAACACACAATAAAATATTATTTAAAAAAAAAAAAAAAAAAACGAGTGAAAGAGGAACAGCATTTGTTTCTGGAGACAACTAGATTTTCTTTTTGTGTGGATGTTACAGGCATCAGATAGGGCTTTTCAACTGATATCTAGCAAACCCCATAGCACTGAAATCTGGAGACTCATAAAAAAAAATTGGTAATGATGTCAATAGCAGCACGATTTATGGCAAAGTACAGATAAGAGATCACTTTCACTGCAGGGGTGCCTGACCCAGTTTGGTGGCTGGCTTGTGATGAATGCAGCAGCTGTGGTATGCTTTTAAACATTATAATGGAAAAACCACCCAAGAGAAACCAAGTCAAATTTTAGCAGAATTTTAGCTATCCAAATATTCCAGTCTTAAATTTCACTGCATTAGGAAGAAGACTCCCAGTATTGCCATAAAAGGAGCAAAGAAGTTCAAGTTGACTAACACTCAATGTCGTTTTTCTTTCATTCTGGATTGCAGACACCATCCTGTTCAACACGTGATGGGACAAATACCTCCATAAGGCAAATAATTCACAGAATTGTCACTAATGATACAATAGATATGAATGAGCAGTTACATGATAAAACATCTTTCAGTATTTGAAAAGCTACTTAAATTTGGAGTGTCAACGGCTATAAAAACAAGTGAGAGTTTTTAACAGACTTTCACTGGGAATTATGATTTTCTCTGAAGATGGTTTTGTCTTCAACTTGGAGGATATTGTTGATGCATTACTGAAGGCACATGCCCCTTCTTTTGCTGAAGTTTTCACATTTTATCCACTTGATATATACAACTCTACATGTTTTATTTAATATTGTTTAAAGTACTTTACAATATCAGTTTACTCATGCTATTTAAGTTCAGTTGGTATCATGTCTTAGACATCAACTAGGTTCCAAGTGTTATATTAAGAAAAATGACAAGCTTCAGAAGAGGTTCAGCACAAGAAAATGGTCTAGTCTTTAAAAAAACATATGGTTTAAAAAAGGCAGCAAAAAAAATTCTGTATGGGAGACTAACTTGAAATGTAAACTTCATTTAATTACATCAATAAAAAGAGAAAAAAAAAGGCAGCAAAATACTAACATACACAAATAAAGATACCTGAATCAACAAATCCAAATAAAGGCTCCTAAATCATAGCGGTAAAAGGAAGGAATTAGACATCTGCATATCAATTTCCAATTTCTTGTTCTGACATTCAAAGACTTCAGTGGTTTTCCTCAACCTACCTCTCTGCTTATATCTTGTAGTAGATTCTTTGTCATTAGTGAGAAACCAAACATAACCACCTACCATTGGTTAAAACTTTTGTCTTAGCATGCATTCTGGTTCTATCCTCTAAATTATCATTCTGTAATACCATAATTAATCATAATCCCGGCCATCCCCACAGTTATAAACAATCTGTCCTTCTTTGGAATATTCTGTACTCAGATGCAGATTTGCAGCAGAGCTAATGAAGCGTGAGCATTAGATCCCCTCATTTGCATGGGCCCTTTACAAGACCACCAGAAGAGCTTTAGCAATACGATCACATATTTACTTAATTTTGTTAAATGTGCCAAAGTAAAATTTTTTAATTGCAATAGTTAACTCTGTTATCCCTTTCTGCTCCAATGTCCCCATCACCACATTCTCCCTCCTAGCAGGTGACACTGGAGTGGCCAAGGGCATTTCTGGGATCCAGCCAAGGGGAAATTGAGTTGGAAATACATTTGGTTTTAATGTAGTCTAATAAATGTATGTGGTTTACAGACACTTCTGTGTATAGTTGTTATTGCCAGTCATCTGTTGATGAATAGCTTCAAAGAATAGCCAATCAATCACTGTGTTGGTTCACCCATCTTTGTGACACAAAGGTGCAGGGCTGTAGATGACATCATAGCATGACTTTGTCCTTGTTGCACCCAACAGTAGAAGTATGTAGGTATTGGAAGATAAACAAGATTTGAAATAGACCTAGTCAGAAGCTAGTCTATGGAAAAAAACTCTTCCAATCACCAGATGAATAAAATTGTAAGCAGATAATTCAATTGTCATTGACAGCTTGACAAATGGGAAGTTCTTTCCTATCTAGAATATACTTGATATTACAGTATATACCATTATAAATGTACTACAGATTTTGTTCATTTTTGATGGGAATTATGCAAAGTAGAATTAAAATTCCTATACTAGTAAAACACAAAACTGTAGCAGCTTCTAAAGGTGCAAGTATGTCTATCTGTGAAGCCACATGCCTATATATCCTGATTATCATTAATCGAACAATAAAAAGCATTCTGATTGAAGAAAACATAGGATTATCTTTTTATTTTATCTATAGAAATGATTAATACATAGGAAGAGATTATTAAAAAGTATGAATCCAGAAATTATCAGAAAAAAGTATAACAGAGATAATAACAGGTAGTTAATTCATACAATTATTTTTTGTGACATTTGTAGTATATTAGCTTTATTAAACTTGTACACTGTCATGATCTTTTTTTCATTCTAAGTAAATATTCATTTTTGTACTTTATTTGTATTTAAATTTTGTGTTTCTTTTCTTAAATAGCTCTCTTTCCACAACTGCATACATTCAAGGCCCCACGAAATGTGGATCTGCTTTTTAGGATATGTCACATCCTGCTTTATCTTATAAAAATTGTATTTTTTCCTATCTACCCTTAATTAACTCATTTAACAAATATTTACAGCATGCCTAATATATATCAGGCAGTCTTCCAAGCACTCTGTATGCGCACAACACACAAACGTCCTGCTCTTGTAGAGTTTGTGGAATGCCAAGGAGCCTTGGTAGCACAAAGGTTAAGTGTTGGGCTTCCATAAAGACTGTTGTTGTTGTGTGTTGTGGAGTCAATTCCAACTCATAGCGACCCTATGGGACACAGCAGAACGGCCCATAGGACTTCCAGGCTATAATCTTTATGGGAGCAGGTCGCCAGGTCTTTTCTCTCATGGAGCTGTTGGTGGGTTCAAATCACCTTTTGGTTAGCAGTCAAGCACTTAACCATTGTGCCACCATGGATACAGCTAGGAAATCCTATGAGGCAGTTTTACTTTGTCATATGGGGTCCTGTGAGTCAGAATCAACTAAATGGCAACTAACAACAACAGAGAAAGACAGATAATAAATATGGGCGTTTAAGATAGTGATAAAATAAACTGCTAAACAGGAATGTCAGAGAGAAAGACAGTGATGTAGAGAACAGTAACATTATATGTTCTCTGAGGGCAAATAACTCACCTTAGTCAACTCAGGATCCTTAGCAGAGTGGGCAATTAACAGATAATGCAAGTTGAATTGAACTAAGCAGAGATACAGGCACAAAGGAAAAAAAAAATTGCCAACAAATTGACTGCAACTCATGGTGACGCCATGTGTGTTAAAGTAGAACTGTGGTCCATAGAGTTTTTAATGACTAAATTCAGAAGTCTCTGGAAATTTTTGGTTCACAAAAGGGGTCTGTACCCCCAAAATGTAAATAAATTGCTATCATCAGGTTTGTTTCCCTTCATCTAACACTTATTTTTTTCAGCATCAACATTTGTTTTAAAACAAACACTAGTCACACTAATGCAACATACGCTATCACTTGTGCAACTTAATAATAAATGAGCAAAAAGGTGACATCAACACCAATGCTAAACAATTCCAGTAGAGGTTCTGAAATATTGACTACAATCTTGCCAATCACAATGGTTTGTGAAGGAATCTATTACCCCTTCAGTTGATCTTTCAGTTTTCTATACTTTACAGTCTTAAAAAACCCATAAACCCATTCCTGTCAAGTCAATTCTGACTCATAGCGACCCTATAGGAGAGACTAGAATTGCCCCATAGAGTTTCAAAGGAATGTCTGGTGGATTCAAACTGCTGACTTTTGGTTAGCTTGCTGTAGCTCTTAACCACTGCACCACCTGTGCTCTTAGACCTTAGATATTTATGAGATTAATTTATATTCATAAGATTTATGGCAACCCATAGAATAACTAGAGGGATAACAGTTCCATTAACTTTAAAAAATTCTTTGGAAGAGTTGTATTTTAACAGAATTTTGAAATGCAGAGGATATATGAATTGATGAATTGGTATACAATGTTAACTATGATACTTGTAGTAGGTAGATGGGCACATGATTTTATAGGCTGGAAATGGACACTCATTCATGGATACTGGTAACGGTGTTCTCAGACAGAAGACAGGCATGAACCAACTGACTGGGGGAGAAAGTGATTAAGAAGACCAAGGAATCTGGTTAGAAGAGCAATCTTAGAAGGCATTAAAATGGGAGAGTTTTAATTTAATCTAATTTAAATGGCAGTGAAGTTTCCAAAGGGAGACAATATATGGCATTTTTTCAAGTACTGAGGAGCTGCTTAAAATACATTTTGGAAAAGGCATTTGTAATTGTTCATTTAAGAAGAAGGATCTTTTCCCTCATGGTTTCTTTATGAATTCCGTTGTAAAAAAAAACATAAAATCAAAAATCAAACCCACTGCCATCGAGTTGATTTCAACTCATAGTGACCCTATAGGACAGAAGACAACTGCCTCATAGGGTTTCCAAGGCTGTAAATCTTTACAGAAGCAGACTGCCACATCTTTCTCCCGTGGAGCGGCTGGTGGGTTTGAATCATCAACCTGTGGTTAGCAGATGAGCACTTTAACCACTGAGCACTAGGGTTCCTAAAAACCATAAAGTGAATCTTAATATGTGTCTAGTTAAGGGGTTTGGCCTAGAGTAGACTATTTGCTTCAGTATGGAGCACATTTTGGGTGGTCCATTAGGCAGAGATGTTGGTCAGTACCAAGTGCTTATGGAATCATTCTTTCATCCTCAATTTTAGGCCAGAGCTCCCAGTGAGCTGAGAGGAATAGCCTCGGAAAGAATACCTCACTAGCTCTTTACAGGATGAGAAAGGGAGACATCAGCAATGCCTTCAGGCCATTGAGCTGCAGTTGCAAACAATTACTGGCAACATCAAAGTACTACATTCAAATCACCAAGTCCTTCCTGATAGATGAGAAACATTCACAAGTCAATTTAAGGCATCCTGGGCACAAATCTATATGATTTATCAGCTGCATTTGAAACTTTTGATCATTATATTTTATTGGCTCGTTCAAAGTTGCTGGCAGGACTGGGAGAAGCGGTGTGCTATGGACCCACTGTTATCTCTTAGGAACACTCAAAATATGGTTTATGCCAATGCCTGTATGCTCCCAATGCTGTCTTCTCTGCAGTAGCAAAGGGACCTAATGTCTCTCATACCCTTTCTTTTTCTGATGTTGACAGCATAGTTTCTACTAAGCAGCACTTAAAATTCTAAACTAGGGTGAGTCAACTGAAGCTCAGTACAGAAAATTCAGAAACTAGGCTTCTCTGGCAGGAAACCTGCCTAAAAAAGGAGCCTGAGGAAAAGCTGACTCTCTCCTGTGTGGAGACTTTTCCAACTGTGGCTTGAGATCTCATTTGTTGACACATAGCTGCTCCTGCAGCCCAAGAACCATCTTTGACCTCCGGCACCTTTTATTTATGCATCCGGTAGGAAGGGGTCTGTCTGTGATGTGGAACTGGCCCCAGCTGTCCAAGCCTTTGTGACCTCACATTAGATAAGTGAAATCAAATCCACTTGAAAGAACCCCAGAAGACCACCCAGGTGTTTCATATGGCTGCTATCTTACTACTAAATTGGTTCATTACACAGGCTGGAGCACATTACACCAGCAAGTTAATTCACCCAACAGCATAGTGAGGCAATGATCCAAGGATCATTATTGACCTTTCAGAGTAACTCCTGGCATCGAATTCAATGTGCATCGAAATCCAAAGGCCACAGGTACAAAACTAGATCATGTTTCTATGATTCTTCAGGAAAAGAGGCAAACTGCTCTTGCTAACAGCACTGAGTCCTAACTTTCAAGGGAAAGACATTTGAACACAGAGGGCCCAGGACTGCTAAGTATGGGTAAATGAATAATATCTTTTTAGGGATCAGCACAAAGCTGGTTCCTATGAGGCAGAGATTAAAGATGTCCCAAATGGCCAACTTTTATAAATTGCTGTACCACTCCATCATCTCTAACATCACCTACTCCTCCTCCTCTCAGTAGTCTCCCTCCTGTCTTTGTGTTCCATAATTCTCTGCAATGTCTCACAGAACTCACGAACCATATAATGGAAATGGTTCACACAGTTGTGGAGGCTGGTAAATTCCAAATTCGTGGGTCAGGCGTAGGCTTCTCCCGACCCACATAGCTGCAGAGGTTAATGAACACAAACCAGCAGGTCAGACCATAGGCTGCTGGCTCACAAGGCAGCAGAAGCTGGCGAATCAGGTCAAATGATAGGCTACTGGCCCATGGGGCTGTGGAAGTTGGCAAATCCCAGAATCAGCAGGTCAGACAGCAGGCCTCTGGCTAAAGTACCAAGAACCAGAGGTCAGAGATGATGAACCAGATGTAGGATCCAGATGCAGAGAGAGAGAGCGAGCCCTGCCAGGGCACCCACACTGGATACATTTTGGATGCAGGACACACTCCAGTGAAGGGTGTAACTTGAGTAAGGGTGGGACTTGAGTCACACTCTCCTGCAAGGCTGTGACTCAAGATATACCACAAACCAATCCTGCCTCGTTAACATGTAGAGGTTAGGATTACAACACATAAGATGGAGAAAAAATAGGATAATTAAATCAGATCACAAAGTGGAAGAGAATCATACAATATTGGGAATCATGGCCTGGCCAAGGTGACACATAACCTCAACCATCACAGGTTCCATATACCTTATTCACATAGTCCCATTCAATCATTGTGTGTGAGTCACGAAAACCATGGCTAGAAGCACCATATTAAGTAATTCATTGCACTGCAATAGGGAAGATAGAAAATTTGGTTTGAATTTAAACTGTTTTCAATGATGGATTTTGGAGAGTCATGGGAATAACCTTTATACCAGAACATGAGATGTTTACTAACTTGAAGGTGATACCTGTTTTGTCTAACTTATGTCACAAGCCCATTAAACTTCAAGCTCATTAAACTTCCAGTACTGTATTACAGGTTAGCATTTATTATAACTTAGTAGCATAGAATAAACAATACTGATAAAAGTCACAGAACAGTAAGTTAATGTATAATTTACCAAGATCAGAGGGAATCTGATAACAACATTTAACAACATAGACCTACCATCTGTGAAAAGCATTAAGTGAAGGCACTGATAAGAGGCCACTATCTGAATCTGCATTTGAACTTGCCAAATGGTTTCTGAGAAAAGCTGCCTTTATTTTGAGATGGAGGATCATAATAATCTCATCTTTCAGATCTTCTCAGGGCAAGCAAACCAATACACAGCGCTGTCTTTAAAAAAAAAAAAAAAAAAGGATGACATCTAAAAGGTGGAATTGTCCATATAAGCTGAACATGAAAGCTCAGATGCTATCAGAACTTCCTTTGCACTATGCTTGTCTAGGTCATCTCATTCCATGTTATATATCTAGATTAGAAAACACACACACATACACAGTAGCTTTCATAGATGAGGTATTTGTGCCTCAAAATGAAATGAATGTTCAGGTATGCCAGTGACACTGCTAAATCATTTAATTTGTTCTTCAATGTGAACAGCTAAGTGGGATGTGTGATGGATATCTTTCTAGTTTGTGACACTCTGGTTGTGTTCTTGAAGTCCATCTAACATTTTTCACAAAAAAGCTTCTAACATTCCTTGTCCATAGCCCCTAATCATTTTCAAAAGTACCTTTTAATGATCTTCAAAGAGGAAGAAAACAACAATTTCATACTAGATTACATGCCACAAAAAAAAGCAAAAAAAAAAAGGTGATCCAACAGAATGCAGAAATTATTGAACAATATCATTAATATCACACACAAGTAAAATTTATCAGAAAATAATTCAAAAGCAGTTGCAGCAGTATGTTGACGGAACTGCCAGAAATTCAAGCCGGATTCAGAAGAGGACATGGAATGAGGAATACCATTGATAATGTCAGATGGATCTTGGCTGAAAGCAGAGAATACCAGAAAGATGTTTACCTGTGTTTTATTGACTATGCAAAGGCATTTTACTGTGTGGATCATAATAAATTATGGATAACATTGTGAAGAATGACAATTTCAGAACACTCGATTATCCTCATGTGGAACCTGTACATACAACAAGAGGCAGTTGTTGGAACAAAACAAGGGGATACTGCATAGTTTAAAATCAGGAAAGGTGTGTGTCAGAGTTGTATCTTTCATTATACTTATTCAATCTGTGTACTGAGCAAATAATCTGAGAAGCTGAGTTATATGGAGAAGAAAGTGGCATAAGGATTGGAGGAAGACTCACTAACAACCTGTGATATGCAGATGACACGACCGTGCTCACTGAAAGTGAAGAGATCTTGAAGCACTTATGAAGATCAAAGACTACAGCCTTCAGTATGGGTTACACCTCAACATAAAGAAAACAAACATCATAACAACTGGACCAATAAGCAACATCATGATAAATGGAGAAAAGGTTGACTATGTTGTCAAGGATTTCATTTTACTCGGATCCAAAATCAACGCCCATGGAAGCAGCAGTCAAAAAGTCAAACGACATATTGCATTGGGCAAATCTGCTGCAAAAGACCTCTTTAAAGTGTTAAAACTCGATGTCACCTTGACAATTAAGATGTGCCTCACCCAAGCCATGGTATTTTCAATCATTTCATATGCATGCTAAAGCAGGACACTGAATAAGGAAGACCAAAGAATTGATGCTTTTGAATTCTGGTGTTGGCAAAGAATATTGAATATACCATGGACTGCCAGAAGAACAAATGAATCTGTCTTGGAGAAAGTACAGCCAAAATGCTGTACTTAGAAGCGAGGATAGTGAGACTTTGTCTCACATACTTTGGACATGTTGTCAGGAGGGATCAGTTCCTGGAGAACGACATCATTCTTGGTAAAGAAGAGGGTCAATGAAAGAGAAGAAAACCCTCAATGAGATGGATTGACACAGTGGCTGCAATGATGGGCTCAAGCATAGCAACGATTGTGAGGATGGCGCAGGATCAGACAGTGTTTTCATTCTGTTGTACCTGGGGTCGCTACATGTTAGAACTGACACAACAGCACTGTCTTAGTTATCTAGTGCCGCTGTAACAGAAATACCTCAAGTAGATGGCTTTAAAAAAGAGAAATTTATTCTCTCACAGTCTAAAAGGTAGAAGTCCAAATCAGGATGCAATTTCTAGGGGAAGGCTTTCTCTCTCTGTTGGTTCTGGGGGAAGATCCTTCTCATCAATTTTTCCCTGGTCTAGGAGCTTCTCAGCTCAGGGACTCTGGGTCCAAACAAGGCAATGTGCTCCTGGTGCTTCTTTCTTGGTGGTAGGAGGTCCCCCTGCCTCTGCTTACTTCTCTCTTTTATATCTCAAAGGAGGTTGACTTAAGACACAACTTAATCTTATAGATTGAGTCCTGCCTCATTAACAAAACTGCTTCTAACCCTGTCTCATGAACATCATAGTTAGGATTTACAACACATAGGATAATCATACCAGATCACAAAATGGTGGACAACCTCACAATACTGGGAATCATGGCCTAGTCAAGTTGACACACATTTTGGGGGCAGACACAATTCAATCCATGACAGGCACCTAACAATAACAATAACAACCCAGTAAATGTTTGGATTCTTAGCAAATCAAAAGAGTAACACATTTTAGCACTGAAAGATTTTCAAGGGCTTTAATCTCATGAGTTATAAGAACCTTTATTCAAGAAATATTTCAAATAAGTTAAATGGACCAACATCCTCTGAAATTACCACCATACTAATAAATTAGCAAGTATTCTTCATAAACAGGAGCAATTCTGCCATATCTTTCCTTATTACGGTGAGTGACCTTGACAACCGCCATTTTAAAGACTCTTTGTTCTCAATAATTCTCACCTTCATTTTAATGCATCTACAAAAAGAAATTCAAAGTATCAAAAACTTAGCATTATTATATATTAGTTACATTACAATGTGGCAATCCTTCACTTCTTGTAGTATCTTGTTTTAGATCATGCAGAGAAATCCTTTCTCAGCCAAGGTGGGAGATAAGTAAATAAGGTAGAGGAGCCCTTTTTCCATTTCACCTAGATTCTCTTATCAGTTATCTACTGCTGCATAACAAGGCAGCCTGGAAATCTGGTGTCTTAAAATCTGGGACAGATTACCCAACAAGCAAGGTATGGATAGGCTTTTAGTTTACTTACTAATCTGTAGTGCACAATTTCACAAGGACTTTACCACATCTTTGATATGGTAAAAAAACAAGTGAAATTGTGCATTGAAGATTAGTAAGTAAACACAAGTAAACCTGTGTATACCTTGCTTACTGGTTAATCTGTCCCTGCTTAAAATAACAATTCATTATTTCTCATTGAGTGTGTGGGACCTCTACTGGTTTTCCAGCTCAGTGACATGGCTTTATTCAACTAGAAGGCTAGCTGAGCTGGAAGGTTCAAGAGGGACTCATTCACATATTTGTAGTGGGTGCTGCTTGTTGGCTGGGGTGTCTCAGTTCCCCTCAACGAGTGTTCTCATCATCCAGTAGGCTACACTGGCTTTTTTACTGGTGATCTCACGGCTGCATTCCAAGAAAAAAAAGGCAGAAAACGCAAGGCCTCTTTCACTTCCAAGGTGTAGCCTTGGAAGTCACACATGATCACTTCTGCAGCATGACATTGATCAAAGTAAGACACAAGGCCAGCCCAGACTCAAGTAGTTGGGAAAGAGACTCCAGCTCAGGATGGGAGGAGCAGCAAAGTCTCATTACAAATGGGGTATTCGTACTAAGACAGGAGAAATTTGTGGCTATGAAACAATCTATCCCAATTTTTTCTCCTATGTACTATGTAATTTCATAAGCCCTTATGTTTAGAATGCAGATTTCATAAGGCTTTATGTGTAGAATAGATTCCATTTCCTATCTAAAACAAACATATGGTATCAAACAGTCTTTTAATGCTCAAATTTAAATTAGTTTTAAAGAGATAAAAAGACTGAAATAGGCCTGCTATTTGTGCACGCTTAAGGACAGCAATATTTATATAAACATATTGGCAGAGGAGATGTTGAATTCCCTATATCTCAGTGGGCCCACAGTTTCATTTTAGAAGGAACACATTTATCTATAATACTCACAATGTTGTATATGGATATGGTGGACTGAATGACTGGTGGACCTACCTCTGACAACTTCTCAGTATTAAAACCATTGAATTCTAAATTACAAAGCTGCCCTCAGTACACAACCTAACTCTGTTGGTGATCACTTATTTTATTTGGTTGCCTCATTGTCACCACTAGCTTTGTGAAAATATTCAACAAATAGCCAAAGTGTACCTGGGCATTCTAGGAGCCAGGCAGAATTTGTGCTCCTGTCCATCTCCCATTAGTTAGGGAGATACTCCTTTCTCTGAAGTTCACCCCAGGAGACTCACTCAGTCCTCAAAAGCAATGCTTTCTCAATCTGTGGGGTAAAACCCACTCAGGAGTCTTCAAATCAATTTAGGGGATCATGATCAGCATTTTTTTTTTTTTTAGTGGGATGGAATGGTATAGAAAATATCACACTGTGTTACACATAGTAATGATATGTTTTATTTTATAGAATCTGGTTTCAGATATATATGTATGGATGTACTGGGTTGTAAGGCAAAATGCATTTTTCACTTTGAGTCATAGTCAAAGGGTTTGGGGGAAAAGAAAAGTTTTAAAGCCGCCTTTCTAGAGGATACCCAATAGCAGGCTTGCAACCCTGAACTAGCTCAGGAAATCTCGGGGGGATTATAAACATACCTAGCCCAGGATTCCATCTGAAAATCCACTTTCTGAGCCCTTCTGGTTTTGGAGTATTACCTCCTGTTTAACATTTCTTTTGCTCATTTACTGGAATCTTACTAAGTGCTAGGAACTGTGCTAAATCCTGGGGGAAACAAAGATGAATATGACATAGTCCTTGACTTTAAAGGGCTCTGAAGAGACTGACTTGTAATGCATAAGACAACGTCACGAAAGTTATCCAAGCAGTCACTGCAAAGTGCTGTAGGAGCAAGAGGCAGAACTATAATTGTAGTTGTTGGAGAGGGCTTCACAGTAAAACTGACATTTTAGTGGGTGTTCACTCACTTATTCATTCATCTATTCATTTCCTATGTTCAAAGCACTGAGCTAAAAGCTGAGGGAAACCTAGATGAATAAGACAACGAGACTGCCTTAGAAGAACTCTCAGTTCATAGAAGAGACTTATAGTACAAGATGAGGAAAGGAGCGAAAGCAGCACAATGTACCAGGCCTAAAGACACTGCAGAAGCCCGAGGGGCTACCTGTCTGCCCAAGTTCCAGCATGAGGGCACTGTGAGGACTGGTGCATGATGGCAGATAGTGGGGAAAGTACTGATACCTAAAACAAATGGGTCCATACTTTAGATATAGCAAAATAATGAGAGCCAAGCACATTCACATTTGTGAACATTTTAAAGCTAAATACCAAAAACATGAGACAGAAACTGAGGCGGGGACTAGTACTCTGGCACTAGAGATCATGGTTAAATTAAGTAGGCTGAAACAGAGACATAATGTAAATCATATATTATCACTTCCCTGTTTCAAGTCCTTGTTTATATATAAAATCAACTCCTTACGAAGACATATAAGGCCCTAAACGACCTGGCCTTGTATCTCTCTGACCTCATCTGACTCCCCACTCCCCATCCCTTGCTCACTACAGTCCAGCCAGCCTAGCCTTCTTTATCACTCTCAGTCTTCCCAAATTCTTTCAGAATGCATGTCTCGGTGCCCCTGCACTAGGCTCGGACCTCAGCCTAAAGCACTCTTCTGCCAAATCTTTGCAAGACCACTCCTTGCCATCCAGGTATGCTACTGCAAGACCTTCCCTCTCCTATCAGAGTGGCCCTCTCATAGTTTCTCTCTATCCCTTCACTCTATTTTATTTTCTGCATTGCAATTGTTACTATCAGAAGTACTCTCATGCATTTTTTTTACACATATAATTTCTGGCTCAGCCAGATTGTAAGGTCCTCGAGATCAGGGATCTCATCTATCTTTTTGTTGCTGTATGCCCAGACCCTAGCACGCTGCAAGCACTCTACAAACATTTATTTAATTAAGGAAAGAATCCAGAAAGTTGGGACAGGAGTAGGTTGAGAAATCATGCAGGGATGCAGGTGGGTCTGAACCAGGATATACAGAATTAACTGAGAAATGATCAATACAGGATGGCGATTCACATTATAAGGTCAAGTGTAAAGTATATGTGTGTTGAAGGGTTGGAGTGTGGTGGGGCTTGGAGAAAGAGTCAGCCTTGGACCCCAGAGCCAAGCTAGTGTTAAACCCAGAGAGACTTACACTTTTTGTACATGTCTGCTCAGCAGGAACTCAGACCAGTGGTTCAGCTCCATGGATACAGAAAAACCAATAACACAACATCTTGTTGCTGATTCTCAAGTGTGTGCATATTCAAACCAAGACAAGGAATCTGGAAACTAGACTGCCCGGGAGAACACTGTGGTATACATTCTGTCAACAGCCCCAGAGTAGCACTTAAGAGAAACAACAACAAAACATTGATTTATTCCAATTTATTCTTCAAAGAAATCACTGTAGTGAATGACTCCTCCAAGATAATAAAAGTTATCCATGATGTTAGCGGCAAGCTATTTAGCATAAAGGGCACTGTAAGTGTGTCATACGGGCAGGTCTGCGAGAGAAATGCTGACATTTTTGGCAACGACAGCCAGTCCAAACGGAACACACTTTCACAGCAAGCCCATCTAGCGGCTGCTGTGAATCACCCTGCTTATGAGCCACAAGCATGCAATCACTGGCACACAGAAACTCCTGACTAATAGCCGTGAGCATTTGCCTTTGCTATCTTAGTGTCACAGACTGAACACACTCCTGCCTGATGGAAACTCGGCATTAATACCTGAATCACAGCCTGGGGAAGCTCAGTATTCCACTGAAGGAGAGAAGATAAACAGCAACAATACAAAAATGCAGCCCTTGTTAGTGCCGCTAGTTAAACCGAATGCATTTAATCTTTCTCCTGTATCTAAAATGTCTGTCATCTTCTCTTGGTGGAATGATATGTAAACACTACTCCAGAAAGCCAGTTTCATACCAAATGGCAAACAGAATAAAAACGCCCTGGCTATACTCAGCATCACAACACGCAAATCATTGGGTTGCCTGAGGGCATGCTGCTTAAGGTTCCACAGCTAGAGAAAACCACGTGATCATAGGCGATAACACCCGT
The DNA here is from genome assembly GCF_000243295.1 of Trichechus manatus latirostris. Lineage (NCBI taxonomy): Eukaryota > Metazoa > Chordata > Mammalia > Sirenia > Trichechidae > Trichechus > Trichechus manatus. The sequence continues at coordinate 12,462,902 of NW_004443992.1, read as the reverse complement.
CAATAGCCCTGAAATACACAACCAATGTCTGTAGTATAAGATAAGCATAATTTACTCTGGAAACAAATGATATGCTTCATTAATTATCATGGTATGAGTGTATTATTTATCTATAGGGAAATTACTCATATCAAATGGTATATTCTGACCTTGGTCCAGTATAACAAGGAATTAAATCATAATGTCTTACCAGAAAGAGAATGATCAACACATCTGGGCAAATGCTCACTTATCCAACACCCCCATCACTACATCTACTGTGTCCTACCACTTGGTGTGGGAGAATAATAAACAAATATGAGGCACATTCTTGAAGAAGAACGAACCCTTGCAGAAAATGATGGTGATACATACACGGTCATAGCTAATCCTTATCAAGAGCTCACCTGTGCTGGGCGTCATTAGAATCTTCATAGAAATCTCTGGTGATACAAATGGTTAATGTGCTTGACTGCTAACCTAAAGGTTGGAGGTCTGAGTTCACCCAGAAGAGCCTCAGAAGAAAGGCCTGGTGATACACCTTTCTGAAAGCCATTGAAAACATTATAGAGCACAGTTCTACTCTGACACACATGGGGTCTCAGTGAGTAGGGGTTAACTCCAGGAAATTGGTTTCAATCTTCCCAGAGACACTAAAGCTTGAGGATGCTTATTACCCCATTTCATAGCTAAATAAAGGGAGATCAAGAGAACATAAGGGAGCCCTGGAAGCGCAGTGGTTAAAGCACTCATCTGCTAACCAAAAGGTCGGCGGTTCAAACCCACCAGCCACTTTGCAGGAGAAAGATGAGGCAGTCTACTTTCGTAAAGATTTACAGTCTTGGAAACCCTATGGGGCAGTTCTATTCTGTCCTAGAGTCACTACGAGTCAAAATTGACTCCACGGCAGGTGGGTTTGGGTTTTTGGTAAGAGAATGTAAAATGATTTGCTCTTGGCCACACATCTAATATATGGTAGAAATGGGAATCAAACCCAAGCAGTTGCCTTCGAAAGCCTATACTCCTATATCCAGACACAAAGCAGACTTTCAAAGAGAAAGTCCTGCACACAGATCAAAGCAGACGCTCCCAGATTAAAGTCCCGGAGAGGATGATGTAAATTCACACCTGTCTTCTTAAGGAAGGATGTTGCTGTTATTGTTGTGTGCCATTGAGTCGATTCCAACTCACAGTGACCCTATGGGACAGAGCAGAATTGCTCCATAGGGCTTTCCAGCCTGTAATCTTTATGGGAGCAGGTTGCAAGGTCTTTTCTCCTGCATAGTGGCTGGTGGGTTCAAACGGCCATTCTTTCAGTTAGTACCTGAGGGCTTAACCATAACCATTCCACCACCAGGGCTCCTTTAAGAAAGGATAGCTCAGTCTTATTAAGCATCCAAATGGCTAAGCTCACTAATGTATTCTTTAAGAGGGGGATGTCTGCAATCCTTAACTATATTTCAAGCTGCAGAAGAAATATCACTGTATACAAATCCCTTCAGCAAATATTTCCCAACTGTAATACAGAATAGGGAGTCTAGCTATGGCTGGAGCTCCATTATTCGGGTCCTTGGAAACTAGAAACAGAGTCAGACTCATGGTATTTCAAATCCAAAAAAATAAAGTAGCTGATCTGGGGAAGTGTGGGCATTAAGTAAGATGCAAACTCAGTGACCACAGTTACGAGAGACAACTCCTCAGCTTTCCCATTATTCCATTTTGCTAGGAGGCAAAGGTGGGGACCTGTCTAAACAGCATTGCTGCTGTGTACGATTATTATTTTAATCGACATTGTGCTGTGTTAATGAGTGCCAACCATGTGCCAGATGGTGTTGAAAACAAAGCCTTTGCTGCAATCCCGCCCAGTGGGATCACCACCTCTCCTCTCTGTGAAAGCGGTCACAAATGTGGTAATGAGCTAACTCCGATGCAACCCAACTTCTAATCCCCTCGACACTTTCTGATTGGGCATTGCACCAAGATTTGGCATAGAAAAGGCACCTGGAGTGCTGTCACATGATCTCTTCAGGGATAATGGACCAGGGAACTGAGCCTGTAATGATTTCATATCAGTTTGTTCAAGTTCAGTTGCTATTAATTGGGTTCAAGTTCAGCTCCAGTTCACAAAATCTAAATAAATAGCTGTTGAAACCAACTTAACGGCTGGCACAGTATGTATCTTTCTAACTAACAAGAAGCAAGCAAAAGAGAACAATGTAGAGGTACACCTTGCATAGATATTGTCTAGTGTATACAGTCTACCTTGTGGACTTGTGAAGTAAGGGGGAAAACCCCGACAAACAGTGTTCTCACTTGTTACAATTGTGCTTGGTTAGATTGCTTAACAAATGATCATATTCCGAAGAAGTAAGCCTGGAAACAGGTTATGTAGTAAAATGTGCGCATAATTCTTGAGAACAGCTATAGGCAAAACACTGGCTTGGTTAACATGGTCTGGAATCTGGACTTTCTCTACATTCCCCCTTCACCTTGGCAATTCTAAGAAGTTAATTCTATTGTAATTTAACGAAAATCTGAAAAATAGTGTTTTAGACAAATTCATTGCTAAACAGAGGAAAGGAGCCATATCATAGGAAAAAATCTATTTAAAAAACAGGGCTTTGCATATTTTATAGGAAAAAATCAATCCAAAATCTATTTTGTTCTAGCTCATTAAGATTCACTCTAAGTTGATTTCTCTAGAATGAAATTTAAAATACATTTCTAAAGATCATTTGTAGAAACTTTTGAATAGAAGCATTTTCCAATTCAGTGTTGGCTGGCAAATTCTGATTTCCCTTAGATTCAGCTATAGATACTATATTTAAAATTGGACTGGTTTGAGAAAATACTGGCATGGGTATTTCACAAAGTAATAGAATTATATATTGAAGGCTATATGTATAGGCAATAGTAGACAGGATAAGTAATATACAGCCTCTTTCTGTGCAGAAATAACATATCATTTAAAATATAACTAATTTAACCTAACTGAATAAAATCATTAGGCTTTAATCATCTATTTATATTAATAAATGAAAACAATGAAATAAGCAGATGATTACTAAAAACAGCAATTTATGGAAGTAAGGACACTATAAATAAAGAACTGAATTCATTTGGAAAAGGTAAGTTCTGATTTTTTTGTTTGGTTTATTTTCTTTGAGTAAAAACCACAGTATTTGATCAGGTATAAAGAATTTGGCATCCTACTCTGAAGGTGGTTTATGGTAAAGTTTAGGGAAAAAAAGTGCTACAGAATCAGAAGAACCAGGGTTAGCTGTGTTTCTGCCATTTACTTGACATACAAATAAGCCAAGTTCTATAATCCCCTTGGGCTTCAGTTTTTTTTTTATATTTAAACTAGAAATTAATAAAAAAAAAAAAAAAAAGAAAAGACTGCACAAGTAAACGTATATGTCCAGCACAATTTCTGGAGCATAATACGCATTCAGTAAATGTCCCTTCGTACTTGGCATTTAGCAATCTCACATACTCTGGTTCTACTTTGTAGTCAATTATTTTTAAGTTACCACTTCCAGAGGCAGTCTGGGCAGCTGATGTTCTCAGTTAACCCTACAGAGTGAACCACAATCATGTGTGGCCCCAACGCTTGCCTAGAATCAGAAATATCTACAATACATACTTTGCTTACCTTTTATAATAAACTTTGCTTCTTAACAGTGTCTAAGTAGTTTTTTTTTTTTCTTTTTTTCTTTTACATTCCAACTATTCATAATCTATTCTCTAATCTTCAGGAGGAGTCCCGGGGTGGCACAAAAGGTTAAGTGCTTGGCTACTAACCAGAACGTTGGCAGTTCAAATCCACCCAGAGGTGCTTTGAAAGAAAGGTCTGGTGATTACTTCCAAAAGATTACTGTCATTGAAATTCCTACGATGTGCAGTTCTACTATAAAACACACGGGGTCACCATGAGTCTCAATTGACTCAACAGCAACTGTTTTCATTTTTAAATCCTCAGGAGAATTTAAAATGGGATTCGGCCAGTGTGGATATATTTTTACCAAACTATACAAATTTTACTACCTGAGACTTTGCCTTTCCAGGACACGTTACCAGTTGTAGACCTATCCGTATAGGTTTGTGAAATCACTCACATTTGCTACACTAGAAATGTGAAGTTTTGAGGTAATACACGGGTACTTGTGTTTTCTCTGCCCTCCCTGTTCTCCATCACCTTTCTCTGAACTCTGCCACCCTTTCAGCTGCTGTACTTTGCCGCAAAGTCACTTAGGGAGTCCCTTCCTGGTCAAATTTCCAGTTGGCGTTGTCTTGGGTCTCTGAAGGGAAGGCCTCTAGCGGGGCCTCACTTCAGGCTGATGACTCCCATCTGTTTACTATTAGCCTCCCTGTATTAACCTTTGCCTTGTTTGCTTGACTTTGCCCATCTCTAATTTCAGAATGAGAGCTCAAGGACAGAAGCAGAGTACAAGGTTCCAAAAGACTAACCCTGAGGACAGCTCAACAACAGAATCCCTAAAGCAAAGCACCCACCACTCGCCATTCTAGCATTTTAAAGTTTTAGGGGGAAATGCCACCTTGAAGTCAATAGTACTCATCTGACTTTAACAACACCCAGACAGAAGTTTCAAAGATAATATTTCTCCACATAACAAGTCCCTGTATAATATGAATTTTCCAGATCTTTCATAAATTATAGATTCCTTCACGAACTATTATAATTTTATAATATAATCTGACCATAAAACAAACATATTTTTATCTAAAATTATAAACTCTACCCTTCATTTTGTTTTAATGAATCTATAAGAAGGTTATTTTTCCCCCCAGAACAGTGAGAACCTGGCTGCATCTATGAAATTCTAAGAAGAGCTTAGGTAGAAACAGAAGATTGAATCCAACAAATGTGTACTAAGCACCTATTATCTTCTTTGTTATATAGGCAACACTAAGTAATATAAATCCATTACTTTACCTTAAGAAACACACTGGGAGACTTGAAACCACACATAAAATAATGAGAGCAATACAAGATAATCTTATCACTAAGTACCAAGTGGAATGCTGCAAATCTCCTAAGAGCAGTTAAAGGGAAAAAAAAAAAAACAAAACTCACTGACACAGAGTTGACTCTGACTCATAGCAACCCTTTAGGACAGAGACGAACAGCCCCATAGGGTTTCCAAGGCTGCAGTCTTTACGGAAGCAGACTGCCACATCTTTCCCACAGAGCAGCTGATGGGTTCTAACTGCTGACCTTTCAGTTAGCGGTCAATAGCTTAACCATTACGCCAACCGAGCTTCTTCCTAAGTGCTGCACGAGGATTAAAACGGAATATGTCAGTATTGCCCAAGAAATCAGAAGAATTTATGCCAAGCAGGTGGGCCCAGGGTTACCCAGTTTCAAAGGATGGGATTTGAATGGATGGAGAAAATTGGGGAAGTCATCCTAAGTGAGGGGAACTGCAAAATCAATGACAGAGTAGGAGAAATGGTCATGGCAGGGAAGGTTGGGGAAGGAGTGAGTAGTTAAGAGGGAACGGACCACTCTGATTGGACTGACGAGGCATCATGCTGGGAATATCAGGTATGTGAGAATGAGCTACACACAAATACACTTTCTTACCTGTTCATTAACTACCACTTAGGCTTGTGTTGTGCCACGATCCATAAAATGAGCCCTCTGGACATGGCCCTGCCTACCATGGCCTATTCTCTTGGTCAGTTCTCGAACCAACTCTGACTTCTACATTTCCATCCCTGATACGCTTTTTGCGCTTCTGTGACTTTAAGTTTTCATCTTTGTCCCTTTGATGTTTTCCCTTCAAAAACAAACCCTTCTGTCATGTTCTATCATCAGGGAAATGTACTTGATATCACTTCACATTGACTAGGATGGCTATAATCAAAAAAGGGAGATAATAACAAGTATTGGTAAGGATGTGGAGAAATTGGAATTCTCATACACTGCTGTTGGGAATGTAAAATGGTGCAGCCTCTTAGGAAAACTCAAATGGCTAAACAGAGTTACTATATGACTCAGCAATTCTACTCCTAGGTTTATATCCAAGAAAAATCAAAACATATGCCCACACAAAAACTTGTACGGAAATGTTCATAGCAGTACCACTCATAATATACAAAAAATGGAAACAACTCAAATGTTCATCAACAATTGAATGGATAAATAAAATGTGGTATATCCATATAAGGAGCCCTGGTGGCGGCACAGTGGTTAAAGTGCTCAGCTGCTAACCAAAAGGTTGGAGGTTTGAACCCCCCAGCCACTCTGTGGGAGAAAGTTGTGGCAGTCTGCTTTTGTAAAGATTTACAGCCTTGAAAACCCATGGGGAAGTTCGACTCTCCTACATACAGCCGGAATCGACTCAACAGCAGTGGGTTTGGTTTTTTTGGCTAATACTCATACCATGGAATATTGTTTGGCAATAAAAAGAAATGAAATACTGATACTTGCTACCACACGGGATGAACCTTGAAAACATTATGCTAAGTGGAAGAAGCTGGTCAAAAAAGGACCATATTTTGTATGATTCCATTTATACGAAATGTCCAGAATAGGCAAATCTATAGAAAAAAAAAGTAGATTAGTGGTTTACTAGAACTGGGATGGGGGAGTAGGAGAAGTGAGGGGTGTTACTGAGGGGTGAAGGGTTTCTTTTGGTGAGATGAAAATGTTCATAAATTAATTGTGGTGATGGGAGTACAATTCTGTAAATATACTAAAAGCCACTGAATTGTACATGTTAAGGAGGCGAATTGTATGGTATGTGAATTATATCTCAATAAATCTGTTAAATGAAAAAGAACCATCCATTCTGATGACTTCAGGTAAAAATCACCTTTATCATGTGAATCATTAAAGTTGCACCTTCTTAGAGTTCAAGTGCATGTTGCAGATCTGGGCTAGAAAAGGGAACTGGGTTAACAACTAAACTCATTGGCCAAGCAATATATTACATGAAACGCAATAAGGCAGACAGACAAAAGCAACATTTTATTATCTACACATGCCACTTTTAGTTATTAAGCTAAGTCAAATTTGTAACTTTTAGTCCAAAACTGTAATATTTAATTATAAACTTGGGTCTAGAGCAACGAAGTTCTCCTAATGAGACAAACTTCTGGTGTATAACACATTTAAGTGGGCATGTTACTTTATGACACTTAAAAAAATCATTTAAAGTCAAACATTTCTGTAATCCTTAGAGAACCTGATTCCGTAAGAGACCGGTTGAAAATACTTATCTAGCCCAATATGCTTCGCTTGCAGATGAGAAAACTGAGGCTCTAAATGGTTGGCTGCCTTTGTCATATGGCTAATAAGTGGTGGAATGGTCTCCTAACTCCCATCCTTTTTTTTTTTTTTTCCCAGATTTAATGATCACATTCCATATTTGAGGTATTAAATTAAACAATTATGCTGTGTTAAACAGATAGATAGATGCACACACATATATCACACCTGCTAATCCTCCAGAGAGTAAATGCAAGAAAGATTCCAAACCACTCATTTGTACTCCTGGTGCTCAGCATAGTGCCTGGCAACTACATACGATCACTAAACATTTAAGGAATGAACTTTATCTTCTAGGATTACCAAAATACATAGATTTCCAAACTAGAGTTCTAGTCCCTTATCTCTAACCACCTAAATATCACCTCTGCTTAAACTAATTGTGTTATAAATTACACTTATCTTTTTCCTCTGGTCAGCTTCCCTTTTGACCTTACAGTTTCTGTCACTGGCCCCATTCTTGTGTTAGTCACCCAGTGACAAGATGAGGGTTTAGATGGTACCTAAACAGACAATTCAGGAAAGGCTAGAACCACTTCATTTAGGCCATCGGGGTAATGCGGAAATTAAACAGTTAAGCAAGAGTCACTGACATGGCTGACAGGAAAGAGGAAAGGAGAGAGGAACCAGGTAAGAATGAAAGTTTCTTGTGCGACCAGAGAGCAAAGTCGAGGCAGAATTCTCAGATGTAACATAAAGGGAAATTCAGTCCAGGGGAGATGTTCACAGAAGTAGAAAATGAGTACATACCAGGCTTTGGTAATCTGAGGTCAAGACTTTGGAATCTGAGGTCAAGACATGTTTACTCTGTAAACAGTAAAAAAAAAAAAAAAAAAACTCATAATAGATGAGTTCAGTCATTGTCTTTGACCATGAAAGTGATGGTATGACCAAAATAATGTGACTAAACTAAAAAAAGAAAATTTTAGTTCATTCAATTATA
>NW_004443992.1:12452104-12453048 GCF_000243295.1 Trichechus manatus latirostris | reverse complement strand
GTCCACAACTATACCTATATATGCATGCACATGTACTCCCAAACACCCTTCCATACCTATATATCATACATATCTACCTATATAATCACTCACAAATTTATGGTTATTACTGTTGTTGCAGATTTGTATGTGTTATAGCATTTACCGTAGTTGTGCTTTATTCTTGAGTACTTCTCAGTGTCTTTATTTACCTTGGTCATGTTGTGCTGACTTCCTCCATTTTGTGTACCGCCTTCCCCTTCACTGGAATTAACACTTGTCTACTACCTAGTAAGTGATTCTTCCTCTCTTTCCTCCCATTCCTGGTAACCATCAAAAGAACATTACTTTCTGTGTGTAAACCTATTGATTTTTTATAAAAGTGGTATCATATAATATTCATCCTTTTGTTATTGATGTATTTCACTCAGCATAATGTCCTCCAGGTTCATCCATGTTATGTTTTGCGGACACATCATTATTCTTTATTGTTGTGTAGTATTCCACTGTATGTACCACATTTTATTTATCCATTCATCCATTGATGGGCACTTAGGTTGTTTCCATCTTTTTGCTATTGTGAATAATGCTGCAATTAACATGGGTGTGCATATGTCTATTCGTATCACTGCTCTTATTTTTCTAGGATATATACCTAGGAGTGGGACTGCCGGATCAACGAGTATTTCTATTTCCATACTGTTTTCCATAGTGGTTGTACCATTTTACAATCCAACCAGCAGTGCATAAGAGTTTCAATCTCCCCATAACCTCACCAGCCTTTGTTGTTTTCTGTTTTTTTTATCAGTGCCATTTTTGTAGGGGTGAGATGTTATCTCATTGTAGTTTTGATTTGCAACTCTCTAATGGCTTATGATTGTGAGCAACTCTTCATGTGTTTGTTAGCCACCTGAATGTCCTCTTTGGTGAAGTGTGTGTTCATGTCCTTTGCCCATTTTTTGATT
>NW_004443992.1:12447899-12449557 GCF_000243295.1 Trichechus manatus latirostris | reverse complement strand
AAATTGGGTACCAACATCTTTTATTATATCCTTCACTTGATTCATTTATCAATTCATTCATTTCAGCAATTCACTCACTTACTTCCACAAATATTATTCAATACCTACTTGCTGTCAAGCTAGAGATCATAACATGAAGAAGACACAATCCTTATTTTCCAGGAACTAAGTTTACATCTTGCCAAGAGGAAGAAAAGTGCAAACATGCTGGTATAGTGTTTAATCAAATAATTTGCTTCTTGGACAGAACTGTTGTTGTTAGGTGTTGTCAACTTGATATTTGATTCATAGTGACCCCATGTGACAGAGTAGAACTGCCCCATAGAGTTTCCTAGGCTGTAATCCTTACAGAGCAGATCACTAGGTCTTTCTCCCTCAAAGAGGTTGGGTGGGTTTGAGTCATCAACCTTTCAGTTAGCAGCCGAGTGCTTAATCGTTGCGCCACCAGGGCTTCATGTTGGTATAATGTAAGGTGCTAAAATAAAAAAAATATGCAACAGCTAACTGTGCCAGCAATATAAAGGAGGGGACTTCTAAAACCTACAGCACAGCCCTGTGTACACAGCAGTCCTTTGATAGGAACATTCTGTCTACCTAAAACATAGTCAAGCTGAAATTTCCCTTCTTACAAAGGCCTTTCCTGACTCTCTAATCAAACCAGGTTCCCTGAATACTCTCGCCTCTGTAGCACTTCTCAGAGTTTGCAGTTGTAAGCCTGTTAAATGTCTGCCTCTCCCACTAGACAACAAGCTGTATGAGAGCAGGGAGGATGTGTGCCTTGCTTCCCACTGCATTCTCTCTGTTTAGCACTGAGCTTGGCACGGAAGAGATACTCAATATATATTTGTTGAATAAACTTTTTTTATTTTTTTAATCCAAGATAATTCCAATTGCAGGAACATCTGGTTATAGCACGCTAAACATCCTTGAAGGAAAAATGATTTGCCAAAGCCTAGAAGTGAATGTTGATGAATCACATTACTCAGGCACCATATCCTTAGCGCACAGACTGGGCATCCCAGTTGTGAATTAGATATTGCTTCCTTCATCACAGCTGTTCCCTCATGCTCCATATCTGAGAAGTACAGATAAGAAGATGGTTCTACCCCGTGGACTTCAACACTGCATGTGTGACAGTCAGACACCAGAATCACAAATGCAGGATGACAGAAATCTACTTGCACCTGCAGAGAGGTTAAAACAGCTGTGGTTGAAGTGCAGCCGTCAGGAAACTTCAGGTTTTGTCAGACTTATTTGGAAAGGACATAAGGAATTGGGTTGATATCAGTGACAGCATGTAAACGAAGCTATTTTTATTTAGTGTATGGTTCTACTCTTAATTTTACTTGAAGTTCCAGCATGGCAAAATGTATGAAGCCTTTCCTAAGACTTCCCCAAATTCCAGGAGTGAAGTTGGCTAATGGGGTAATTTAGAGAGCTAAGTCGGTAGCTGGGCTGTTGGCAAGGTGAATTTACAGACACACAGAAAAGAACGGAAAAACAGAAAGATCAGTAAAATGCCCTCTCTACAGATTTCACAGTAGTGAGACATCTTGGTTTCCACACTGTCTAAATTGTTCCACTGCTCACTTCTATCGACTCTGGAACCACCACTGTGACAGTAAAAGTCACGTCTCTTCCCATATCCCAACAGGAAC
>NW_004443992.1:12445343-12446873 GCF_000243295.1 Trichechus manatus latirostris | reverse complement strand
CAATTTTAGAAATGATATATTTTGGAAGCACTTCCCATTTGAGAGCTCGGGACAGTTGCTCATGTGTCTGATATCTAGCAGTGTAATAAATTACTCATGGGAAGACTTTAGTGGTTTCACCTTGAGGTATTGCAATAAATATTTCCAACTTGTTTATAGCTTTCTTTCTAAGATCCCAGCACTGCAAGAAACAGGCAGGTTTAAGCACTGAAATTGAAGACAAATGCAGAAATACTTAAGTTATATGTGCAGTTAAAACATTATCTTTAATTCTGTTTCATTTGTTAAGCTATCATGCTGTGACAAGGAACAGCCAAGATAAATCCAAAATCCTCAGAATTCTAAGCTGACTCTCTAGACATTATACTGCTGACCATTTCCACCTACTCTTCTTTCCTTGTAAACCTACATTCTAAGGCAACCAGAAATCAAGAGTCATGGAAAACAAAATCTATTGTATTCTCATCTCAAAAGCTTTGGCAGAATAAGCTGATTAGTCTGTTAACATTTTTCATTCTTCATGTAAAAGCAAACTTTGTATGAAACACTATCACTGTATATATTGATACTGTACAAGCAGAAAATATGGAAATGCAGACTAAATGGCAGGCTAAATACAAAAATCCATCCCTTGAAAAGTCCTATAGCAAGACAGTTGAATAATAAAAAAGATGTTGTTAGGTGCCTTTGAGTCAGTTGCAACTCATAGGACCCTGGGTACTACAGAACGAAACACTGCCCAGTCCTGAGCCATCTTCACAATCGTTACTATGTTTGAGCCCACTGTTGCAGCCACTGTGTCAATCCATCTCATTGAGGGTCTTCCTCTTTTTTCTCTGACCTTCTACCAAGCATGATGTCCTTCTCCAGGGACTGATCATTCCTGATAACATGTCCAAAGTATGTGAAACAAAGTCTCGTCATCCTCACTTCTAAGGACCATTCTGGCTGTACTTCTGTCTTTCCTCCAAGACAGATTTGTTCATTCCTTTGGCAGTCCATGGTTTATTCAACATTCTTCATCAATACCATAATTCAAATGCAGCTGTTCTCCTTCAGTCTTCCTTATTCATTGTCCATCTTTCTCACACATACATATGGCTATTGAAAATACCATGGATTGGGTCAGACACGCCTTAGTCCTCAAAGTGACATCTTTGCTTTTTAACACGTGAAAGAGGTCTTTTGCAGTAGGTGTGCCCAATACAATACGTCGTTTGATTTCCTGACTGTGGCTTCCATGGGTGCTGATTGTAGATTCACATAAAATGAAATCCTTGACAACTTCAATATTTCCTCCATTTATCATAATGTTGCTTATTGGTCTGGTTGTGGGGATTTTTAATCCGTACTGAAGGCTGTAGTCTTTAATCTTCATCAGTAAGTGCTTCAAGTTCTCTCCACTTTCACACCACAGGTTGTTAATGAGTCTTCTTCCAATCCTGATGCCGTGTTCTTCTTCATATAGTCCAGCTTCTCAGATTATTTGCTCAGCATACAGACAGAATAAGTATGGTGAAAGGGTACAAC
>NW_004443992.1:12418411-12419956 GCF_000243295.1 Trichechus manatus latirostris | reverse complement strand
TTATTTGATATGGTCAAGTTTCGTCTGTCTGACTAAAGTTTAATGGTTTAATATAAGATTTTTAGGAGTTTTAATGTTAAGTAGCATATAAAACAAAGAATTGGGTTTCTCAATGTTAAAATAACAGTTTTCTTTAATTTCTGAGTTAAAGGGTTAATTTATTCTTTGTGTAATCTGCCTGGAAGACAAAGGTTTGGTTCTCATTAGAATAAGACTCCTGAGTCTGAATACTGAGCCTCATGGTTTTTAGAAAAGAAAGCTAAGGTTTCTACTTTAAGATCTTTGGTTAAATAAGTATTGTTTCACAGTGGCCTATACGATTATTATTCCCTTATTGCTAACTTGGTTACAACTTTATCTTTTTGAATCTAGCATCATCAAAGCCAATGGTTTGATTGGGGAATTCATGTCATTTACCTATGAAGTTTTTTTTTATTACAATTCAGGTATTTAGAGATTTGATAATCTTGGTATATTCTTGGTATATCCTGATTACATGCTATTTTGCCTCAAAATTATTATGTATTATGTCTAAAGCTCTTTGAATACGGTTAGTAGTTATATTTAGAAATTTTTTAACAAAAGTTTTCTTAACTGGTTTTATTTGGCCTTTACGTTGCACTTGTAATTAACTTCTATCAGGTCCTTCACTATTAAGAGTATTATTTTTTATAAGTTAATCATGGCCATATTAAGTTTTGTCATCTGCAGATAAGTTTTTACTTTGCTGATTTGCTAACCAAAATATCTCAAAAAAAGATGGACTATGTTAGACTTGCTAAAAGGACTGTGACTAGACTCAATCAAAATTTCCAGAACGCTTATGCAGAAGCTGATGAGTTCACAGACTGTGACTGATCCAGAATCACATGGAAGAGAAATTAACTACATAAGACTGAGTAAACGAAAGGAAACTATGGGTTTTATGTGAGAATATTGCTGATGTTTTAAGGTCCTACTTTCTAGATATAAGAAATCACTTTCCTTTCTCCTAAAGTATCTAACTAATGGGTTTAGATATTGTAACCCTTGAATTACAAGTTCTCTTGGTAAACTTAGCAAAGTTGTGACTATCATAACCAGAGAAGTGTCTGAAATTTGAGCTATGATTTTACAAAATAGGATAGTATTAGCCTTTCCTGTTAGTCTCTCAAGAAACAGTTTGTGCCCAAATAAATTAATACTGCTATATTTATATTAATATTCAATCTGAGGTTTTGCAAAATGTAGTTGCTGTTGAAGCACATGAAAAACAGTTACTGATGCTGCTTATGCATTAAACAAACACCTATTACGGTAGGAGGTCCATCTATCCCAGCCAAATCTCCTCTAGGCTGTGTTCTAACAAACTGGAGGAGGTATAGCTATGAGCCTATGATAAGAAAGAGAATGATATGCTTATGCAACAGTGTAGGGCTCCAACACCAGCTGGGGGACCAGAAACTTTGTCTCCAAAATGGGTCTTTGGCTTATGGCACGATTTTTCAGCTTGACTTGTTTTGTAAGAAAAATGAGACAAGGTTCCCTACATTCAAGCTTTCATGT
>NW_004443992.1:12415693-12417255 GCF_000243295.1 Trichechus manatus latirostris | reverse complement strand
AAGGTGAATCCAGAGGTCTGGGCATAAGAAAGGCCTGGATGAGCCCAGTTAGCCGCACCGGTTAAAATTACTTTGAAACCTAGAGCACCTATTATAAACCAGAGACAATATCCCCTCTGCAAAGAAGCTTTAGAAGGGATCACACCATTGGTGCATCGATACATAAAAACTGGACTTTTGAAATATTGCCAGTTTCCGTACAACACCCCTATTGTACCAGTGTTGAAACCAGGGACAAGAGAGTATCAGTCTGTTCGAGACCTAAGAAAAATCAACCGAACAGTAGAAGACATTCATCCGATTGTGCCAAACCCATATATTCTCTTGGTTACTATACCCAGTCAATGTGCTTGGTTTTCAATACAAGACTTGAAAGATGCCTTCTTTTGTATTCCTCCACACCCTGAGTCTCAGCCTCTATTTGCCAGTGAATGGACTAATACTAAGACAGGGAATTGCTGTGGGGGTACTAACTCAAACCCTGGGATCAGCCAGGTGACCGGTAACCTACTTCAAAACAGCTGGACAACACAGCCTGGGGATGGCCCCCTTGTCTTCCAGCCGTGGCTGCAACATGTGACTTGTTACAGGAAGCCAAGAAATTCACCCTTGGACAAAAGGTAACGGTAAGCATACCACACACAGTTTTGCCTCTTTTAGAATAAAAGTGGGGTCATTTTGGCTCACGGCAGGACAGATGAAAAAATGTCAGACAATCTTGTTAGACAACTCAAATGTGGTTCCGAATGCTGTCTCCTCCCTCAATCCCACCAAACTGCTGTCTATTTCAGAAGATGCCCCTGTACATGACTGCCTAGAGATAACTGAAGAAGTTTATTCTAGCAGTCCAGATCTCTCAGATATTCCTTTGACTGACCCAGAGATAGAAATGTATACAGATGGCAGTAGCTTTCTATATGAAGGATGCCACAAGGCGGGATATGTAGTTGTGACACGACTGAGGTCTTAGCGGCAGCTCCACTTCCTGCTGGCACTTCAGCTCAAAAGGCTGAACTCACAGTCCCCGGGTGGGCCCTACAACTAGGAATAAGAAGACGCATAACTCTGTATACTGATAATAAATATGCCCATCTGGTCCTTCACTCACATGGTGCCTTATAGGAAAAAGGAGACTTCTGAATCTGCCAAGAAAGAAATAAACATGTACCAGAAATCCTAGAACTCCTGAAGACAATCAATGATCCCCTTCAGGTGGCAGTGGTATAATGCTCCAGACACCTGGAAATTTTAAATATCTGCTGATTTTTGTAGACACATACTCAGGGTGGGTAGAGGCTTTCCTTTGTCGAACCGAACGAGCCCAAGAAGTCACCAAGGTGTTACTCAAAGAAATCATATCCTGTTTTGATATTCCAATCTCAGTACAGAGTGTCAATAGGGGAGCTTTTACGACAACAGTCACCCAAGAAGTCAATAAGGTTTTAGATATAAATTGGAAAGTACACTCAGCCTAGAGACCACAATTGACTGGAAAGACCAAAAAGATGAACCATACTCTGAAAAAGGCCTTGGCGAAACTTTGCCAGGAGACAAGCTCCACT
>NW_004443992.1:12360970-12413072 GCF_000243295.1 Trichechus manatus latirostris | reverse complement strand
GTTGGATTCCTATATACCAACAAAGAGAACTTTGAAAAGGAAATCAGGAAAACAATAGCATTTATAATAGTCTCTAAAAAGATAAAATACTTAGGAATAAGTCTAATCAGGGACATAAAAGACCTGTACAATGAAAACTACAAAACACTACTGCAAGAAACCAAAAATGACTTACATAAATGGAGAAACACACCATGCTTATGGCTAGGAAGACTCAACGTTGTGAAAACGCCAATTCTACCCAAAACAATCCACAGATATAATGCAATTCCAATCCAAATACCAAAAGACTCTTTAACAAGATGGAAAAACTAATCACCAACTTTATATGGAAGGAAAGAGGCCCGGGATAAGCAAAGCATTACTGAAGAAAAAGAACAAAGTAGGAGGCCTTACACTACCCAATCTTAGAATCTACTATACGGCCATGGTAGTTGTCTTAGTCATCTAGTGCTGCTCTAACAGAAATACCACAAGTGGATGGCTTTAACAAAGAGAAGTTTACTTCCTCACAGTAAAGTAGGCTGAAAGTCCAAGTTCAAGGCGTCAGCTCCAGGGGAAGGCTTTCTCTCTCTGTCAGCCTTCTCATCAATCTTCCCCCGGACTAGGAGCTTCTCAACACAGGGACCATGGGTTCAAAGGACACGTTCTGCTCCCACTGCTAGGTGGTTATGAGGTCCCTGCTCTCTGCTTGCTTCCCTTTCCTTTTATCTCTTATAAGATAAAAGGTGGTGCAGGCCACACTCCAGGGAAACTCCCTTTGCGTTGGATCAGGTATGTGACATTAGTAAGGGTGTTACAATTCCACCCTAATCCTCTTTAACATACAATTACCATCACAAAATGGACGACAACCACACAATACTGGGAACCATGGCCTAACCAAGTTGACACATAGTTTTGGGGGACACAATTCAATCCATGACACTAGTCAAGACAGCCTGGTACTGGTACAACAACAGACACATATATCAATGGAACAGAACTGAGAATTATCTTAGTCAACTAGTGCTACTATAACAGAAATAGCACAAGTGGACGGCTGTATCAAAGAGAAATTTATTCTCTCACAGTCTAGTAGGCTAGAAGTCCAAACTCAGGGTGCCATCCCTAGGGGAAAGCTTTCTCTCCCCGTCGATTCTGGGGGAAGGTCCTTGTCATCAATCTTTCCCTGGTCTAGGAGCTTCTCAGCGCAGGGACCCCAAGTCCAAAGGAGGCACTGTGCTCCCTGTGCTTCTTTCTTGGTGGAATGAGGCCCCCCTGTCTCTCTGCTTGCTTCTCTCTTTTACATCTCAAAAGAGACTGATTTAAGACACAATCTAATCTTGTAAATTGAGCCCTGCCTCATTAACATAACTGCCACTAATCCTACCTCATTAACATCATAGAGGTAGGATTTACAACACATAGGAAAATCACAAGAGATGATAAAATGGTGGACAACCACACAATACTGGGAATCATGGCCTACCCAAGTTGACACACATTTTTGGGGGACACAATTCAATCTATAACAAGTATGCAGATGTAAATCCATCTACTTATGGTCAGCTGATCTTTGACAAGGACTAAAGTCCATAAAACAGGGAAAAGACAAGTCTTTTTAAGAAACAGTGCTGGCAAAACTAGATGTCCAGCTGTAAAAAAATATAATAGGACTCACACCTCACACCATACATAAAAACTAACTCAAAATGGATCAAACAAAACCAAACCCGTTGCTGTCGAGTAGATGCTGACTGACAGAAACCCTACAGAAAAGAGTAAAACTTCCCCATAGGATTTCCAAGTAGCGACTGGTGGATTCGAACTGCTGACCTTTTGGTTAGCAGCTAAGATCTTAAACTGCTGAGCCATCAGGGCTCCAAAATGGATCAAAGACCTAAATATAAAACCTAAAACAATAAAGATCATGGAAGAAAAATAGGGACAATGCTAGGGGCCCTAATACATGGCATACATATAATATGAACCCTAACTAACAAGGCATAAACACCAGAAGATAAATTAGGTAACTCAGAGCTCCTAAAAATTGAACACTTATGCTCATCAAAAGACTTTACCAAAAGAGTAAAAAGAGAATCTACAGCTGGGAAAAAATTCTTGGCTACAACATATCCAACAAGGATCTAATCTCTAAAATATATAGAATACTTCAAAATGGTACAAAATGGAATGTAAAATGGTATAACTACTATGGAAAACGATATGGTGCCTGCTTTAAAAGCTAAAAATAGAAATACTATGCTATTCAGCAATCCCACTCCTAGGAATATATTCTAGAGAAATCAGATCCATTACATGAATAGACATACGCACACCCATGTTCATCGCATTATCCACAATAGCAAAAAGATGTAAACAACCTAAGTGCCCATCAACAGATGAATGGATAAACAAATGAAGTAAACCTAGACACAAGGAAAATACTAGTCCAAAAGACTAATGCACCAAATGAATCACAGCCTCCACCAGCCCGAGCCCAGAAGAACTAGATAGGGTCTGGTACCATTACCGTCCGCTCTGACAGAGATCACAGTAGAGGGTCCCAGACAGAGTGGGAGGAGAAAAATGTAGAACAAACTTCAAATTCACCAAAAGAAAAAAAAGAAGACCAGACTTACTGGTCTGACAGAGACTGGAGGAACACCCCAGACTATGGACCCCGGACACCCTGCTAACTCAGAACTGAAGCCTCTCCCAAAGTCCACCTTTCACCCAAAGATTAGACAGGCCTATAAAACAAACAGTAACACACGTGAGGAAGACACTTCTTAGTTCAATCAAGTATATGAGACCAAATTGGCAACACCTGCCCAAAAACAAAGACAAGAAGGCCGGAAGGGACAGGAAAACTGGCTGAATGGACATAGGGACTCCAGGATGGAAAGGAAAACAGGGAAAGTGCTGACACAATGCAGGGATTGCAATCAATGTCACAAAGCAACTTGTGTATAAATTTTTGAATGAGAAACTAATTTGTGCTGTAAATGTGCACCTAAAGCACAAAAAATTTAAAAAAATTGAAAAATCAATCAAAAGAATTCAGTATATTAACAAGTTAAAGGAGAAAAACAATTAACCACCTCAGTGAATATAGAAAAAAAATATGCTTAATAAAATTTAACATTTATTTATGACAAAAACTTTTAGTGAACTAGGAATTGAAGGAAACTTCCTTAACCTGAAAAACAAGTACTTTATTTCTTCTCTAATCCTTTTATTTTTCCTTCTTGCTTTACTGTGACAAGACCCCCAGCATACTGTTGAACAGAAGTGGTGACAGTAATGATGCTATTAATAATCTTATTAAGAATTCACTCAACTTTTCACCCTTGATTGTGATTTTGCTATATATACATGTACACACACATATGTACAAAGACATACATATATGTATGTATGCATATGTTGTTGTTGTTAGGTCCTGTCGAGTCAGTTCAGACTCATAGCAACATAATATACAACAAAAGGGAACACTGCCCGGTCCTGCACCATCCTCATCGTTTTTATGCTTGAGCCCATTGTTGCAGCCACTGTGTCAATCCATCTCGTTGAGGGTCTTCCTCTTTTTCGCTGGCCCTCTACTTTACCAAGCATGATTGTCCTTCTCCAGGACTGATCCTTCCTGATAATGCGTCCAAAGTATGTGAGACATAGTCTTGCCATCCTTGCTTCTAAGGAGCATTCTGGTTGTATACATATATAATGTATAAAAATACATAAATAAATATGTATTTATATTATTATATGTATTAAATAATATAATTATTTAAATAAACAACATAACATATACCATATTTTATGCAAATAACGCATGCCTTCTGCCTTTGTTTGCCACATCCTCACCTCATGAGGTATTTCTATAAGTTTGCTATGCTAATATTTTTTATAGCAACATGTGGAAGACGACTGGCATGGCAGTACTTGTAGGGGTGCCTCGCAGGGGGGACGGTGTGGTTGACAAACGCAGAAGATGCACGTTATTTGGGTAAAACACAGTATATCAAACCCGTTGCCTGAGTCAATTCCGACTCATAGTGACCCTGCAGGACAGAGAAGAGCTACCCCACAGGGTTTCCAAGGAGTGGCTGGTGGATTCAAATTGCCAGCCTTTTGGTTAGCAGCCAAGCTCTTAACCACTGTGGCACCATGGCTCCCAAAATATGGTATACATACCAATAAGTAAAGAAAGAAAGAAAGGATTAGTGAAAAAATAAAAGAATTTGCAAGAAAGAAATAAAAACAGTAATTATGTATAGATGATGTGATTGTTTACATAAAACTCCTAAAAGAAACTAGTTAAAATTATTATAGTTCACAAAGGCTTCAGAATTTTTCTGACTTAAAAAAGAACTGAATTTCTATATGCCAGCAATAAACAGAAACAAAATATTCTAATAATATTATTTGTGATAGCATCAAAAATATCAGGTATTTAGAAATAAATCCAAATATACCAAAGAAATTTATGAAGAGATCATCAATCTTTATGAAGGACATTAAAACAAATAAACGGAGAGATAAAGCATAATTATTAATTTAAAGACTCAGTGATGTCAGGATGTCAATTCTTCCCGAATTGATCTATTGATTCATTTCAATCTCAATCAAAATCCCAACAGATTTTTTTTCTTTTTTTAAACTCAACAGTCTGATCCTAAAATTTAAGTGGAAGAACAAAGGCCTAAGCATACTCAAGCCATTCCTGAAGAAGAACAAATAGTTAAGCAAGCATATTATTGGCATAGGAATATACAGAATGACAAATAGGTTAGAGCATCCAGAAACAGACCAACTCATTTGACACAAATGACTCTGCAGACCACTAGAGAAAAAAAAACAAGACTTTACAATTAAACGTACCTCACAAATGATCATCTAGATGTGGGGGAAAATGGACCCCTATCTCACAACATATGCCAAAAAATGTATCCTATGTAAGTTAAAAATTTAAACATAAAAGACAAAATTACAAACATTTTACATAACAAAGTAGAATAAACACTCTATGACCTTTGGATAAGGAAAGATTAAATAAGATACCAAACATTCAATTAAAAAGTTGATAAATTTGACTATATTAAAATAAATAACTTCATTAAAAGACATATAGAAGTGAAAAGACATACACGTATACATACATATATCTCCATCATAAAAATGATTAGTATTCTGAGTATGCAAATAATTCCTATAAATCAATTTTAAAAAGTCATAAACTGTAGAAAAATGAGTAAAAGTCTTGAACAGAAACATTACAATAGAGTAAATCTGAATGGCCAATAAATATATTAAAATATTTTCAACCTCAATCACATTAAAATATTTCATACTCATGAGATTGGCAAAATTTAAGTATCTGATGATACTACATTTTGCTTACCATGTGGACCCCACTGGTAGAAAAATAAATTGGTAAAATTATACTCTGGCATTATCTAATGCATCTGAAAAGTGGCATACACTATAAGCCAACAATCCATTCATAGGTGTATTTCCTAGAGTAAAATCTCACACACGCTCACCAGAAGATATGGAGAAAAAAGATTTATAGTCATGCTGCATGCAATAGTAAAAAACTGGAAATAGCACAAATGTCCATCAAAAGGAAAAAGGAAAATTATTCAGCAGTGAAAATGAATAGGTAGCAGCTAGATTCTAAAACATGGATGCTTCTCATCAATGCAATATTTAAAAAGCAAGAAAAAAGAATTTTTACAGTATAATTCCATGTATAAAGTTAAAAATCATATAAAACTAATCAACATAATCCCTAGGGATATAAAAATATGTGGTAAAATTATAAAGAAAATTTATAAAATTATAAAGAAATTATTATTCTAGAGAAAAAGTGAAATAGATGGGACTGGCAAAGGGCACACAGCGGACTTCAAAGATAACGGTAATGTCCTTTTTCCTAAACAGGTGCTGGTATATATAGGTGACCACTGCATTGCTGCTCCTCAAAACTAACACACAGTTTTAGAGAAGTCTCTTGTATCTACTCAAAATTTGATAAACAGACAAAATAACTTTCAATGGCATCCAGAAAAACATTCCAACTCCCTACCTTGACTATCCAGGCCCTTCCAACCAGCTTTCTTCTAGTTGCCAGTCACATGTGCCCATACTCTCTCTCTTGCTAAGACATAAGTAAGTTCAGGAGTGTGATACGAGGAAAAATGTCCAAATCTGATATTCTTGAACAAAGTCCTTCCATTTCTGTCTTGTATAGTCACTCAGTTCACAAATTTATTTCTTGAGAAAATAACCAAAACCAAACCAAACCCATTGCCGTCAAGTCCATTCTGACTCATGGCAACCCTACAGGACAGAGTAGAACTACCCCATAAGGTTTCCAAGAAGCAGGTGGGGTCAAACTGCTGACCTTTTGGTTAGCAGCCTGAGCTCTATACCACTGTACCACCACGAGTCCTTTAGAAAATAAAGGCACGGTTTATTTTTCATTTGGGATTTCAACATGCCCCAAATAGTTAACTCGTGTGGTTTATTATACGTAAAGGGCTAATGTTTCCTCTTGCTTGACCATAGTGTATTGTCTCCTTTCTATCTCTTGGTCAGTCTGCCTTTCTCTCTCCAGAACTTCTCTAGAGACCCCATTAATATCCTGGATCTCCTTTAGTGAGATGATGGCCCTCTCTGGGCTCTGGGTCTCTTTTGCCAGAATTTCATCTAACCAGTTTGTGCCTTCTTTCCCTGTACCCTGCTTCTCTTTTCCACTTCAACAATCCCACTCCCTTACAGCCCTTTGAATTGCTGCTTTTGGATTTTCCTTGTCAGCTGGATGGATTACCAAGGAGACAAACTCACAAACTCAGAACCAGAAAGGTGCTGAGGGCACAAAACCACCTCCCCATTGGTGGTGGGGGGGAGATGTCACAGATAACTTTTCTAACTTTTTCCAACACATCTTTAACATTCTTATTGAGTGAAAGGCTTTGAAATAGGATTAAGATTCCCAACTTGAAAAGAGTGAATAGAGGCCTCAGTTCCTGAGACACTGAAAAAAACAGAAATGACAGAAAATGTATTTAGAGGTTAATTTGTTCATTCAATTCATCCATCTATTTATTCAGCAAATATTTACTGAGTGACTAGTACACACCATGCACTGTTACAGAGGCTGAAGATACAAGAGAAAACGCCCCAGCTTTCCTGTGGCATACCTTCTAGAAAGAGGGAAAGAAAGAATAAACAAACACATAAGCTAATAAGTATGTGCCATTTTTATAATTTGAGCCCACAAACTGCAGACAAAATACGTTTTTTGATAAAGGCAAAAATATAAGAAACACTCTTGAAGAAAATATTCATATTTTTATTAATCAATACGCATTCCATTCTGACGATACTTTCAATATTCAAGAGAAATTATCTTCCAAAATAATTTTATTCACAGAGAAAATATTAGTCTTTTGAATTTGCATGTCACTCCTGGGCCACATTTTAAAAACATTTATTTGCAAATTGACTGCCTTTATCTTACCAATAAGCACCTTTTTTATTTTTCTTTTCGGATATTTCAACTGGGTACTTCATAGGCCATAGTCTTTCAAAGTCAAAGCTATTCTCTTATTGTATGGAAAGGTACTTTTGAAAGTTGTGTTAACTCTTACAGGACACTGGCGTGTCATTTAATCACCAAACTAGTACTATTTAGCAACCATAGAGAATCCTTACACACCTCGAAAATTTGATTCAGCACCTATACTATTGTTTCAGAATATCTCCCTAAAGAAAATATTTTCTCCAGGTAATGAAAACTACCTTGAAAAGAAAGAGAGCTTTAAAAAATGAGGAACTGCGCGGAGGGAGATAGGCAACAAATGACTACTGAGAATCTTATCACTTGAGTTAAAATTTTGCTCTTGTATTTTATGGCAGGAAGTAAAAGGTTGGCTGAGAAAAGGGAAAATGCTGTCCATCAAGTGTCTGTCAAATTTCAACTGCAAAGGTCATTCTAATGAGAATTATTCTTCTATCTGCTATTGTATTAGGAATTCTCACCAAACAGATTTTTTTAAAAAACACACAAAAAGAGAAACTGTGAACAATCCTCACTACAAAATTTAAAAATCACTTCAGAAAGCTAGTAAGAATATAGGATAATATTAATTGCATCCTTTAGAACTATAAACTTCCTAAAGATAATACTAATCGCTGGATGACTTCCTTTTACTCAGAAATAGTCAGCTGAGACCTACAAAAAACGAAAGTCACCATTTAAGGGGCAGTCACACTAGCCTTTACATTTACTTTGATGTATTGCAAAAGTAGATTTGAGAGCTCAAAGAAAGGTTATCATGATTTATACTATGGAAAGTGCTGATTATTACAAATTAATAATTGCCAAGGCTGAGAAAAATCATGTTTAGGATTGATTTGCTCTGTCCACAACACTTCATGGTTCCCTAGGTATATTTTAAAGAACAATCATTCAGGAGGTTATTTGATACCAGAGCCCTGGTGGCCCATGGTTATCTCTCAGCTGCTAACCAAAAGGCTGGCGGTTCAAACCTATCCAGCTGCTCCACAAGAGAAAAATATGGCGATCTGCTTCCATAAAGATTACAACCAACAAATCCCCATGGGGCAGTTCTACTCTGTCACATGGGGTCACTATGAGTCGAAATCGACTTGACGGAGCCTAACGACAACATTCCCTATTATGGAGTCCCTAAAACAAAAACCAAATCCATTGCTATTGAGTTGATTCCGACTCATAGTGACCCTATAGGACAGAGTAGAACTGACCCACAGGGTTTCCAAGGAGCGGCTGGTGGATTCAAACTGCCAATCTTTTGGTTACCAGTCGTGCCTAGCTGTAGCTCTCAATCACTGTGCCACCAGGGCTCCCCCTGCATGGTGCAGATGATTAATGCATTCAGCAGCTAACTGAAAGGCTAGAAGTTTGAGTCCACTCAGAGATGTCTCAGAAGAAAGACCTGGTGATCTACGTCCAAAATATTAGTCATTGAAAACACCGTGAAACACAGTTATTCTCTGATACACATGGGTCACTATGAATCAAAGTAGACGTCAACTGGTTATTCCTTCTTAAGTTTGATACAACTGCTCCCTTATTTACCTGCTGGCCCTGAAGTTTCCTTTTAGTTGGTAATGGCACTTGATAGGGATAAATGAGGTGAAGGGGTCTGCTAACATTTGATTTGTCAACAGAGGCCACTATCAAAGCTAGAAGAAAATACAATAGATCTATCACATTCAACCACTGCTTGTCTGTCAGTCTGTCCTACTGTGGTGGCTTGCATGTTGCTGTGATGCTGGAAGCTATGCCACTGGTATTTCAAATACCAGCAGGGTCATCCATGGTGGACAGGTTTCAGCGGAGCTTCCAGACTAAGTAAGACAGACCAGGAAGAAGGACCTGGAAATCTACTTCTGAAAAAATAGGCCAGTGAAAACCTTACGAACAGCAGCAGGAACATTGTCTGATATAGTGCTGGAATGGGTCACTCGGTTTGGAAGGCACTCAAAATACAACTGGTAAAGAGCTGCCTCCTCAAAGTAGGGTCGACCTTTAATTAAATGTATGGAGTACAGCGCTCAGGACCTTCATTTGCTGATGTGGCACAATTCAAATGAGAAGAAACAACTAACTGTTAACATCTATTAGTAGTCAGAAAGTAGAATGTATGAAATAAGAATCTAGGAAAAGAGGAAGTTGTCAAAAATGAAACAGAACACTTTAAGATAGATATTCTAGGCATTAGTGAAATGGACTGTTATTGGTCATTTTCAATCGGACAATCATATGGTCTACTAAGCCAGGAATTACCAACTGAAGAGGAATGGCACCACGTTTATCACCAAAAAGAACATTTCAAGATCTATCCTGAAGTACAACACTGTCAGTGAAGTAGACGGCCAGTGAAAAATAGGAAGACCCTCAACAAGACGGATTGACACAGTGACTGCAACAATGGGCTCAAGCATAACAATGATTGTGAGGATGGTGCAGGACCAGGCAGTGTTTTGTTTCTGTTGTACACAGGGTTGCGATGAGTCAGAACCAACTCGATGGCACCTGACAACAACAATTAGTGTCTGAGGCCATGTAGATTTTCATTGTTCACAAAGATGAGCATTATGTGTTAACCAATTATTCTGTAAAGAGCCCTGGTGGTGCAAGGGTTAAGTGCTCGGCTGCCATCCGAAAGGTTGGCAGTCAAACCCACTAGCGGCCCTGTGGGAGAAAAGACCTGGCAAACTGCTCCCATAAAGATTTACAGCCTAGGAAACACTATGGGGCAGTTCTACTCTGTCACATGGGGTCACTATGAGTTGAAATCGACTCTACGGTATACGACAACAATAACAACAACTTTGCTGTATGGGCCTCAATGCATAATTGTCGAAGAAAGGAGAGGAGGAAAGGTGGCAAGAGGGATAAAATAAGGGTGAGGAGAAAAGGAAGGAGAATGTAAGGAGAAAAGGGAGAAAGAAAAAAAAAAGGTAGAGAGGGAAGAAATAAAAAGGAAAAGAGGGAAAGAAGGAAGAAAACGGAAGTAGTAAAGGAGAAAAGAAGAGAGAATAATTTCAGAGAGGTCCTCAACCTGATAGCCCACAATTTTAATACTGATTTGAGAGTAATGACTACAATCATTAGTAGATGTGCCAAAGGTAGTAGAGAAGATTTCTGTTGGTGTTGGAGCTGTGTAGATGGTTTGCCTAGTCACTTGGGCATAGTAAGGAGTTAAGATGTCATCTGGGGGAGTGGGTGAGGGTAAAGGTGAGAAGGAATTCTTCCAATCTGTGATAATTCCCTACCTCCCTTCCAGCTCTCCTGCAGACTTAAAGCTCTGTAGTTATACAGGTCTCTCAGTTTATGGAACCACACCATTAAACCCATACCTAAGTGCCTAAATGTGAGGAAAAGGGACTCCAGCCTCACACATGCTATGCAGAAATGGCCCTTCTTCTTTTAGCCATACAATATGGGTCCTCAAAACAGACAGAGTCCCTCCCTCTCCAAATTCCAGATCCACTCCATTTTTTGCCCCGGAATTAAACATTTTCCAGAACTGGCAACTCAAACATCCAATAACATCACTTTGTGGCTTATTTGATACATGCATTTATCTTTAATATTAACGTCATTTACATTAAATACAGAAGGGAAACTTCCTCTACTATGGGCCCAACCATCACTGATTTAAATTTGAAATTCCATGAAATAATTTTGCCAAATATTCTCTTGTGTATTATCCCATTTTAAGTGCATTCCATCCTCAATATGAAATTCCAATAATTCTGTGATAAAGTAGGAACATTTATACATCCAAACATGTGAAAATTGTTTTAATTATTCTCAACAGACTAATGAAAAGATTGAAAAATCTTGACTATTATGAATATGTTTTCAAAGGATCTATTAATACTTGTCAAATAATGCAAGTCCTTTTAAAAAGAAATGCATCTTTTATTCTTTTGCTAATCTGATCACTAAATTGAAATAAAATGAAAGTTTTTTCAGATAAAAAACACATTTTTGATTATTTTGATTTAGATACTTTACAGATAATAAAATGCCTGAACATTTCCTCCACGCAGGCTGAATTATCTCCTCTGAGCCCATTAGTTGAATTTAATAATATCAGACTTTATCCTTTTTTTTTCTTTTTACTTTCATTGAAGAGAAGTCTCTCTTCCTAGCTTCATTTCTTCCCTCTCTTACTCTCATACACACATACATGTGGATAAATACAAGCACACACATGTACATTGTTGCATGCATTCTATACGTACTCAGTTGGTTAAGACCACAAAACAGACTTACTTCAGTTTGCTTAAGATTTAATAAGACCAATAATTCTTTATAATGACATTACCAAATAAAGAAATTCTTATAGAATGTTTAAAATCATCAGGGCCAACAACAAGTTGGACAACCAAAGTTGCACTGGCTCCACCAGCAATTTACAGTATCAACCTTTTCAGCTTCGAGCCACTGTGTAGGAAAATGCAAGCAATAACCTCCTTGAAAATATTCAAGCTGTGTATACCTACACTAAATCAGGTGGAAAGTAGAGGCAATTATCCAGATAATCCAAGCAAAACAAGACAAAAAGTACCGCAATTATTTGTACACCTTAACTGAAATATTTTTAGTTTTTCTAGATTTATACAATTACATCTGATGTACTTTCAGACAGAGACAATTTAAAATTTCCCCCTCAAGTGAAACCAAACAACAAAAAAGATAAGCCCTACAGAGTATATGATGACAATTTGTAAGACAGATTGATTTTTATTTGATACAATGATTAATTCCTAATTAGGTCTGTTCTGATTTAAGCCTTGAGTAAGTACATAGTCTACACAACACAACAACAATACAATTTTGAATTGTTATAAATCATCTTTGGGCAATGATAATAGTTCTTTACTTATTTCTAAGGTTTAATTAAAACACACACACACATATATACACACATACATACAGATATATATATGTTTCCTTTAAATTTTGCCATACATCTAATTAAAATGTTTTGACTTGACTGTAAAGATTGTGAATGGTGAAGGGGGTTGGTATTGGTGAAATGAGTTATACAATTAACTTTACCCAAAAGATTTGGTCTTTGTCCTTGGTTCCTTGGAGGTAATCTCTAAAACCTCAGGCAGGTTATACTAATGAGGAGACTCTTCCGTGTGAGGTCTGGCCATGCTAGTAAGATTCACCACGTGATAACAACCCAACCTTAGAAGAGAGGGGGCTACAGTTGACTTAACCATGTAGGCAATGATTCAATCAACTATGCCTACATAATGAAAGCAAAAAAAAAAAAACCTCTGGACACTGAAGCTCAGTGAGCTTCCTGGTTGGTGAAAGGCATCAATGTTCGGGGGAATGACATGTCCCTTTTTGAGACATGGAGGTTTCATATTGGGGAAACTCCCAGATCTCACCCTACTCATCTCTTCATATGAATCATTTTGGTAAAACTGTAAATATAGTACTTTCCTGAGTTCTATGAGTCATGCTAACAAATTATGAAGGAATCGTCAAATTTTCAGTCAGCAGGTCAGAAGTGAGGGGACCTGGAAATCCCTGCGTTGATGGCTGGCATCATAAGGAGGAAGAGGAAACCCCAGAATTTACATCCAGCAGGTCAGAAATGGGGTGTTATAGGGACTTCCAAGCTTGTGGCTAGCTTCTGAGGTCTTGGGTAGACTTGGAAATCTGGATGACTGTCCTTTAACCTGTGAGATCTTACCTAGCTCTAGTGGTTAGGGTCAGAGGAAGAAGTGCCTCATTTTCAATAGGTGTCACAGAGGAGAGTTAGCATATAGCCTCAGAGAAGGTAGACAGAGAAAGCTAGACTGTTTATAGGTGTGAAATATGAGTCAGCACTCTCATGATACTGGAAAGCAATTTGGGTAGCACATTGTTCCATGGCTTTGTGGGGCAAGAGGAGAAGTTATCACCAGTGTGAACCAGTAGCTGAGACATATTGCCATACCCCTGCACTAGTGTCCTTTACTACGTGGGAAGGATGGGAGAGAGGGGCTTTGCAACTGTGCTTAAAGTTGGCTATGGTCACCTCAACCACCATAACACCACAGAAGTCACACGCATTCCTGAGCCACCCAGCTTGGTCTGAGAGTTGGAGAAAAGAGGATGAGCAATTCCTCCAAGAAGCTGACAGGTATGTCACAAGCAATTCCTTACCCATAATACAGTATAGTACTAAATTTTATAAATGATTTACTCTTAAAAATGTAAGTAGAATTATTTCAATGTTCTCTACTAATGTCACTCTCATTCCTTGCCTACTTGTATCCTAAGGTAGTCACCTTCACACATTTAAAGTGTTATTTTAAAAACAACACAAGTGCAATGATAATTCAAACCACACAGAAGGAAATAAAATAAAAAGTAAAATTCTCCTTTCTGCCTTCTGCTCAGACTCAACTTCCCAGAAGGCACTTTTTTATAACACTTCTATTTTTGACTTTTTTAGTGGCTAACTGCAAACTCTAAATTATACACACACACACACATACATATATAAATTTTTTTTTTTAACTGTAATTAGCACTGACTGACTTCCTCCTATGAAGGATGTGGATTTTGCACCTTTACAATTACTCTCCTCTCTCCTCCATTCAATAGGTACTACTTAACTCCCTCGCTTTCTTCAAGTGTTTGTTCAAATGCAATTACGTTTACTGTTGGACTCCAATTCACCTTACTCTGCTTTAGTGTTCTCTCCAAACTCGTATTGATTTATAACATACTGCATAAATAACTACTATGCTTATTGTTTGTCTCCTCCCACTAATATGTAAACTAAAAGAGGGTAGCAGGCTGTTGTACAATTATTGTTTACTGATATATTCCTAGCACCTACAAACGCGCCTGGCATATGGTAAATGCTCAATAAATATCTGTTAAACAAAAAAAATTAACATCCCTGAACACACTATTTCGTGCGATTCCTCCTTTTTTTTTTGCAATATTCCATTCAATCTCATTGTTGTAAAGTATTCCATTGTATGAACGTACCACAATTTATTTACCATTCTACCACTAATGGATATTTGGGTTGTTTCCAGTTTTTGGCCTATGTGAGTAAGGATGCTGAGATATTTTTCGTGAACATATATGCTCCTTTTTGTTGCCTGGGTTACCTAGAACTGAAATAGCAGGACCATTAGGTTTGTGTATGTTCATCTTTAGTGGATACTACTGAACAGTTTTCCAAAAATGTTGTACCAATTTACACTTCTATTAGCAGTGTACGAAGGTTCCAGTTACTCCACACCATCACCAATACCTGGGTACTGTCATTTTCATTTTAATAATTTCTGATAGATTAGTAGTGGCCTTCTATTTAAGAAAATTTTTTTAACATACTTTACATTTTGAATAAATTTAGATTTATAGAAAAATTACAAAGACAGTACAGAGAATATCCAGTTGTCCCTAAAGTTAATATGTTACATAACTATGGTACATTTGCCAAAACTAATAAATTAACATTGGTACATTGCTATTAACTAAATTATATACTTCATTTGGATTTCACAAGTTTTTCCACTAACGTCCTTTTATGTTCCAGGATCTCATCCAGGATACCACATTGTATTTAGTTATCAAGTCTCCTTGGTCTCCCCACTGGTCTGCAACAGTTGCTCAGTCTTTGTTTTTCAAGATCTTGACAGTTGGAAAGAGTACTGATCAGGTATTTTGTAAAATGTCCCCATTTTGGATTTGTCTGGATTTTTCTGATGATTAGCTGAGGTTCTCGATTTTTGGAGAGAATATCACAGGGGTAAAATTCCCTGCTCATCACATCCTATCAGGGTACATGCTATCAAGTGACATCACCAGTGACGGTAGCCTTGATCACATGGTTAAAGTGGCTTTTGCCAGAATTCTCCACTGCAAATTTACCTTTCCATATACTGTTCCTTGGAAGTGAGTCACCAAGTCTAACTCAGTCTTAAGGAGAGGGATTATCTACATATGTTACTTGGAATTCTTCTGTAAGAAAGATTCCCTTCCTTTATTTACTCAGTCATTTTATTTATATCAGTATGGACTCATGTATATTTACTTCGTACTTCGGGCTATAATACAAAATTACATTTTTTATTTTGCTGTTCAAATTTGCATTATGGCTGTAATCTGCCTTTCCCCGATGACTAATGAAGTTGAACGCCTTTTTATAGATTTACTGGCCATTTAGATATCTAAATTTATGAAAGACCTGTTTGAGTTCTTTTCTATTATTCTATTGATTTGCCTGCTTTTTTCTTATGATTTTTTGTGAGTTTTTTAAATATATTCTGGACATGACCTTTGTCAGATACACGTATTGAAAATTTAACTTTCCAAGTTTGTGGCTTTTCTTTTAACTCTTGTAATGATACCTTTTATTGAAAAGAAGTTCTTTAATATAATCCAGTATATCAAAATATTTCCTGTGGCTAGCAGTTTTTGTATTCTATTTTAAGAATATATCTGCTCCAAAGTTATGAAGATATTTTCATATGTTTCCTTCTATAGGTTTGTTGTTGTTGTTATTCCTTTCACATTAAGATCTACAATCTGCCTTGCAATGATTTTTATATAAGGTGTGAGGTAAGGGTTAAGATTTAGTTTCCTCATTAAAGATATTGAACTGACCCAGTACGATCCTTCCCCCAGTGCACAGCAGTGTCACATTTAACGTTTAAAAAAAAAACAAACAAACGACCATTATCTGTATATCTGTGTGAATCTGTTCCTGAAATTTCTATTGTATTCCACTGGTCTATGGAAGTAAGTTTTTTATTAGGTGCTGGCACAAACCAATAATGATTTTAAAATTAGCAAAAACGTTGATTATTTATGTCTGTTAGCCATGGAGTTTATCTATTGGGTTACAGAAATTAATAAGTTTTGCCTTCAAGATATTCTCACTTTAGTGCTTCGGTTCTCATCTCTTTTTTATTGAGACATAAATGCATGGTATTTATATACATAACACACTGTTAGAGCAGCACCTTCCTTTAAGTAATATTCCTGTTCTACTGATTATAATTCCACTATCTTTATCACTTAATCAGTAAAGCACATCACCTTTCAGTTCACAAATGTGTATTTTGTACAGTTATTCTCCATATTGTTCTCCAGGGTTATGGGCCATGTTCTGGCCTCAGGCGACTAACTTCAACTCCATGCATCCTACAGGCCACTTTCCCTCCAGCTTCATGTTGGGTTTGGTCATTAGGAGGGAACAGTAGATTAGAGAGCAGAAAGAGAGAGATATTAGGGTTCTCCCCCCTCACTGCTCCCTCTCTGCCAGCTACAGCTTCAAAATTGGCTGTATTTGACAACCTTAGGCTATAGGTTCTGATCCTCTAAGGTGACCCCTCTCCCACATCTGCAACTTTCACCAAATTGGTGAGAATTTCCTCCCCATACCTCTTTAAGGCCTAGGCTGCTAAGAGCTCCCTGATCGTTTCAGAACTGAGTGATCATTTTCATAAATAGTCCTTTTAATTAAATTCTCTTCAATTATACCTTTGAGTGTGCCATCTGTTTCCTGCTTATACCCTGACTAATACAGTATTCTAGGTCAGTTGGGTATGTGATACTACATTAAAAATAAATTTGTGTTCCATCGTGTAAAGGTATTGTCAAACACAGGTAGCACACACGTATCAATTGTGAAAGAAAATTCATATGAACCATATACTGAATCAGGGTGAGGACATAAAGGTAAGCACTTGAGTTAAATAAAGGTAAAAAAGATCAAAGTAATTACCCTTCTACAAGCATCTTAAAACAAGCAGAAAAGTATAATTTGAAACCTCTGCAGTGATTATGCTATTCTGATTAATGTCCCTGGCTATTGTTTTGGCTTCAAAAAAGCATTTTTATCATCTATTTTATAAGCCTGAAGAGAAGAAGAAGAAGAAGAACTTAATTTTATGGTTTAGAGGAAGGAATAAGATGACCTCCCAGGATCTAAATTTAAGAAAAAGAGAGAATAGAGTTTCACAGATTGAAAGTTGAAAATGGGAAACAGGGAGAACAAAGGACCAGATCAAAACATCAACTACATAAACACAAGGATATATTTGTATATTTTTCTTCCAAATGGCCAATAATAAATACAGAGATAAAAAAAAAAACTATTAATGACTAATAGTTATGTACCACCTATTAACAGTTATGTACCACCTATGTAACAGGCATGACTATTCTGAGTGTAGAAATGTATGTCTGTGTCTGTGTGTATACATGCAAACACACACACATACATAAATAAATGTAAGGAGCCCTGGTGTAGCAGTGGTTAAGCACATGGCTGCTAACCAAAAGGCTGGTGGTTTGATCCCACCAGCTGCTCTGCAGGAGAAAGATGTGGCAGTCTGCTTCCATAAAGATTACAGCCTCAGGGGAGGGATGGTGAGGGAAAGTCACTAACTAGATAGTAGATAAGCAGTAACCTTGATGAAGAGAAAGACAACACACAATATAGGAGAAGTTAGCACAACTTGACCAAGGCAAAGTCATAGAAGCTTCACAGACACATCCAAACTCCCTAAGGGATCAAGTTACTGGGCTAAGGGCTGAGGACCATGGTCTCAGGGGACATCTAAGTCAACTGGCATAACATAGTCCATAAAGAAAACATTCTACATTTGACTTCGGTAAGTAGTGTCTAGGGTCTTAAAAGCTTGCCAACAGCCATCTAAGATACATCTACTGGTCCCATCCCATTCAGATGAAAGGAGAATGAAGAAACTAAAGACAAAGGGAAATATTAGTCCAAAGGACCAATGGACCACGAGTACCACAGCCTCCACCAACTTGAGTACAGAACTAAATGGTGCCCAGCTACCACCATTGACCGCTCTGACAAGGATCACAATAGAGAGTCCTGGACAGAGTGGGAGAAAAATATAAAACAAAATTCAAATTCCCAAAAAAAAAAATAGACTTACTGGTCTGACAAAGACCGGAGGAACGCTGAGACTATGGCCCCCAGACAACCTGTTAACTCAGAACTGAAGTCACTCACAAAGTTCACCCTTCAGCCAAAGATTACAAAAAAAAAAAAAAAAAAATCAAAAAAGTATTGCCTTCGAGTCGATTCCAACTCATAGCAGCCCTATAGGACAGCGTAGAACTGCCTCATAGGTTTTCCAAGGAGTGGCTGGTGTATTTGAACTACCGACAATTTGGTTAGCAGCCGTAGCTCTTAACCACTATGCCAAAGATTAGACAGGTCTATAAAACAAACAATAACCACACATGAGGAACATGCTTTGTAGTTCAGTCATGTATAGGAGGCCAAATGGGTACACTTGCTCAAAAGCAAAGACCAGAAGGCAGGTAGGGATAGGAAAACAGGACGAATGAAAGTGGGGAACCTAGGGTGGAGAAGGGGACAGTGTTGACACACCATGAGGATTGCAACCAACGTCACAAAACAATTGGTGTATTAATTGTTGAATGAGAAACTAATTTACTCTCTAAACTTTCACGTAAAGCACAGTAAAAAGAAAAAAAAAGATTACAAGCTTGGAAACTCTATGGGGTATTTCTACTCTGTCCTATAGAGTCGCTATGAATCAGAATCGACTCGATGGCAATGGGTTATGGGATACATATATATATATACACACACACATACATACACACATATATATGAATGTGTATATACACACACATAGACATACATATACGTGCATACACATACATATAGATACACACGTATACATACACACATATATATACATACAAATACATATATAAAATATATATATATTTCTGCATTTGTTGCTCCCAACAACCCAATTAGGCAATTAGGTCATTACTAATATTACTCTTATTTTTCAGATGAGGGCACTGTACACAGCAACGTTAAGTAACTTGCATAAGATCCCACGGTTTGTAAGTGGTAGAGCCATATTTGATCTGGGCAGTTTGGCTCCAGGGTTTTCCCTCTTGATTGCTACACTATACTGCTGTATAATAAATATGCAATATTATATAATCTATATCCTTCTCCGTCCTTTATTTCTTTTAGAAATAATACACTGCCTTACTTGCTTCAACAGAATATTAGAGAAGAAACAAAATCAATTAAATACGTTCAGGTCACATTCTGGATATGGAGAATAGAACCTATTCTTAAGAAAATATGAATGATAGATAAGATTTTCTGCCTAACCTCACATAACTTTTCACCTTGGTGTAAAGTCAGAGATTTATCGTCTTAAGTCTGTGACAACTACCAAATAAACGCTAAACAGCATTTTTAAAAAACAGGCTATAAGGCAGTCAATGAAAATCTTTTGAAGAAAACAAATACTGAGAAAGCTTTTGAAGAAGGTAATGATTGGCCTGAAAAGGGAAAAAAAAAACCCAGAAAACTCATTCTCCGAACTTCTCTAAAGAAGTCTTCTAAGATGGTCAAGCTGCTCCTTCACAATCCACCCCATGATGTAGAGGAGGTCATATATAGGACAATCATGTTTATTTATACAAGTTTGACACTCAGCTGGAAGATGGTGTTTTGAGTCAAGGGAAAAGAGGGATTGAAAATAGAACTTTGCCAAACTCTCTGTATTACGTAGGTAAAATAGGCTTTGGAAAAGAAAAGGTCACTTTCATAGGTCTGAGCAAGAATGTGTGTGGAGTTCAGTGAAAAGAAACCAAGGAGCAGGTCATTGACATCTAACTCCTGTCTAGAAAAAACAAATTGTTCTAAGCAGTGCACCTACTGAATTCACCAGGATAGAAGTCTAGTCTCCAAATTCACCACCTGGAACTAAAAGAGCACATTTGACTGGAGTGTCTTTAGGGGGAAGGATGGATGGATGGACAGATAAATATTGAGCCATTAGGATGTTGTTGTTGTCTGCTGCTGAGTTGATTCTGATGCATAGCAACCCTACAGGACAGAGTAGAACTGTTCTATAGGGTTTCCTAGGCTGAAATCTTTACAGGAGCAGAGGCACCTCCAAAGACAGGCCTGGCGATCTGCTTCCCAAAGGTCACAGCCTTGAAAACCCTATGAGGCAGTTCCACTCTGCACACATGGGGTCGCCATGAGACAGAAGTGACTCAATGGCAACTAACAACAACAATAAATTAACTTATGAGGTATGACCTTTTTCAACTCTAAAGTTTTATAACTGCATGCTATGTATTATTATAACAACAGCTGCAAATTATAAAAATGGAATCCTAACCATGTTAAGAGACTCACCTAGAAATTTATTTTAAGGCAGCTTGACTGCAAGCTACTTGGTAATGAGTTCATGACTTGTGTTATTTATATTTCTCTGGTAGCCTAGCATAATACTTTTCTTATTCTGGGCCCAAAATAAATAATTATTAACTGAAATCAGTGACAGGCATGCTAAAATTTTCTCTAGCATTGACACCAGATATATTGATTTCCAAGGCTATATCCTTAAGACCAATCATCTTAAAAGAGCAGATGTTAGCTGCACAAATGCTGAACTCTTCTGCCACGAGGGCAGTTAACTGTAACACCAAACTGAAGTTGTGAGGTCAAAGGACTTTATTTCTGAACTGTGACTAAAATAAGAAGTTTGCCTCATGCTTTCAGATCTCTAGGGTAGAAAACCTATTTGTTTTAAAAACACAGCAGAGTTTAATTGATCATCACAATTATGCAAAACCAGATGATAGAGGCCATTCAGCTTGCTGTTATCCACACCATTTTTCACAACAAGTAGTGCAAAAGTATAGACAAATATCATTCTTATCCACAGTTTCAAGATATATGGACATTGGAGGAATGGCTTATTTTAGTCAATATTATTGTAAAACACCAAATACAAGTGTTATGATTTTAAGTAGGTTGTGGTAAGGCAAAAAGCCTACTCATTTGCTTTCCTTGACCAGGCCATATTCCACATATATGCATTAAGTTAACCACAGCCAAGTCTTCTATATAAACAAAAACAAAACAAGCAAGATGCACCACATAATTTTCTTTAGTCTAATTTTGCATGCAGGAAAAAACAAAGTCTCAAATCTCTTCCATCTGTAAAGGAGTTTGAAGAGTTTAACAAGAATTTACAATATCTATAAGGAACTATAATCAGAACATACTCTGATGTTGTTATGGGGTTATCTGTAATTTCTGATATGATTAAGATTTTCCCATTAAGCCAATAAATAAAGGGAATGAGCACCATTTTCTGTGTACCATATGATGTATGTACTGTTTCAAAAACAAACTGGACAGGCTGTGGTGGTGATTTCTGGCAGGTCTTCTTTTATCTGGTAAACATTAAAAAAAGGGGGGTAAACAAAGGGAGACAGCGTTTCTCATGGCAATTACTAAGCAAATGCTGTCACCCTTCCTTATCACTTTGGAATGTGAGAATGAACAGATCAAGCTGTTGCAGTATTTCTTCCTTTTATTGGGCCAAATCAAAATCTTAGTAAAATTTCAAAGAGGGTATAGAAAAAGGAAATAACCAAATGTGTGTATACTGGGACATAATTCATCATGAGGCTCTATCAGATAAAGCAAATGAGAAAACTCTGAGCCAGTCATAAGAGCATGTCCAACTCTGAGTGACTTGTCCTTAAGATGGATCTTCTGTAAATAATTAAATTACTGCATTTTTCGGGATACAGACACAAATACACATGCATGAAAACAAAATAAAACAAAGGTGAAACCTTATATTTAAGTTGTCAGTGCAATAAGAGGCTTTAACATATATTGACTTGTTAGCAAGTTTCCTGAATTTCAAACTGCAAAAAACATCAACATGGTTATTATAAGTAATTTGTTTAGGTATGATTAGAAATACATGAGAAATAAAATCTGTTTTATGGCCACCAAGATTTATATATATAAAAATCTGAGTCATACCTTTAAGAATTTGTTAATAGAGATAAGTAATTTAAAAGCATTTTGTAGAAAGCATGTTAAACCCTCTTAGGCTCCAAAAGTAGCACCTATATTTAGAGAATGGAGAGCAACTCTGCTTGGTTGTGTCTTGGCTGTCTCAAAGTGCCTGAACAGAGAAAGAGATGTGGGGAACAGTCACAAAAAAGGAAAAATGGAGGTTGTAATGATGGGTAGGAAAGGAAGCAATAAGATACCGGAGTGTATGTGTCTGTATGTATGGTTTTTTTCTTCCCTTTCTTTCCTTTATTAAAAGGACAAACCTCAAATCATTTTATCAGTGGTCCAGGGAACTGTAAGGAGTAGAACATAACAGCATTGCTGAAAATATTTTCACTATTTAGGGACTAGGCCTCTGCAAACATGGCTTCAGTGGTCTTACTAGTAAAAGCAATCTGCAAAAGAGGCTTAAAGACCCAGGGGTCTAATATCAAGTGAACAGTGGGAAAGGTGACCTTTCATTCCGATTGTTTATTAGAGGATCTGCAGACTTCGTCTCAGTGTGGGTCCAGCACCAGGAAGGGGCCAAAGGGGAGATGGCGAACTTTGTATTTTTTTAGAGGTCACATAATCAACTTAGAAAATACAGCTGAAAAAAGAAAAAGAATGAATGCTTGGTTTTTATATACAATCATATTTTTTGTTAAATGTAAATTACCTTTAATAAATTTCTATTAGCGTCCAACCAACTTAGTACCAATTTAGGTACTAATTTTAGCCATTAGAACTATTATGCAAAATTAAAGAAGAGGCAAAAGGAGAACCGAAGCATGTAGAAAAAACAAAATTAAAATAAGATTGAAATACAAAGGTTAGGTGGATATAAAATAGAAAAATGAAAACAGAAGTTCGGTTAGGATAATGCTCACTTTTTGGTTGTTCTTAACTTTAACATTATAAAATTTAATAAATAATATCTCATTTAAAAGAATGTAAGAATGTATAATATTTTCATGCATAACTCATCATGTTATTTTTATAGGATGGTATGAACTGATCACCTGTCCGTGGAATCAATAATTTATCTATAATTGCTCAGAGGAGCCAATGCCAGACATACATAAAACTGCACGTTAAAATATCATTCACATTTGTACTTCATCCCATATGAACAAAAAGTACTACTGTGTGGTAATTACCTTTTAATATCTGTTAGGACCTGCCTGTCTTTAGGCATTGATTTTATTCTTTTATTTAACCAAGTACCTCAGGCCCTTTTCCAAATTATTAAAAAAAAAAAAGTTTTAACTATTCAATGTATAACCTGACTTTTTTCCCCCAAAGCAACTTTTCACTTAATCCGAAAACAAAAACAAAATAACAACCATCAAAGAAGAATGGTGCCAAAATGGGTTAGAAACGCTGTCACCTCCTTAGTCCCTCATTTAGCTACTGTATTACCAGACAGCATGCACACACTTTGTGGACTATATAGCTATGACTGATTGATCATAGCCTAGCAAGGTTACCATAGCTAATCACAACATCATTCATATAAGCCTGCATGGAAAAAATACCAGGCTCTTGGGGAAGAAAAGAGAAAAGCTATTCTATAGCTGTTAACTGTTGAATAATCAGCCTCAACAGGAAACAAATAGCATGAAATTCTATGACCAAACTATGACTTATGGATCCATCCAAACAAATGACCCCACTTCCCTCGTAATTTCAGCTCTGGGTTTCACAGCCTACAGCAGAGATCTTCAAGCAACAAGAAACCTTCACAAGCATGCACGCTCTGTAGTCAGAATTCAAAAGCTCCGTCAGAAGCACAACCCAACCCCAAGCTTTAGTTCTGCTATGTGTGTGGTGTGAGTGTGTTTGTCTAGGATCAGATGCCAATACTTAAACTCACATTATGGGCACAGCAGCTACTTACATAATGCAGCCTAATTAAAGGAATAAACTTCCCCTTTCTTTATTTTTTCCTGAAGATCAGTGCCATAAAGGGATTGGGTTTCTTTAAAAATTCAGAAAAACGTTCCCATATGTTTCCTTCATGCATTGAATTAGTCAAAATCAGATAGAACATGGTAACACTTTCCAACAATAATCTATCGCTATGCAATATTTTCTGAGAACTACTGAAAATAAAGAGGGAACTCAATGTTTTGAAAGTAGTTATATTATACCAAACATACAATCATAATTTCCATTCCAGTTTTGAAGAAGCACAAACACACATGGAAACAGTAAAGCATCTGAGACACCTTTCAGCTTTCAAGTTTCAAAAACAAGAATCACTTTCAAATAGAAAGTAGCTCATCTTCAAAGTTTAACACACAAGAGGAGAATAAAGCTAATACCGTTTCAATTCCAAACTTTAATCAGCTTGCTTTATATCTAGGTAATGTGGATCACAAGAGGAACAGCAGCAAACTTTAAAGGACTTTTCATCCTGGAATGCTGTCTAAATTACATTGTTAAATTACTTATAACTAAAGAAATATTTTCTCAGGGAAGCCTAAACCCAAAATTGCAAATTTCAGTCAAGAAGAATATTGAGATAAATTATCAAAAGGAACAAAATAAAACTACTAATTAATTGGGGCCATGGAAGGGAAACTGACAGGGGCATGGAGTGGGAGTCTACCTCAGCTTGGTATTAGTGAGATTCTCCTGGGACACACACAGGCTATTAGAGCAAGAAGGGCTTATTTCCAGGTGAGGAAACTGTTAACTCAGCGAGATACGGTGGCCACATGTCAGGGAATGACCCAGACGGTCTTGGTTCAGGATATTCCGTCGATTGAATCCCAAAATGTTTCAGAGATAGGTTAAACGACTTGTCTAGAGCACACAGCTAGATAAAATAATTTAGAATCTGGGACTAGCTGCCTATCGGTGGTTCTCAGTGGGGGCAAAGATTGGCCCAACCTTGGACAATGAACTCATAATCTCTTTTGGGGAACATAGGTGGACAGGTATGACTGATGATAAAAGCAACATACGGATCAGCTAGGGGAAGACTAAAGAGCTCTCATTCTTCCAGACTTCAAAATGACTGTTCTTACTAATGTATACAGAAAGTTCCATATGCAAATACTTGAAACATCAAAAAAAGTACAAAA
Organism: Trichechus manatus latirostris; assembly: GCF_000243295.1. Classification (NCBI taxonomy): domain Eukaryota; kingdom Metazoa; phylum Chordata; class Mammalia; order Sirenia; family Trichechidae; genus Trichechus; species Trichechus manatus. Next base: position 12,387,550 of record NW_004443992.1, on the reverse strand, counting down.
ATATCCTCATTATAGGAAAAAAACACCAAAAACATTGATTTTAGTATAACTTTCCCCCAAACACACACACACACACACACACACACACACACACAAATTCATTTCTGAAACTTACAGGAGGATTTGAAAGAAATTTTCTTCACTTTAATTTTCTGGTCTTTGTTCCCTCATTAGATTTTTATTTATAGTTAGTCATAGTATCTATTTATTAATTTATACTCTATCTCAATTCCAAAAGGATATGAGGTACTATTTCATCACCTGTAATACTAAAAGACATGGATAATTGAAATTTACACTTAATTCATCAAATGCACGTAGTAGTTGAAAGATCACTGTACTAGAAGCCAAGAGACACAGGTTCCAATTCTATTCTTTAACTAACTAGTTATTTGCATCAGAGCATATACTAACTCTCTCTAAGCTTTTATTTGCTCATTTGTAAAATAATGTTAATTGCCTACATACTTGCTACTTACGAAATTCTATGGAACTGTATACTTCTAGACCAGCATTTTACAAAAATAATTCTGAGGGGTGTTAACAGTTCTTTTGAGTAGAGGTGGCTTTCTTTGCTGTAGGACTTCTTAGAAGCACTGGAAACTCTCTGTTGCTTACTCAACAGCTCTTGGTACTCCTTTCTTCGCTGCCAGCATAACCAATTCTTTTTGCCCCAGACAGTGAGAATGAATGGATTAGACCAGTGCCTAGATCTTATCACAAATAAAAAAAAACCAAAAAAACAGTTGCCATGGAGTCGATTCTGACTCATGGTGACCTTACATGTAGCAGAACTGTGCTCCAAAGGGTTTTCAAGGCTGTGACATTTTGGAAGCAGATTGTCAGGGCTTTCTTTCTTTCTTTTTTTTTTTTAATAATAGTTTCTTGCATTTTCAGTAAAGGTTTACACAGTAGTTTTGGTTTCCATTTAACAATTTCTACACAAACTGTTCAGTGACATTGGTTACATTCTTCACAATGTGTGAATATTCCCATTATCTCCATTCTGGTTGTTCTATTTCCATTAATCTAGTTTCCCTTTCCCCTTACATTCTCATCTTTAACTTAAAGTAATTGTTGACCACCAATCTTTTATAAAGGAGCCTATGGGTGGACTCAAACCACCAAACTTTCAGTTAGTAGTCAACCATTTACACTACCCAGACAGACTCCATTCAACAGCAACAGGTTTTGTGGGGGACTCCTAGAACTTATTAGGTGCTCCATAAAGGTTACTTGTTAAAAACTAGAAAAACATTGTAAGACCAAAATATACTCAGAATCATAGAATCTGATTCACGTTTCTACAGAGCAGACTTGGTAAACCCCTAACCTAGGTAATTTTAAAGTTCAAATGGACTCTGAATATGGCCCTTTGATAGTCCCCCCAGTGTTTCTGCCACCATGTCTTTAGCCTCTTAGGTTAGCAATCTCTAGGCTACAAGGTAAAAGGCACTGGCCAATTTCAGAAACACAGAATCTTAAAGTATTGAATGATTTGCTAGTTAGGGCTGAGTCAGGACTTAGTCATTTAGCATTACATTAAAAAATCCGTTAGAAAATAGATGGTAGAAATAATTCGGATGGATGAAACTGGAATTATGTGGTTGCTCTCTTGATTTAAAATTCTTCTTACAAATTAAAAAAAATATACCCCATTAGTTTATAGGCCATGAAACTATGAACTACTTTAGGCTGGTATAAAATCTATTTATCTTTGTAACTCTTCATTGACGGTTGAATAATTAGGAAATGCATTTCTTGTACCCCTGCTGTGTTCCAACTACCATATAGCAGATTTGGAGGTGACTAGAATGTGGTTACCACAGTCCAAATGGAGAGATAGACATGTGCACAGATTACTAAAATGTGTCAGGGTCTATGGCAGGATATTTAAAATACAACAAATGAAGACAGAGGATGGGATGACATCTAATTCCATCTAGAAGATTTGGACAGGGCTTCACAAACACGGGCATATCTGAGCTTGGACATAAAAGGGGAGTTAACCTTCACTAAGCAGAAAAGAGTCCGGGGGGCAAGTCAAATGAAGAGAACAGCATGTATGCTTGGAATCCAGTAGGGAAACTTGGGGAATGGCAAGTAGCTCAAGGTGGCTACAGGTTAAGGTGACTGTGGAAGAGTGGCCAGCAACAAACATAGGCAGAGAGGAAGCAGCTAGACGAGGGAGGACTATAAATATAAACTTCCTGCTTTTTCTGTTATGAGTATTTCATCTTGAGAGATAACAAAAGAATAGGCGGAGCCAACCTCAGGATAGGTATGTGTGGAGAAGTTTGTTGTCGAGTTTTAATATAATATTGTTGATGGTTATCTTGTGTTAGAAAAAGAGATATAAACATTATACTGAACATTGAGTATATTTCCATAGTAGATAGCAGTAAAACAAATGACAATAAAGGAGACATTTTTGGAGATCAACATGACCTGATCATTAAAATGTTTTGATTTCTAGCATTTGTTAAAATGTCCCCTTCAGTAAGATAAGCATGTAAACTGATGGGTGATTAAACTCCCCATTTCCTTGAGTGGGTCTTAAGACTTAAAAGGTGAGTAAAACTTCACCAAGTGAGAATCCAGCCCTGCTTCTGCCACACCAGCCTAGTCGAATGAGCCCAGTCCGAAGCAAAACCAGTTCCAATAGTTCTACAGGAGTTGAGTAAGGAGCAGAGATGAAGGGCTGGGGCTGCGGTATCTGGGATTTTAAAAGTACTCTGTTATGAGAAATTGCTGGGACACAAATCCTACTCTTCCACTGACCACCCCCCTAGGCTTCACCCAAATGGGATCTCACGGTGGGCCTGACAGCACAACCAGTTCACACTCAGAAGAGCCACTAGCATTACATTTTCTGCCAACCATAGCCATGCATTATGACAGCAAATGCCCAGCCTATGACCACACCATGGGACAGCGGAATGGGTAGACACTAAAGCTGGTCTCTTTGTTTCCTTCTTTAACTTTTTTTTTTTTTTAATCTAAGAGAGTCAATAAATATGTTTTTTTCTTCCCTTTTTAAAGTCTCAGATATGAAAATTACTCTGATAGAACCATGTGGGTGGGTAAAGGAAGATTTTTCCTCATCCCTCCCTGCCCGAATTCCTCCAGCTATTCAGAGGAACCATCTGCATCACTTGCTAATGAGTCTGGATATGGTCCTAGGGGCAATGGGGAGCCATTGGAGGTTGGTAAGCAGGGGAGGGATATAATCAGATTTGTGATTTAGAAAAGCGGTTCTGGCAGCAGCAGGGATTGGAGAAAGCTGGCACTGTAAAGAAAAGGTCAGTTTGATGCTTCCACACTAGTCTGATTGATGATAAAGCTCCAGCCTGCTGTAGTATCAGTAGACATGGGGGAGGAAAAACTGACGGAAAGAAAGGAGGAGGAGGAAGAAGACGGAACTGGAGATCATACCAGGTTTCAGCCTGGAAGGCAAAGTTTGCCACCTAAAAGTGACAGGTAGCTAATCTCATAATTTTATCTACAGTCCTAGATGACAATGATTTGTGAGCCAAGGGATTCATCTAGTATTTTCAAGGTTTACATACATATACACAAAATAACCTGCAGAAAAGTTGTAGCTACGTATTCTTTTACCAATAGTATATGATTGGCAGTGGAACAAAACTGTAACTAACACTGGTGTCAGCAAGTATTCAAATTCTGGCTCTGTCACATAATAGCTGTGTGATTTTGGGTGAGTTACATAACTTCTCTGTGCCTGTTTTCTCATCTCTTAAATGAAGAGAATAATGGAACCCAATTAATTATTAGGAGGCTCAAATGAGTTATTATGAGTAAAAGATTTAGAGTACTGGATACCTTGGCGGCAGCACCTTGAGCTCAGTGCCTGGAGTGTATTCATCATTAAATAAATATTAATATATATTTTTTTATCTCTGCCTCTCTACCTTACCAAAAATCAGTACTGAAGAAATGGTACTTTCAAAGAAGAGGAAACCTCAGCTTACTTTTCTTTCTGCTATCATGATTACTATATTCCTCAAGTGGTTCAACAAAAGAAATACTGAAAAAGCTGAAGAAAAACTAACTTTTTTCCCTGAGAAAGAACGTAAGAGAAAGGTGAAAACAAATTCCCAGGCAGAGGGGTACTCTGTGGTTCAGTTTTTTGAAGACCACAGTACTTGCTTATAAACAGAATATTAAAACAAGCAAGAACAATTTTCCCCTTTTGTATTCCCTTATTGCCTAATTTTCTTCTCATACTATTTGCATAATGGGTAAAAAGGCATCCATTATGCAAATGAATGACAGGGCCCTAAGGTTGCTGAAGCCACAAACCTCGCTCTAGATTTCTGAAGAGAAGCTGACACAAAAAGCCTCCAACATCCACGTTCCAGCAGACTGCTCCACTAGCTTGGTTTACAAAAGATGGAGGAAAATCATGAAGACTATAGGTCATTAATTTCCATTTGGTTTTATTTTAGAAGGGCGCTACAGATGCCTTTCAGAAAATTAGTACAAAATATGGATAAGTCAGTATTGTGATACATAAAATTCACTTTACAAAACACAATTTATTTCAAATGGGAAAAACGAGTACTATGTACTTTACATTTTAAGCATATGCTTTGATTTTAAAAAAGAATAAGATTCTCTTTGCAAAGTGGAAAGAGCTTCTGTTCTTCTAGCTTAGAGAAGTAATCTATAACAGGTGCTTAGAGCAAGTCTCAAAATGCTGGACATACATTCAACAAGAATAAAAAACTGTTTTAAGTATCAAAATACTAGTGGATTTCCAAAAATTTCATGCTGTTAGACTGATATAAATTTATCTCGAAGATGTATCACCAAAAACTGACATGTTATTTTTCTTGGAGTTGTAAATTGACTGAAACCTAAGAAGAGTATTTTCTCTTTCTACCAATACCTACAAAACAAATATAACCAAAAAGAAGTCTGAGAAAAAATACTGGGTGATTGTTCTTGTTTGAATAAATCATGCAGGAATGGATTTCGAAAATGAGTTTAAAATATTTTCTCCAAACACTGAGATATGTAGTTTGAAGAGAAAAAGAAGGTGGCTAAGAACAGAAAGTGACCTTTATTTCTAATATGGATTCCTTTATAACCCTTAGCTTTTCCCAAATGATTTTTTCAGGGAATTTTTTAACGTGATCCTCATAATATACAGGTGAACCTCATCATTTAGAGTCAACTTCTCCCCTGTGTTACTTCAAGGGCATATAGCTGAGATTCACCTTAGTTCAAGAAAAAACTGCCATCTACTTATCTGTGAGCATCAGTAGCTGCAAAAAGCTATGTAAAATATAATTTAGAGAAAAAAAAATATAGATTTTTCTTGAAGGAAGATATCAACAGGATAAAAGTCATAAAGTAGACGCAATACACGGTCAGCAAGATGATTATTTTCAGCCAGGTGAAAGCATAGCACTAAAAATGCACATACCTGATTTCAGAGCAGAAGGGGTTACTTCTATTTCCCCACCAATTGGTTTAAATGCAGCCAGCTGGGCAGCCACTTCCGTCTCAAAAGCATCTGGGCTCTGCCGATCTGCCAGGTTTCCACTGGGGCTCTCAATCTTGTGAAGTGGTTCTTGTTCGTCAAACACAGCAATCAGCTACAAACAAATCCACCAACACTAATTACTTTGTAGGACACGCATATCACACAAACACGGTATCTAGTTGATGGTGCTCTTTATGTGGTTTTAAAGAAATGACCTCACGAAACTTAAAACTTTAATGTTACTGTGCCACCGTTCTGAACTCTTCAATAACATTATCTAAACTCTAAAATCACTGAGGCTGGGAAATAATTAATGGTTTGTTTTGTCTACTTCTGAAATAGGGAACCAATTCTGGTAAACTCTCTTAAAGGAATGAAATAGCTGCCGCCTCCCCTCACCACCTTCTCCAATATGCATAAATGACTTCAATATCTATTTTAAGAGTGTTCCCCAAAATGAAAGATGAATATACAAAAGTTGGAACAACTGACTTGCAGGTTATAAGGGGACATTCTTGTCTCAGAGAGCTAAAATACATTATAATATCCCTAATTATATCTGCCCTTCTGCACACAATCATAAATACATACGTACAGACATTTGTAGGCAATATATATGTGTGCATATATGTATATTGTTTCTCTTATTTATGTTGTATATACAGATATCCCATATTTGTACATGACTTTTCCTCTTCCTTCATGACTGACTCTTTGTCAACTGTTTTAAATACAATGAATGCTAAGTCTAATGAGGATAAAGATCAGCACTTTTAACCAAATTACTCCCATTGTCATCTCAATTGTATTTCATATGAGACCTATGCTTCTTATTATTAATATAAAATTTTTTACTTTTCCATTCTCACGTCATTCTTTCACAAAAATAAAGGCAAATATAATAAAATATTCAAGTAATTGTACAAAATCTTCTGTATACAAAAAATGAGGGCAACCATCTGAAATTGCATTTTTGGCGAGCAGACCATACCATCATTGAGTAACTTAAAAGGTCTATCATCAGCTGATGTGAAAAAGTTCAAATGTGAGTGCAAAGCACAACTCAGGGATCCTACTGTTAATCCAATAATGTACTCTGTTTGCAAATTTGAGATGTGCTAGAAAATCTTTAGATATTTTTAATTCATTAAATAAAATAAACTTATGAATCAAACATTTATTCAGGAAAGGGACTTAAAACCCCATTCACAGGGGAACCTTGTTGGCAACAGTATCAATAACACAACTGTAACGGTAACCAATCAAAACATCATAAATTCCAAGTTCAATCTTTCAAAAGAAATGAATACAATTAGGGATATGCAAATTTGCTGTTCAAAAATAATTTTCATAATTGACTACTCATTTTCAGTATGGCAGCTTCTTTAATTGGAAAATCCAACAATCCTCTTACCACAGGAAAGAAATGCTACTCCCAAGACATTATTTTTAATTCTTAAAATTGAGTACATAACATTTTCTATTTTTAATTGGTAGTATTAATGAACTGATTTGAGATAAGACTTAAATAGATTAATAATGAAAGAGTATTCTAGTTTAAAAATAATCAGTAGATCTTTATCTTTGTAATCATCTGGTCAAAAAAGAAGAGTTTAACACTTTAAATGCTGAAAAGGAAGCAAATCAATTTATTAAATGTAGTGGAAGTTTCATATTCATCACTGTTTCTGTGTCATATCACAATCCTGATGTTGTATATTGGTAAATTCTAAAATATATTAGCTATGTTCATTTAATATACTAGTCAACCAAGCAAAGTGACTACGCTGGTACCCCAAACAGAAGAGGGCCAGCTCCTGAATCTATGGTATCCAAACAAAGTCACTGATCCCATCCATACTGGCTGATAAGAGATTCTCTCCATTCCATCTTCATCTCAAATTATACAAATAACAGAGACTAAAACTTCTTTCAACATTGATAATTCATTTAAATCACATGTGGAAGGTCCCTTTTAACCAGATTACTTAATTTATTATAACACCTATGTTACCGGGTAAGAGAGGATCTGGCACACAGTGTTACAGAGATGCATTAATTAATATAAACCACTGTGTAAGTCCTTCAACAGAAGGCATGCTGGTTTTCAAAGTGTTCAGTAATTATAAATGGCCTTGCTGCCTTTAAACCCATTCAAAATTACCTTTCTCAGTGATATAAAATAGACATGAAAAAAGGAATTTTATTTAAAAATTTTTTTTAATGTTTCACATAGAGTAAACTTGTGGCATGTGAAGATTGATCACTAACAAATTAAGAGCTGCAGTAACCTAATCCTATGCAAAATGCATATGGGCAATATTTGATTTGGATGCTTTCTTCTTCTGCTGCCCTTATCCATCTTCTGGTGCCCCTTCTGTTCTCCTTCTGTGATGCCAGTGTTCTCATGTCATCCTGTGCAACACTGACATTTCCCAAAGATCCCATGAGCCAAAATGACCTGTTCGCATAGCCTTTACTTCCAATCAAAATTTCTATCCCCACAGACCTCTGTCCGCATGTAGGAATTTAATCCTCAGATACACACAGCAAAATCAATCTACAAATAAGCTATTCATACTCTCATTAAAAAAAGAAGTCTCAGAACCCATTTACCTTTATAGGTCCCAACCCTATTTCTCACTTTCTCTCTAAAGCACAACTCCTTGAAAGAGATGTCTATACTAGCAGTTCCCAGTATCTACCCTCTCCTCCTTTACTGAATCCTCTCTCGTCAGGTTCCCATCCCTCTAGTCCACTGAAAGTTCTCTTATCAAGGTCAGTAACAATCTCTAGACTGCTAAATCCAAGGTTACTTCTTTGTCCTGATCTTAGGACAGAGTTGATTATTGTCTCCTCCTTGAAACACTTTCTTCACTTGCCTCCCAGGACCCCACACTCTACTGGAGCTCTATTTAACTCTTCTGGCCTCCATTAAGTTTCCTTTTATTTACTCCTCCTCATCTCCTGTATTCTATCTCTAAAAATATTAAGAGAATATAATTTTGCTTGGCAATCTCATCTGTTTTATGGCTTAGATACCACGCCAATAAATTCCAAATTTAAATCTCCAACTCAAACCCTTTTCCTAAACTCCAGGTTCATATAGTCTACTGCCTAACCTAGTATGTCCAAAACTGAGAAATTGATCTTTCAAAACTCCTTCCATAGTTTTTTATATCTCAGTTAATGGCAATCCATCCTTCCAGTTGCTCACATGAAAAATCTTATAGTAATCCTGAGATCGCTTTTTCTAGTCCCTCCCCCAACACACATTCAACTTGTCAACAATTATCAAAATATAACCAGGTTTTGACCACTTCTCACCACCACTTTGCACCCAGCTACCATAGTCACATACTGCAACAATTTCCCGACTGGTTCGCCTTGTTTCCATCCATGCTCCTTTTGAATCTATTCTCAACACAGAAGCCAGAAAAATCTTCATAAAACATGTCAGATAATGCCTCTCTTCTGACCACCAGTTGCCCTGTAGCCCATTCTGACTCATGGTGCCCCCATGTATGTCAGAGTAGAATCGTGCTTCACAGTTTTCAATGGCTATGATCTTCTGAAAGCAGATCACCAGGACTTTCAGAAGAGGTGCCTATGGCTGGGTTTGAACCACCAACCTTTTGGTTACTAGCCGAGTGCTTAACCATTTATACCACCCAGGGAGCCTGCTGCCTCTGACCAGAACCCTGTAATATCTTCCTAACTCACTTTGGGTACACCTGCAATGGTGTATGTGTTCAATGGCTACCAGTTACATTTCTGGCCTCAATTTATAACTATTCTCTCCATTGTTCTCAGGACTCTATCCAGCTACATTATCTTCTTTTCCTGCCTCAGTGTCTTTGTATTTACTGTTCTCTCTGCCTGAAACAGTCTTCCACCAGATACCCACAAGGTTTGTTCTCTCTATCCTTCAGATCTTTACTCAAATGCCTGGCTTTCCCTACCCACACTGTCTAAATTACAACATCTCCCTGTACTTCCCTTTCTCTTTATTTTTCTTTATAGCAATGTTGTTCCCTAAATGCTACATATTTTCTTATATGTCTTGTTTATTGTCTTGTCTCCTAAACCAGGGGCAGATTAACCAATAAGCAAGGTATGCACAGGCTTAAACAAGGTATATACAGGCTTAATTATGCTTACTTACTAATCTGTAGTGCACAATTTCACGTGGGTTTCACCCCATCTTTGAATAAACAAGTGAAATTGTGCACTACAAATCAGTAAGTAAGCACAAGTAAGCCCATGCCTACTTTGCTTATTGGATAACCCGTCCCTACTCTCAACCCACTAGAACGTAATCTCCAAGAGAACAGTGATTTTTGTCTGCTTTGTTGATTACTGTATATGCAATGCTTAGATCAGTGAATATGACATAATAGGTGCTCAATATATATTTACTGAAAAAAATGAGTGACATGAGGCAAAACAGGAAAACCTAACATAGCAACAAAAGATACCTAGAATTTTCATGTGTTTTAGAATAAACATTCAAACTAAATATTTAAAAAGAGAATGAGTATAAATAACCAATACATACCTGTAAGACGCTCAAGCATCATCATCATTATGGTTGTTTTTGTTTCTGTTATTATAGGGGAGAAATTCCTCATTTTCTATTCAAAATTGGGGGAAACTGAGTCTGCCCACATCATACTCCTAGAAGGGAGATTATGTATCTACTCTTTCCTCCTCAGGCACACTTTCAAAAGGGAGAATCTGCTTATTTGGTCTCTGAGAAGAGTGAAAGTGTTGGAGCAAGGATGGTGAGTAGATGGAGAGGTGGGCAGAGTTAGCAGGTTGGTCTCAGACATTTCCTCACTTTCATTTCTGCCCAATAAATCAGCTTTATCTAGTAAGAAGCTTCTCAATGTCTCCCCCAAAGTACCCAGATTACAGAGCTGAATAAACCTCCAAGGCAAGTGGAGGCATAGCCCAAATAGCATGCCATAAGCTCAAAATTGGAACCCTGGTGGCACAGTGGTTAAGAGCTCGGCTGCTAACCAAAAGGTCAGCAGTTCAAATCCACCAGTCGCTCCTTGGAAACCCTATGGGGCAGCTCTACTCTGTCCTATAGGGTCGCTCTGAGTCAGAACTGACTCAACGGCACCTAAAAACAAGCTCAAAATTGAAGTCCCTGAATTTATTTTACAAATTTATAAAAATTTTACATTCTATACTCTACCAGGTTTGTGTGCTTGTTTTAATTTTAAAAAAGATTTTCTCTCTAATCACCAATAAAATAAAGGTACCAGAAAGAATATGCCATGTTTATGCTTTTTTGTACCCTGTTTGAGAAGTCAAAGTGAAGTGCAATTCTCAGGAACACACCTACCTTATAAATGGTTTCTGTAGTTGTGTGCCATCGATTGATTTCAATTCATAACGACCTCATGTCACAGAATAGAACTGTTCCATAGGGTTTTCTTGGCTGTAATCCTTACAGAAGGAGATCACCAGGTCTTTCTCCCACAGAGCTTTTAGTTGGCAGTTGAGCGTTTAACCATTTGCACCAATACATTAACATAGTACACAGTGATTATTTTCAATAAGCAGATCTCAACTACCTATACTAATAGTGTTCCCAATTCAAAGATTAGGTACCAGTTTTCATACATATTAAGTATCCACCCCTCCTCCCCCTTCAGGGGCATCTGGAAGGAACATCTGAAATGAATGAGGATTCTCCTAGAAAACAAATTATCCAGAAAACTTATTTTAAAGACTATTCTGATCTCATTCTTTACCTTGTCAAGGTCAAAATAATAGAAAAGTCAACAGCAACAAAACTAAAAGATCAAAAAAGTAAAAGAACTTTGGATAATGTACAATATCTCTGATCCTGAATTACAGATCTGATCAAAAGAGCCAGGTATTCTCTGCAATTTCACACTATCAATATCCCTTCAAAGGATCAGATCTGTTTCAACACTTGAACAATAAGGTATTACGATCAGTAACCCTAGTAATGGTGAGTGTATGTTTGTGTGTGCACGCGCACTGAGGGGTGAAGGGGGTGCAGGTGGAATACTAATTTCCTTGATAACATGCTTAAGTGCTTAGCACATAGCCTGATACACAACGGCAGGTTAAATGTTAATTCTTTTTCCTACCATAGCTAATATTCCCTGGCTTCGAGACCGACTCCCACTTGACTTGTTTATCCCTATTCTGCTTTTACTTTGTTGCTTCTCTTTAATCTCTTCATCACAGGGTTGACAGAGGAACAGAGAAACAGAAAAAGTACCAAGATCAAACACATCAAATAGGTAATTTTTGTTTTTCTTTTACTCTTGCTCTTCATCACATAAGAACACAGAACCCCTAGACATGCAGCGCTGCTCTTCCATCTGGCAAAACACGGTCTGTGCTCTCTGTTCTGTTTCTACCTCAACTAGAAGCAATATAACAATGCCTTTGCTTCTACACTGACTACTAAATATTTTTAACAATAAATGCCACAAGTGCATTTATTGCAGCATCCCTCAATACGCATGATGTGGGTTACTCTCTTTTCAAACTAGAGGATTCTGTCACTTTTATAGACAGAATTTTTATAACCTGATCCTCTTATTTTTAGCCTCTATAAGGAATAAAAAGGATAATCCAAGTGCCCATAGAACCTAATAAACTGTATTTATAAAAGTATCATTTTTGATTCTTAATTACACTGAGAAATATGAGGCTCTGTTTTAATTACACATCAAGTGAACTAATATACTATTAAGAAAGTCTTATTTGTCACATTGACTTCTTCAGGTTAAACTGTTAACAATGTATTAAAATTTTTTTACTGTTTCGTGCATATTCTATGTTACCAACAACTAGGAAGTAAAATTAAAAGACCAAAACAAAAAAAAAAGCCCTATATCTTACAAAATAAAATTGGAATCATTTGACTCAAATCTTAATAAACACAATTAAATCTAAGTAACACTGTGAAATTACAACAATTTCACAAGTAGAGGAAAACACATTACACCTTTGGGAAGAGAGTGAAAACACTGCAGAATTTCATTTAAGTGTATGCATCTGCTTGTAACTAAATAACAACTGGCTTTCTGAGCTAATTTTATGCCACTTTAAACAAAGGTTTCAAAATAGTTTCTCTTCTTCACTGGATCTTGGACAGCTAGCTAGAGTGTTTAATTTGGATTTTTAAAATTAGCAGACTCATATTAGCATCTTCATCAGATGCTAGCATCAGATCTAGCATCTTCATAGCAAGTAGGTAACAGCTCTGATTCTCAGAAAGTTCAACTGGCATTCAATAATGAGATAAAACCAATTTTCATTTCCTCCTTAAATTCAAAATCCATAATAGGGACCTTTATAAACCTTACAACTTTTAGCTTAATTCTGAAGAAAATAATATGACTTATTCAACTCTGCTAACGGCTCTATTTATCCCCATCATTTTTAAAGAAGCAGCTGCCTAAATTGCCTCATTATAACAAACAAAAAATACCTAAAAAAAAACACCCATATTTCAGCCAAAAACACATCTACCTCCTTTAATTATGTGGTAACTTCCTAAGAAGCCAGGTATATAGTAAACACATTTCTATCAAATCACATTTTTCCTCTGATTTAAATTACAATTTCAAAGATGAGGCATTACCACTTGACAAATTTGATAGAATCTGGAGTTTGTTTTTGCTACATTCTTAACTTTCCTTAGTAACAATGGCTCACCATTTATTAAACAGCATTTACAACTCATCCCTAATGGACACAGGGCAAGCCTGGGGAGCCCCTTCCTCTGGGTCCTTCACCACCCACAGCTGTGGTGGGGCACACGGGCCCATGGGGCAGGTGGCAGCCACAAAACCCTCAGTCTAGGGGGCCCTGAGGGGCAGCAACGGGAAAGACAAACAAATGCTGAAGCAGAGAGAAGTTTGAGCATTGTCAGGATAACACAAATTTCTGAAATTTTAGAAACTCAATATACCTGCCTTATCATTCATAATATTCCCCCACCCCCAAATTGCATATATTAAAAGCAACAGACACACACCCAAGTATAAGATGGCGATACTTGGGTTAAATTGTTTGGAAAACTCTTAAAGATGATCCCAATCCACTACATAGCTTTGTCTGCCATTTACACAGCACATCACTTGATGGCTCCTCAGTTCTCATCCAATTCCAAGGGGCTGGGAAGGTCTTGGGAGGGTGCACGTTATTGGAAACAAACACACAAATCAATCTGGGATATTTTAAAATGCACAGGCGCATGGCATAAACACAAATAACTTTCTTCAAGTTATAAATTACACAATCTAATGTGCATTTGAAAAAGAATATTCTATTCGAAGCACCTACATGCAATATTAGAAGACATAAAGCAGCATAAGAGAACATATTTTGTAAATTATAAAGCACTACCTACATTTATAAGGAGACTTGGTGCACAATGATTAAGCACTCAGCTGCTAACTGAAAGGTTGGCATTAGAACTTATCCAGTGGCTCTGTGGGAGAGAGACCTGGTAATTTGTTCCTGTAAAGATTACAGCCTAGAAAATCCTATGGGCCAGTTCTACTCTATCACATGGTTTCTCCATCAGTCCAAATCGGCTTGATGACACTTAACACCAGCACCACCTACATTTATAATCCCTGTAACATCTACACTCAGTGTTATTTAACAGGCTCAGTTTTACTTTTTCTGCTTCTCAATTTCTATTCTCTAATGAGACCAATGCTACAATTGCCTCAGAAACATCCTGCCTGGTAATCTCTTAGCCAAGCCCCAGTGCTGCCACATCCACCCAGGGGATATGTCAATAGATCCTTGAAGGCAACAGTTTACTGGAACCTAAGGGTGATTTCTCTCTGCAGGGATTATCCCCATCACAACTAAACGTGGCTCTGCCTCTGACCAGAACCTCCTGACTGCAGAAGCACATTCAAGGGCCTCAACTGGCTTCCAGCTTCCAGTCTGCCCCATATTTACCCACAACACTATTGCCAAGTGGTCTTTCCAAAATACAGATCTGATCATGATCTTGCTGCAGCTTACAATTCATTATATTCTCATAACTTTCAAAATAAAGTCCACGTCTCCCACAACTGGCCCTTTGCCAGGCTCTCCAGTGATCCTGTATCACCACCCGTCACATGGCACAAGGACCTTTGGTTTAATTGCCTCTCTCCACACGTAAACTGTAAGCTACCTGAAACCAGGGATCACACACACACATATTTAACAAATACTTATACAGCCCCTTACTATGTGCCAGGCACTGTTCTAAGTGCTGACGAATATTTTATTTCATACTTACAAGAAACCCTATGAGATAAGTACTATTATCCTCATTTTATAGATGAGAGAACTGAGGTACAACTGACTTTATAGTCTAAGCTCGTAGTATAGCGCTTGGCACATAGAAGGGGGTCAGGTAAATGAGCAATCTAAGTTTTCTGCTATACTCCAACGGGAGAGCAAAGCCTCTGTTTTATGATGTCTACACTTTTACGTGGACACTATCTCCCTGTGCCCTGATCTTCCATCCAATTAGAAATAAACGTCACCTCTATTACCATGTATGCTCTTAGACACAGCAAAACAGCTTCTGCCCCATCCTTGAGGTTCAATTCAAAATGCATTTTACAATTTCTTAATTTAAAATCTACTTAGCAAATTATGATCCCAACCCTGTTTCCTGGTGGACTATATCTGTTTTTGGTTCTCTTCCAGAGGAACTCTTTTGAAGTTGTAAACTAATTTGTGCATTGACATACCTAGTTTTGAAGCAAACAGTATACAGTGTTCTCCGTTGCATCTGACTGTTAGAAGAAGTCTGCTTATTTGTACTAATGACTGCAATCCAGGGTGTATTGCTTAATTTTGTGGATTAATGAGTAAGCAATCAAGTGTGATTTTAAGTCATGAATATAACAAACATACTATTCATTTATTTTGACAAGTATTTTAATTTATGGCTACAAATAGAGCAGCCTATTTTGTAAAGGAAAAAAAAAAAAAACCTTTCTGCTTTTAAAACAATCCACCTGCTCTCACACAATAAACCTCTGCAAGGAATGATGACAAAGCTACCACCTTCTAAAGACAGATAAAGAATTGATAGATTGATAGAAAAAACAATGGGATCTTACTATATCATTAACATTTTCAAAGACAGAATGCCTTTTGCATGTACTTGCACTGTATGCAGTGTCTTTAGGGATTGCAAACCACACAGAACACTAACTAAAATAGGTCAGTGCTGGCCTGAGGCAGGTGCAATGGGCATACCTGTCCCCTGGCCTGTTACCCTGGCAGCCTAAAACACAAGTTTCAGGCAGCTTCACATGTCCCTGAAGTCACCTCCTACTCCAGGCCCTAAATACCCCAAGGCCAGGTAAAGCAGTGAGTAGACTACAAACACGGGGAAGATCACAACTCCTTGAAAATTAGCTGATTAATTGGTACTACATTTTATCAGACTGCTTAGGGAACAGACTTTTTAGCATGGACACATTCAACAAATTGGCCTGAGTGCTGGCTGACTGACCTTGTGACAGGTCCAGTAATGTCCCACCTTCTCCAGCATTTCATGACAGCTGAGCAACTAGTGGAGACTCCGGAAAGGTCAGCCTGCAGCCTGACTGACGGATGAGGAAGCACTTCTCTTAAATATTCCATTTAGACTCAAATCTTCCTTGTCATGGGTGACAAGGCTTCGAAGCTGGTATTTAAAAAAATTAACACTGCAATTGCAGGTGGGTTTAGCTGCTGAACTCCCTCGATCTGAGTGGTAGACCTAACCTTTTCCTTTAGCCTCTAATTGCTTTACATATTTTTAACTAGTGATAATGTGGCTAACCCTGCTGGGATGGGTGTTGACTTTGGGAGCATCTAAATGTCAAGATTTGTAATTATGATCATGGGTGTATTAAACTCACATAGAATGATGCCTTGTTAACTGAGGCCTGAAGACAAGCAACCTGGGGTCCGTGCTCCTCCCACACAGTTACAGTTGATTTGTCACCTCTTCAAGGAGAACAAGTAGTCCCCGACTTACGATGTATTCCAGTAACAAAAAACTGCACTTCTGGCCGTTTGGGGTTTTTTTTTGTACATCTTATTGTTGGTAATATGTAATACATGCAGTGTTGCAGTGCATAATTTGCTAATGTTATCATTCTCGTATGTTCACTCGCAGATGTTCAAAGATTGGATTTATAAAGATTCTGATAATAAAAAGCAATAATAATGAATTTAAAAAAAGGAGGTATTCAGTGTTCAACTTAAGTCAGAACCGACTTAAACGACAGTCGTTGGAACAGAACCCCATTGTAACTCAGGAACTGACTATAGTTGCATCTTAGGTCTATTTCTAATGGTAGGAAGATGGGCTTTGCCTTTTCTGCTAAATATACCTCAGATTTCTGAAATTTAGCTGTAAATTTGTGAGTCTGGTACAAAGACCTTCCTAAAGCACTTAAAATATATCCTATAGGCGTAGAAACTATGATTTATTTTTGAACTAAAAATTAATACACATTCAATATATGGCAAAAAAATAGAATACAGGTTCTGAAATTAGGACCCAAAAATCCAGGTTGCTGTGACCATCAGTAATATTGAGTTTCTAAAGCCAGTGCTTGGAAACCCTGGTGGTGTAGCGGTTAAGAGCCATGGCTTTTGGTTGGCAGTTTGAATCCACTAGGTGCTCCCTGGAAACTATATGGGGCAGTTCTGCTCTGTCCTATAGGGTCATCATGAGTCGGAATGGACTTGACGACGATGGGTTTTTTAAAGCCAGTGCCTACACTGATACCGTCAAACACAATTGCTACTTTTGGACTTTCGTACTATAGGCTTTTATATTTTCCATGCAAAAATAAAGTATGGATGTAAGAATACGTGGAGACTGCAAATTCCCCCAATTCCCTCCATCAAATTGTGTGTGAGGTGTGTGCTTGTATGTTAGAGAGACAGAGATAGAAAAAGAGGGAGAGAGAAAGAAGAAGGGAACAGACAAAGCTTCAATAAGCATGACCATGTGGAGACTTGGGAAAACACACGGTAGTAAACAAAGTATTCAAAACCAATGAAATCCCAGAAAAGCCACTACTAAATCTTGGTGCTTTGCTTTTCTTCCAGTCTTCGTGTGTGTGTGTGTGTGTGTGTGTGTGTGTGTGTGCGTGTGTATACATGATACATGTGTGATGTGTATACATGATACATGTGTGAGTATAGGAGCCCTGGTGGCACAGTGGTTAAGAGCTTGGCAGCAAACCAAAAGTTTGGCAGCTCAAATCCACCAGCTGCTCCTTGGAAACCCTATGGGGCAGTTCTACGGTCGCTAAGAGTTGGAACCGACTCGATGGCAACCAGTTTTTTTTTTTGGTTTATGAATATGTACATGTATATGTATATGGATGTATATACGCGTACAGATGTATATACATGTATATGTATGTATACAGGTATGCATATATGTTTAAATATATACAAAACATTACTACATACTATATATATGCAAATACAAAACACTACTACATTCAGCATAGTGCATAACTTTATTTTTCGATATTTTCAATTAGGATTTTATTATTTGCAATTTTGTCTAATTTTAATCTGTAAAAAGAGGAAGAAACTTCATGACTGAATAATATTCCATAATACATTAATCATATACTAAATAATCTAGGCATTTTCCCATTCTGGACACATGAAAGTATAGTTAGCTTTGTATAGTTTCAATACTGTGTAGTATCATTCTTTCAATCTTGCTAATTTTATAGATAAAAGTATACCCTACTGTAGAAAGTGCAATTATTTGATCACTAAACTTACTGAAATTTTTATTTCTTCATTTATACTATTTGTTCTTCTCTTCCATTGTACTTTTAGTGTTTCTTATCAACATGTAGAAGCAATTTTATGTTAAATATATTAAATACGCCATTTTGTTTCATTTTATAAATGTATTTTCTGCCAGTTTACCTTTCAGTTTTGTTCATGATGTAAAATTTTTCATTACATGGTATTCCATTCACTTAAAACCCTCTCTTAAATCTTCAAAGCTCCCTTGTAAATAGGCACTCACCTGGAACCAGTAACATTTATGATGGGCAAGCAGTAAAATAACGTTGGTTTCATTTAATTTACTACTTTGATATTCCCTTAAGAGACAGCAGGTGGAAAATGTTTTCATAGATTGGTCTTGGATTTTAAATCATACATTTATATTATAAATAAGTACAGATGGATTAAGAGCTATTATGATAAAAAATTCACAAATAAAATTCTAATATTTCAAATGACTACCTAATCCAATGTCTAATTATAATTATTTTCTATAACATGTTTACACTGAAATGCCACAAAATCAATCCATTATTAAAACAGGGAAAATTTGTTCATAAACTTCATTTCAAAAAAAACCAAGCAAACCAAAAAACAGAACTTTCATGTCTTTGAAGACTCTAAGATCCCGTTATTTCTTTTTGTCTCCAAGAGAAAATAAACCTAGCTCTTTTAAACTCTCGACACACCCTACTCTCCAGTCATCCATCATCTTTCTTGCTTTCCTATAAACTGTCTCCCTATCCTTCAAATTCTCAAGGATTAAAAAACTCCAGAAAGAATCTGACTATTGACGTGATAGGTTAAAAAAAAAAAAAAAAAAAGTCTGGTGTCCTTAACTCTCACCCATGTCCTTTTCATTGTTCAACAGCAATAGTTGCCATGGACCAGCTTACCTATTACACTGATGACTTTTGGATTTCTAGATGTATTTCTCTCTTACCAAAATGCCTCTGGTTATATTATTTTATCCAATGTGACCTACTAACTAAACCCACTTTCACATAAATTTCAAACTTAATGTTATTTCACCTACAACATGTAGATAACAGATGGGGGCACCTCCAAAGGAACCAGGGAACATGAATTCTCTCAGAGTGTTAACTAATTAAACAAACACACAATAGTCTGATTTAAAATACACAAAGTCAAATTAAAAAGACCAGCCCAGAAAAACATTTAAATGACTATATAAACAGAAGAGGTGTGCCAATGAAATAAAGGATTCCAGTTGACTATGAGTCTATTCTGACTCATGATGACCCCATATGTGTCAAAGTAGAACCGTGTTCCACAGGGTTTTCAGTGGCTGTTTTTTGTCAGAAATAGATCTTCAAGCCTTTCTTCAGGGGAGCCTCTGACTGGACTTGAATTGCCAACCTTTTGGTTAGCAGCGAGCACATTAATCATTTGCGCCACCCAGGGACTTTGGATGAGGGATGTTGTTGTGTGCAGTCCAGTCAATTTTGACTCATAGCAACCCTACAGGACAGAGGAGAACCGCCCCTTAGGGTTTCCCAGGCTGAAATCTTTATGGGAGCAGGTTTTTATGGGAGCAGGTCTTCTCTCCCATGGAGCCGATGTGGGGTGTGAACCACCGACCTTTAGGTTAACAGTCGAATGTTTAACCATTGTGCCTCCAGGGCTCCTTCTTTATCCCCTATCCCCCTCAAAACAAAAACCCTTGCATCTGCTGTTACTTCTTTCTAGAACCCTTTGTGGTTGAGAATCCAGATTCTGGAACCAGATTGTCTAAATTCAAACTTAGGTTCTCTGGCCTTCAGTTTCTTCATCTATGCAATAAGAAGGATAGCAACTAATGTTTATGGATGTTTACCATGTTCAAGACACAGAATATCAGGATGGATTATCTCACTTATTCCTGTTTCTAACAACAGCCCTAGGAGGTAGTTAACATTGATATCTCCAAAATCGAATCACTGAGAGATTTTACATGGCCAGTAAGTGATAAAATCAGGATTATAATATAGTCAAACTCCAGCACCTCCTCACCATGCTGTGCCTACCTCTCGACTTGTATTACATGACATATGACTCAGCAAAGTGCCTGGCACAAAGAAAATGATCCTTTAATGCTAGCACCTCCAAGCTATTATTAAAATCATCATCATCAGCATTTTTATTATTGATCAAAGGTCCTATTCATCCTTTAAGACCCAACTCAATGTCTGGTGTCTAGAGATTGTTTAATAAGTGTGATCTGAATGAATAAATTTACCTTGCAATAGTCCAATAAGAAACACAAAATCAATTTAAAAAGACCAAGTATCTCCCAGCCCAGAGCAATATTTGACTGAATACTTAACTAACAGGATAGATTTGGATTATAAAACTCAAATACATTAACAACTGAAAAATGTAAACATTTTCAACAGAATGTATACAACATATGTATTAAATTAGAATACAGTAATGTTATTAGTAGGTATAGCAGCACGCGAAGTGATAAGCATCACATGAAAAATTTAAGAAAAACACAGATACAGGTGGATAAAAAGAGGACTAATTAGATTATCAAGATTGGAGGAAGACTAATTAACAACCTGTGATATGCAGATAATGCAACCTTGCTTGGTGAAAGCAAAGAGGGCTCGAAACACTTACTGATGAAGATCAACGACTACAGCCTTCAGTATGGATTACAACTCAACATAAAGAAAACAAAAATTCTCATAATTGGACCAATAAGCAACATTATGATAAATGGAGAAAATACTGAAGTTGTCAAGGATTTCATTTTACTTGAATCCACAGTCAACACCCAAGGAAGCAGCAGTCAAGAAATCAAAGTACTGTGTTGGGCAAATCTGCTACAAAAGATCTCTTTAAAGTGTTAAAAAGCAAAGATGTCACTTTGAGAACTAAGGTGCATCTGACCCAAACCATGGTTATTTTCAATCACCTCATAAGCATGTGAAAGCTAGACAATGAATAAGGAAGACTAAAGAAGAATTGATGCCTTTGAATTATGGTGTTGGTGAAGAATACTGAATATACCATGGGCTGCCAGAGGAGCAAACAAATGTGTCTTGGAAGAAGTATAGCCAGAATGCTCCTTAGAAGCAAGGATGACGAGATTTCATCTCATGTACTTTGGACACATTATTAGGAGGGCCCAGTCCCTGGAGAACGACAACATGCTTGGTAAAGTAGAGGGTCAGTGAAAGAGAGGAAGACTGTCAACGAGATGGAATAACACAGCGGCTGCAACGATGGGCACCTAACAACAACAACAACATATTTTATACACAGAAATTTTACCCATGGGGTACTAATATTAAAATTAGGAGAAATAATTCCCACTGACATAGAAATACTACAGTCTGTTGATAAGACATAGTTCCAAATACAAACTCTTCTCAAAATTGTTTCATCTTTTGATTAAACAGTAGTTAAAATGCTTGTCATTCTGTAGTATTCTTTCATCCGTTTCATGACTGAAAACGCTGTGTAGCATTTTCTCAGAAAGTACTCTGGAAAGATGGTACAGTTAATCAACTTTAGTTTAGAAAGTCTCCATTCCTATAATTTATTTTGTTTTTATAGAAAAAAAGACTTGGAAAGGTTCCTGTGAGACATGGAAAAGTACCAAGATCTGTCAAGGATGAACATGTTTTCTTCCCCAAGCCCTTTAAGTCAGTGAAAATGGTTTCAAATAATGAATCACCAAAGGAAAAAGCCCTGTTTTTATTGGGCTAAAATTAATAATTCCTATGAATCAAGAGGACAAATGGAAAGTGGATGCAGGCAACCAATGGAGAATGTCTGATATTGCACTTAGAAAACCCCTACCAGATAAATATACTGGAGTACTGGAGAAGAGCCTGGTGAGACAACAGGATCTTTTTTTTTTTCAGTGTCCTGTTCAACCTCTGTGTGCTGGGGAAAAAAAAATTGGTTTTAAATGTGTTCATCACTGGGAGCTTTCTGGCAAAGGTGAGCCCATTTATCTAGTCAAATCCTAGAGGAAATTTCAAGTAGGCACACAACGTTAACATGCAAATTATTCTTAACTACTGTAGCTAAACTTAATAAATGGGAGTCAAATATCACACATCTTGCTCCTAAATTAAAGGGGGAAAACACCATTTATTTGTAGCTGCCAAATACTGTACTCGCACTAATTTAATAAACAGGCACCATTGTCCCCACCTCTGAAAATTTATGTTGGTCTTTGGACAGGTCTGGCTGCCTTTTTAAATCTACTGGTTTGTGACCATAGAGGCTTTAGCTAAAGGGAAAATGACTCCATAAATCCTCAGAGGCGGCCTTCCTTTAAATTATAGTTTGAAGGCTTTGGGACTATATGAAAAGCCTTTGAATAAGAAAAATCAACACACATGTATTGGAAGTTATCCTAGTTTACAACAGGGAGCATTCCTCAAACCTTAGAAACTATGCACACATATATAAGACACAGACTTGGCAGCACCTGTAGAGACCTGCTACCTAATTACAAAGACATTTGGTCCCATTGCATCATGAAGGGCATTTGTGTAGATAGTAGTTTTTTATATCAGAATATGATTATGATATTTCTGGTCTTGATATTTCACAAAACAATAGACCTATTCATTCTAATGACACTGGAAAGCAAATTATACCGGGTTACTTTTGATTCAGAAGACAACATGCCACTTTTCTTTTCACTTTGCCGTTCTGAGCTAGTGTCCGACTAGAATATATAGGGATTTTTCCTTACTCTATTGTTCCTCACTGAATAAAATGCAGTTGATAAGATTAAGATTAGAATCAAAACTTCTCACAAAGATCATGAGTAAATTCATTAACATTTGCAAAATAATTGATCTTTATAGATTAAAGTTCGTTAAAAACTGCTTGACATCACTAACAAAATAAATACACAAAGCAATGTTGCCTTACTCAGAGGTCAACCGACTAGCAAAGTCAATCCTATAGAACAAAGTCTCAGATCCAGAAGCAAAGCAGTCTCCATGGTGATTTTTACTATTATGTACAATTGTTAAGATGGTCAAACACGGATTCTCCAGGCTGGAGATGACTAATAGAAAAAACTAGAAAAAATGGTAGACTTCCTATTTAAAACAGGGAAGTGGAAGTGAAGCCAAGCAGAAAAGAAACAGAGTAAAACTCAGAAGCAAATGTAGAATTGAAGTGTGCATCCCAATCTTAACTGCACGTAAGTGAATATTTCTTTATAGAGTCTCAGTCAGTAAGAAAAGGTTAAATTATGTTCATTAGCCCCTGAATGAGAACTTAGGTGAAAGGTATCAATTCTTACACCCAAAGTAAATTTTTTGAGTATTTATAACATGTCAAGTACTGTGTTAAGAACTGAGGACACAGCTCGAACTCTCAAAAACCTATCAATTTAGGAGTGGAAAGGGAAGACGAATATTGCCAGTCAATATAAAATGCTGTGGTATGTGAAGAAATAGCAGAAGGAACAAAATGCTATGGCAGTAAAAAGAGGATGATGATGAAAAAAATGCTGTTTGTTTTCAGGGTGGTGAGGCTGTTGGGGAAGGTACAGAGAGGAGATGACATTTAAGCTGGGCCCTAATTAGCATGATTTCACAGGACAGCAGGATTACGGAGCCCTTCAAGGCAGAAGGAAGAACACACACAAAGGTACGGGAATATGACATTGCAAATCCACTATTTGTGAAATGCCAACCAAATAGTTTGATGTGTTTGGAACATAGGTCCCTTGAGGTTGATAGGAAAGAGGAAAAGAAACAGAGGAACTAAGGCTGGAATGAAAGGTTAGAGACAGACTGTGAAGGACCGTGAATGTCTTGCCCAAGGATATATTTCCTTAGATGTGCGCTTGTGTCCACTACTTCTTTATTTCTAACAACATCTCTATGAAGAAAGCCACCTTAAGTCTTTTTTAGAATGAAATTAGATGTAAACAGACATATACTGTGAAATACCTCCCACATTACCCCCATTCCAGCATACCCCCAGAAAAAGATTAAAATAAACAATTTGAGCACTTCAAGGAATAAATTTGAATTATCTGACAAATTCACTTTTGTTAATTTTTTTTTTCTTACTAGCAAACATTCTTTGACAACAGAAGTGTTACTCCACGTGAATTGTGTCTGAGTAAGTGAGAGAGAGAGCAGGAGAGAGAGCGCGTGTGCTGGAGGAAAGAGTGGAAATGGGTAGGAAGTCCTCATCCGGTGATGTCAGGTACAATTATAATAGAATCACTTCATCAGCAACTGAAAAAGCAGATCTTTCCAAAATAAGGCTTTCCTAGATTTAGAGAGCTCACTATTATTTTTAAGTTTATCATAACTCTTTGTGAAATATCAATATTGGATTAAAATGTTGAATTATAAAAATACAAAATTATAAAAGAGTTGATCATGATGGAATGGTTAGCCAGACACTTTGCATGGTCCGTCTGCCTGAAGACCAAGCTACAAGGAAGTCCTTCACTCAAACAGTGGTCTTCACAAAGGCATTGCAATAGCTGTGGCAGTGTTCATGCCTGTGTGAGGCCAGCAAGGGGAAGCTGGCAGGGCAGCTTGATGGGTTGCTATTTACTGAAGGGCACATGTCCTTGCCCTCTCAGGTATCCTAGACGGAGCTGGGAGACGGGAGCCATGGACAGGAGATCTTCCACAGCTCAGCTCTCTCTGTCCTGGATGTCTCCGTGGAGACCCCAAGCCACTGGAGTGGACTCACTGCAGGGACCACTTTAAAAATGCATCCTGCTTTCTCCTTTTTCCTATCTAACTTTTTAAAAAGTCAGGCGGTTTGCATTTTGCTGCTATTGCTATTGTTGCTTGTTTTAGTGTACTTTATTTTGAATTTGTGCCAACTGTTTCATTCTTTCTGTTGTGTTCAGATTATCTTCTCTTTCCTCACTTTTTTTAAAAATCTGAGTTTATAAAAGCATGTGAATGTTCCTAGCTTGCTTGCTTTTTAATGATATCATTTTTATTGTTTAGTTTCCTTTTCCATTTTCACTAACTTATTACTAACACCCTTTTTAAAATTACCTTAAATATTTCACTTTTTCAGCCTTAATGTTTTTCTTTTCCCTCTCTAATCTTAATTTTCTGGTGTTATAGTTAACTTTGTGACCTCAGTATTCTTGGCAGAAAGAAGGGCAACCCAGGGACAACTACAGAGAGGAGAGGATCGCTTTACTCACTATGTGCTACAAGCAGCCTCTTTGACTGTCCTTAATCGGTCTCCTAAACACTTCTATTAATGTAGAGTCCTATAAAATAAAATAAATTCCAAACTGTGTAACTTAAGAAATCTTCTCAAGATAATCACCACTTGCTTTCTCATGGCATACACGATTACCTGCATTACGAGGAGCGTAAAAGGAGCCCCGGTAGCACAATGGTTAAGTGTTGGCTGCTAACTGAAAGGTTGGCAGTGTGACTCCACCTGTCCCTTCAAGGGAGAAAGACCTGGTGATCTGCTCCTCTAAAGATCACAGCCTAAAAAACCCTATGGAGCAGTTCTACTCTGTCATATGGGGTCGCTATGAGTCAAAATCCACTAGATGGCACCTAAGAACACAAGCAGGATGTAGGGTCTAACAATGTGGCATGTATAACCACTGGGCAAGTGGTAATATTAGACCAGAGGCACATCTCAGGAAATGACACTTAATCAACTCCTCCGTTTCACTTTAGGTACCATTAAATGTCCCATGGAAAAGAGCACAAGAAAGGATTCATTGCTTGGATCTTGGACTTTCTTGTGAATCAGCCAGTCTGCCTCTTCTTTCTCATCACAGGTGCTAGGAAGAGCCACTTGTACATGGGATTGTTCCAGTCACTCTTCTTTTAGAAGAAAAGATGTTTGGGTCTGAGAAAACCAGAGAGAAGCTGTTTGGCCTGTGATCATCTCTAAAAGTGTTTATTTTAGCGGGGGGACAAAAGCCAGTCGCAACTTATAAAACGAGCATATTTACATGAAATATTTCTTAATATTAATTTTTCCTTTAAAAAAATAGAGCAGGAGGGATTCCGGCAAGACGGCGGTCTAGGCAGAAGCACCATGCCGTCCCTCCACAACAAAGATCCGAAAAACTAAGCCAAACAGAGAATCAACAATCCTGAAACCCTAGAACATCAAATCAAGAGATAAAGAACTCAGCCAAACACCAAACGGAGTAAGAATACTGAAAGAGAACAGAGAACGAGGAGAGATTCATGCAGAGGTCCCCTACCAGCTAACGCAGCGCGGAT
>NW_004443992.1:12348811-12350939 GCF_000243295.1 Trichechus manatus latirostris | reverse complement strand
CAGTCTTGAATCCCATTACCACAACAGGTCATAGGAAACTGACCATGCAGAAAATTGTTCCCATCATCGGTCACTTGCGACCAACACAATATTTGCATTACCACTTGTCTTCTTTTTTTTTTTTTTAATACTGACCTTTAGAAAAGGAAAGTTAAAGCTCTGTTAAGATGTCCACGTCTGTGGAAAGAGAAGATTTTTCTCCCACTCTGCTTCTCTCTTGGGAACAACTTCAATAAAATTCAGAATTCAGAAATGTTTCAAATGTCCTCAAAAAGGCTTGTGATCCCTCAGAGTCCTATCAATAAATCAGTTCACAGAATCTGGTAAGGTTTATTTATCTGACTGGAACTAAGGAATTTGTACTAAATCACTACGTTTTTTTGAAATATTGGTTCTCAAATGAAGTATCAAAACAGAAAGAGAAAGAAAAAAAATATTTTGACCTGACATCTTAATGCAGCGTTACTATAAAAACAGGGAAAGTAAAAGTGACATTTCCAGAGATGGTCAGTTTTAACTACAACCAACAACAAAAAATCCCTTTAATGATAGTTATTCATTTTAGCAATTGGTTTGTAACACTTATACTAGAGCTGCTTTACTATGTTAAAGAAGAGTGATTTACATGTTGAAAAATTCAACTTGGTTCAATTGTACAAAGTAGTCATCACTCCATGACTACACTCAGCTTTTGCATATATTTGAATGTTATCTGAGGTGAACATTAAAAAATCTAAAGAGCTGAACACTCCTTGATGAAAATTTTACCACTCCTTAATAAAACCAACTTAAAGATGTGCATTTATGAATGGCCAAGTTCAAGTTCTATTACTCTCTTTTCAACCAAATATTCTAGTAGTTAACATTTAGAGCATGTACAAGGATATAATTTCTAAATTAAGAAATGAATATATACATACACACTCACAATGTTGCAATAATGAGAACTTTAAAAAACAAAATGAAATCCAGTTTTTAAAGAAACACAAATTATTTTTTCAACACTCTGCACTGTCTCTGCTCATCACGTACAGCATCTAAAAATGCCATCGAAAGGAGAGTAAACCTGTCAGGAAAATTTCCTTTAAATGGAACCAAAGGTTAAAAGACCTGCAGTGGAAACCCTACAGCACAAAGAACTCCAATATTACCTTGAACAATTTACAATGAGCTTTAATTTACCCATTTAGAAAACATGATTTCCATTGGAAAGGTACAGCAGCAATAAATCTTATCCTGCTAGGAAGTCTAAGAAGGGGAAAAAAAATGTCACCCTGTTTGTGCATTAACCCTTTCATATCACTGATAGCCATGTTGTTATTTATATTTGCAGTGTATTAACTGCTATCCAAATAGATTAAAGTGTCAGAACTTTAAAACAGTGATTTAATCTATGGTTAACAATGCGATCAAAGTTTTAAAAATATTTTGCTTTCTTCTAAGTGTTTGATATCGAAGTCTTACTTTTTCATTTGCAAATCTTGGTGAATTTTAGTGTTAATACTATGAAACAGAACACTGTATGTAATGTTCAAAGTTAATGATTTAACACAAAAATTTCATGGCTAAAGCTAAACATATAGAGATCGATATACAATAATGCCCAAGGTTTACCAATGACTAAGATGTTGGAGTTTTTAACTCCTCCATGTTAACTGAAGAGAACACATGCCGCTGAATATCTGTTACTCAATCAACAAACTTTGAGATGATTCATTCATCTGCAGCACTTCTTTTATAGGTCTTCCACTCTTCCTTTTGCTATATTTATTTTTTATCTCAGTCCTAATAAATTATAAGCTTCTTGAAGTCAAGGACACTATCTTATTGAAATTGGTATCCCCTCCGGCAGGAGCTCAATGCCTTGAATGTAGCACATGTTCCTGGAATGGGAGAGTTGTGGTTGTTATCAGAATGTCAACTGACAATTCTCAGCAACTGAGACAAGTAATGTTAATTTCCAAGCTATTCTCAAACTAACTGACACAGAGCCAATTTTGTCCCACCTATTTGTGCAGCCTTTCATTCCATTATGCATGGGGTCGCCATGAGTTAGGAGTCGACTCAATGGCAGCTAATAGCAACAAAAATTTGTGTCACAGCCAGTGATTTGTGTACAAGACTCCTA
>NW_004443992.1:12345783-12348568 GCF_000243295.1 Trichechus manatus latirostris | reverse complement strand
TTAATGATATTCATGTGTACGAAAGATGGAATCAATTTCAGACTCAAACTTCTAGACAAAACATCTGAGTTAAAAAAAAGAGAAAAGCAAAAAAAAAAAAACCTCTCAAGTTACTTAATTAACATAATTAACCAACCTATACTTCTGTAGTCATTTAACTGTCAACATCACAAGCTGGAGACCCTAGTATGCACCACTGAACTGTCATTCCTTTTCTATTTGTGCCTTTGAGTCACAGATCATAATCCTGCCAAGTAGGATATTATCACATTTCTTAGGGAGGAAACAAGGGACTGTATTTAGATGAACATGAAACAACATGTCTGAGACAGGAGCCAGAGTTCTTTGTCCTACAACTAGCTGGTGATTAACCTGGACACGTCACTAAACACTGAGTAGTTTTCTAAAAGGACAGGGTAAAAACAATGCTTGTCTTTCTTATTTAAGAGAGACTTAGAAATATAATACTTCAACCTACAAATTTATTTCTAAGGTATAACAGCATTCGAATAGCACTTTAATAGTAGATATACTACTATTATCAGGAGATACCAGGAAACAAGTATAATGGTAATTTATGTACAATTGGGGCCAATCAGTGGTCTGAGCAAAGCATGTTGATTGAGAAATAATGTCATGATAATAGGAGACCGCTTTTCATTCTTATAAATTTCTGATTAGTGGTAGAGTTTCCCTGAAGAAATAAATATTTTATCAATTATTTTTAATAAGATAGAAATAACTATTTATAAAATCCACCTAAGTTGTAGGGATAAAGAATGCTGGGTTTATAAAGTGTCTTTATTTCTTTAGGATGTTGTAAGTACCACAATTCACAATGTGTGCATGCACAAGGACCTTTCTTTAAGTGATGAAGTATTATTGGAATGGCAATACACTTGGCCTCAGATTTCAACATTTTCTTGAATGACAAAAAACTAAGAAATTTTGTTAAAATAGATCTCAATTTCTAAAATAATAAATGTCTCACAAAAGGTTAATTTTTTAATGTCAGAATAGAACAGGCCACTTACTTTCATAATGTACTCTCTTGATTAGTCTGTTATTTCATTGGTTTATGCAAGCACAGACATATTGAAGAAGACTTCTGTAACTTATTGTCCTAAATTTCACCACCTGTCCACTGGTAATCTACTCTACAGCTCAACAATTCTTCTGAAGGACAAGGCCACCTTCCTTTGGAAATAATATATAACCCTCTTTTTTTTTTTTAATACTATATTTGGGTTAATGAAGAATCTGGCATTATTTAATGTGACATATTAAGAAAAGATAACCAGTTTTTGTTTGTTTTCTTTATTTACAGGGCTGGATAGTGGTTATAATTAACTTGGTTGGGTCCTCATTACATACATTATGGAT
This sequence comes from Trichechus manatus latirostris, assembly GCF_000243295.1. NCBI lineage: Eukaryota > Metazoa > Chordata > Mammalia > Sirenia > Trichechidae > Trichechus > Trichechus manatus. The sequence continues at coordinate 12,347,185 of NW_004443992.1, read as the reverse complement.
CATGTATATTTTAAGTTTACACTAGAATGAATATATTGTTAAAGTTATTAACTTGAGAAAAAGAATAAGAAATAGAAAGAAAAATACATCTGTGATTTAAGAAATAAGTGACAAATTTTCAGGAACATCCTGTCAGATAATATGGATTTTTATAGTGAGGATCATATCATTAATAATGTTTTTGTAAATATAAGGCTATCCATCTATATGAACATGGAATGGTTCTGGAACTTGGCTCTTTTGTATTTCTTCTAGGCATCACAAATAATCAGAGTTGATACAGTTCAAGTTTCCTAGCTCTGAGTTCATTTATTCATCAAAAAAATATGTACTGAGCTCTTTTGTACATGAGGTACTGTTAGGCAGTACGTATACATTGGTCAAGAGATATGATCTCTGCCTTTCTGTTACTATGGTCTGGCCCAGTGGTTCTCAACCCTGGCCGTATGTTAAAACCACCTAGGGAAATTTTAAAACATACTTTTGCTCAAATGCTATACTAGACAAATTAAAGCAGAGGTTGGAGTCTGATCATCGGCACTGTTTAAATATTCTTCAGGTGATTCTAATGTGCAGCCAGGATTGAGAATCACTGGTCTAGTAAATGAGACAGCCATGAGATAAATATATAATTATAAAATTTTATAAGTGCTGTAAAAGAAAAGTGCAAGAAGTTATGAGACTGATTAATGGGACTAGAGAGACGGGGAAATTAGTCAAGAAAGGCTGCTCTGAATCAGTGATTTTTAAACTGAGAACTAAAAGGAGATTGGGAGTTGGAAAAGTGAAAGAGTGATAGGTGGAGAATTCCAGGCAGAGGGAACAGCATATGCACAGGCTCTGGGACAAGAAAGGCCTTGGCATACTGAAAGAGCAATGAGAAAGTCAGTGTGGCTAGAACCCAGTGAATGAGAGGAAGAGTGAGATAGAATGTATCTGGCGAGATGGGCAGGACAGGCCTTATGAGCCACAAGAGGCTGAGTGAAGAATTGTGGGTTTAATTTTATGTGCAGTGGGAAGCTATTTGATGCATTATTGTTTTCTCTAAAAGTGACATTCAGATTAAGGAAGAACACAATTAATGATTATTCCTACTTGTTTAATATTTCTCATTAAAAAGTCTAGTCAAAATAAAGATAGCCAGCCAGGCAGAACAAAAATGGACAAGACTCCAAGAAATTATTAGGATTAATTTTCATCTTCCTTGGGCAGATGTCAATAATAATGGCAGTTATAAAACCTTAGGGCATGCCTAGAACTTGAGAAACTGAGTGTGTCTCATCTCTCTCCATTCCAAGAATGTCTCTGTTCTTTATAATGTTGACTACAACACTGAATTTTCTTTTTTTTTTTTATTGTTGTAATTAAATGAAGTTTACATTTCAAGTTAGTCTCCCATAAT
>NW_004443992.1:12339278-12341016 GCF_000243295.1 Trichechus manatus latirostris | reverse complement strand
CTAAGGGAGCCAGCAGCTTATTTTTTCCCTCTCCAAGGCCAGGAGAATGGGTCAGGGCGCCTTCTGGGATCTACTTCTGGTCCAGTGGACTCCCAGTGCAGAGCGGGGAGGGAGGAGGCAAAAGGAAGAGAGGTTTTTCTCAAATCCCGTGCAGAGCGTGGAGAAAGGAGATAAAAGGGAGAGAGGTTTTTCCCAAATCCGGTGCAGAGCAGGGAGGTAGGAGGTAAAAGGGAGAGAGGTTTTTCCCAAATCCTGTGCAGAGCACAGAGGTAGGAGGTAAAAGGGAGAGAGGTTTTTCCCAAATGGGCTTTTTTTTTTTGTTGTTGTTTAATCACCACAAAAGGGTGCACGCATGTACTTATCCTAGCCTCTTGGGAGCTGCTCTTCACTGGTTCTGAGTGTCCAAGCAGAATCTCTGCTGCTGGGTCTCTCTCGATGTGGAAACTGCTTCTCAAGCGAGCGCACAGCACAGCTGTTTGCCTGCTTCACTGCGGCCCAGCGTGGCTGTGTCTCTGCAGTTTCACTGCCACGGTTCTAGCGCTCCTCACCTTTTCCAAACGGTCTTCCTCTCCAGTATGACTCAGATGGATTTCTTAACCTTGCCTTGTTCACGGCTGCCAGATGTTCACATAGAATCATATCACTTGTTTTTCCAGGTCTTTGTTGTAAGGGGGATATAGGAAGCATCTAACTACTCCACCATGTTGACACACCTCCAACACAGAATTTTCTAAGTAGCCTTTGCAATGGGACAGATTCCCCAAAGAAACACCTCTTAAAACTGAAAATGTTCCTATCTTGTAATTGTAGCAGTGGACTAGGATTTATAAAATACTTACTGGGGACACTGGACTTAAAATTTATAAAATTGTCTATATACTCTTTGCATCATGGAAACAGACAGACAGAAAGACAACAGTAGGACAATGAACAGATACAGGCTGAACAGACCATCATAGCTGTTACCAGATAGAGAGGAGGGTACATGTACAACTGGCTAAGAAGAAAGAATCTATTGGTCCCAAAGCAGTCCTTCAGTCCTACTGACACATACTAATCATCAATGCATATATAGGAAGTGAGAACAATAGTACATTTTAAGAATTAAAATCTAGAAATAGTCATATTCTTTTTAATAACACCTTGGGCAATGCTACACCCCTCAAAAGCTTGAACAGTATATTAAGCTAGTCAACCCTGAGTATCCCAACACAGGACATAATATCACACACCAGGTACCAAAACCAAAAGCTGCACAATCATAAAGCTAGTAATCAAGAAAGTGTAAATGCACATTTCAATCTTTCTTTAAAAGAGAGCCAAAGAACTACAGTTAAGTACCAATCAAGGAAACCCAAACCAGAAAAAACCAAACCTGTTGCTGTCAAGACCATTCTGACTTATAACAAGCCAATAGGACAGAGTAGAACTGCCCCATAGGGTTTCCAAGGCTATAAATCTTCACAGAAACAGACTGCCACATCTTTCTCCCACAAAGAGGCTGGTGAGTTCAAGTTACCAACCTTTTGGTTATCAGCTGAGCTTAACCAGTGCTACCAGGCCTCTTCTCCAGGAATCCCAGGCTAGCTGAATTAGGGAAGAAGGGCAATAGCACTGAAAACATGTTTATAAAATAAGACAGTAATGAAGAATAAGCTCATACAAGTAACCAAGACAAAGGGAAAAATGACACACTATGAAAGTTAAAGTAAATTCACAGAGGACTTAGGCAACAGAG
>NW_004443992.1:12334017-12338502 GCF_000243295.1 Trichechus manatus latirostris | reverse complement strand
CATCCTTACTTCTAAGGAGCATTCTGGCTGTACTTCTTCCAAGATAGATTTGTTCATTTTCTGGCAGTCAATGGTATATTCAACATTCTTCGCCAACACCATAACTGAAAGGCATCAATTCTTCTTCAGTCTTCCTTATTCATTGTCCAGCTTTCGAATGCATATGAGTCTAGTGAAAACACCATGGCTTGTGTCAGGCATACCTTAGACCTTGAAGTGACGTCTTTACTTTTAACATTTTAAAGAGGTCTTTTACAGAAGATTTGACCCACGCAATGTGTTGTTTGATTTCTTGACTGTTGCTTCCATGGGCGCTGAATATAGATCCAAGTAAAATGAAACCCTTGACAACTTCAATATTTTCTCCATTCACCATGATGTTGCTTATTGGTTCAGTTGTGAGGACTTTTGTGTTCTTTATGTTGAGGACTGAGAAGCCCTGGTGGCACAGTGGTTAAGAGCTCAGCTGCTAACCAAGAGGTAAGCAGTTCGAATCTACCAGCCACTCCTTGGAAACCCTATGGGGCAGTTCTACTCTGTCCTGTAGTGTCACTATGACTTGGAATCAACTTGGTAACAACGAGTTTTTGTTTTATTTTTAATTCATACTGAAGGCTGTAGTCTTTGATCTTCATCAGTAAGTGCTTCAAGCCCTCTTCCCTTTCAGCAAACAAGGTTGTGTTATCTACATACTGCAGGTTGTTAGTAAGTCTTCCTCAAATCCTGATGCCACATTCTTGTTCATATAGTCCAGCTTTTCGGATTATTGAATAGGTATGGTAAAAGGATACAACCCCGACACACACCTTTTCTGATTCTAAACCACTCAGTATCCCCTTGTTCTGTTCGAACTACTGCTTCTTGGTCTATGTACAGGTTCCTCATGAGCACAATTAAGTGCTCTGGAATTCCCATTTTTTGAAATGTTATCCATAATTTGTTATGATCCACACAGTGGAATGCCTTTGTCAATAGTTAATGAAACATAGGTAAACATCTTTCTGGTATTTTCTGCTCTCAGTCAATATCCAGCTTATATCAGCAATGTATTGAGTATACACACTGTATATGCAATATTAAATAATTTGAAATTTGTTTTTAATTGTTCTTTCCATGAAATTCCAAAAAAACCATAATAAACTACCACATACAGTTAGTTATTGTTTCACAATCTGTAATCACGGCATTACCAAAACTATCACAAAACTATTATAAAAACAGTGATCTCTTAAATCAGAGAAGCTAAAGTTCTACTCAAATTAAGTCCTCATGGTATTATGGACACTAGGGTTTAAATGATAGGGCCTAAATTTTTACCTAATGCACAATAAAAAATAAAAACTATTAAAAAGCTTTAATACAAACTCTGAGACTTTTACCAAAATAAGAAGAATCTTTAAACAGTAATTATTCAATAAGTAAAGAAATGATATGGCCTATGACTGGGGAAGCAGCTTATTTCTGAAGAATACATATTAGTTACACATAATACACTTGATAAAAACAAAACAATTTACTTCTGTAAAGAACAGAAAAAATAAACCTTGGTCTGTATTTTTTTTCCCCATTCTTAACACATTCTCAGAAAATTCTGACATAAGAGACATGGTGATCTATTGTGAACAGGGCAAAGAAAGGTAAAAAATAAAATAAAGGGAAAACAATTAAAAATAGCGAATGCAGACAAAAGGAAAAAGAAGTGAAAACTGTGGGATCAAAGTCACTAAAGTCTTTATCATCAGGTTATATTCAAGCATCTTGTAACAAATGAAGCCATCTAAACGAGGGCAAGAAGGCAAAAATAATAAGATCTACTGGTCACCAAATTATACTTCATTGTCAATAAATCTGTGGTCAGAACAATTAAATCAGTTCTTTCTATTATTAAATCAATGAGTCATATATATTAGACCCAAACATCAAGGGAAAACTTTGATGGATATACCCTTCAAGTCTTTTGCTCTTCCACTAAGTAAACCTAAACAAACAAATAAATACCCACCCTAGTTCCCACTTAGCTTTCCGAATGTTGTCATTCATTCTGAGGAATGAGATGTGGAATGTCCAGGCCCCAATGTGTGGAGGGAATGGAAAATTTTAATTTAGAAAAGGCATGGAGAATAGGTCACAATTTTATCTACATTTTAATAAGCAGGTTTTAGATAAACAATAATATATAGTCACTGAATTTCAAAAACCATAAATATGCATTCGGATAATTGAGCATAAAAAATACACATGTGCTAATTTAGTGGACACTTCACCCAGTATAATTCATTAATCACAAAATTGATCATGTTTTGCTTCACTAGGTGCACATCTGAAAACTAGACCAGTAATGCCTAGGTAGCTTCATCATTCAAAAAAAAAACACCATTTAGTTATACATGAACCCCTAGTGTCCCCAAAACCAGTGATGTTCATCAAGCAACCAAAATTCAATAAAACTAATTTACCTGTCCTCCCCATAAAGTGTCATCATTTCTCTCATGCTGCATTAAACATATTTTTAAACACTCAGAGTGTATCTGTTCCCTTTAGCTAATCTTGCAGTAAAATGATACTAAGTAATTAAGAGCATGACAATGATAGAAACAGATGTCACAAGTAAAAAAATTGGAGGCAAAGCGATGTAGAAAGAAAACTGGTCCAGAATCAGGAGACCTGACTTCCTTCCCATGGATGTCACCGACTAAGGGTTTACTCTAGGCAAGTTGTTTAACCTGGTTATACTTCAGCCTTCCTCCTTTTGCTTTGCTCATAGGAATAGCATGACAATTAACAAGGAGTGCCTATAAAAGTGCTTTCAGTTCACAAGAGAAAGACTGTATAAATACAAGGTACTATTATTGTGATTACAAGGAAATATCAGACAGATTTTTGTGTAAGCTGTAATTATAAGGGAGAGTGATCTGCAATGGCAAAGGTAATACTGCAAATTACAATCTATGTCATTTTTCAGACACTCAGCATTTTAGGCAATGATATTAGAAACACAACAAAAGAGGGAAGTAACTCTGAGTGAGACACTGAGCAGAGGCAAGAGATCCAAGTGGCTAAACTGGAAAACTTGCAATGAGAGCCATTTATTAAATGTAGGTTTGGGCAAAAAGTCACTAAAAGATGAACTCTGATAGCTTATAATAAAGCACAGTGGTTTAGTATTCCATGCACAATGTTAGAAGCAATTTGGGGCTCCAAAGTCATAATCATTATTTCTAACACAGCACACATTTTAAACAAAGAATCTAAATCCTTCAAATATCAGTGTTTCTTTTAAGTGAAAGACAATTGTTAATTTTCTACATAGCATTTTCTATAAAATGAACAAAACATTTAATAAAGCCACACTTCATTAGGTTACACCTCCTCTATTTCCAATTAGTGATATTCCAGTCTGACTATTTTTTATTTCTTAATTAAAGTTCCTCTGATATACCAGAGAGTCATCAATTAAAATCAAACATAAATTAATCGTGGCTCTGGATCTCTATATCCATACACAATTTTCAGCAGCCAATATCTACTCTTCCTTGAGAGATTCTGGGTAGGTTTCATTTATCTATAATTTGGAAAGTAATTTTACTCCAGGCAGAAATGCAGGCTATGCACAGGGTCCTACAAATTCTATTAATTCTAATGATGAAAACAGTTACTCATATAAACTCTTTCAAGTACTGTCCTCACAAACATCTTAGAGCAATCATGCTTTCACAACAAAATTACCCTAAGAGCTTTGAGAGGAAGGTCACTTAAAGGCTTTCACAGCCTGGGGAGCCTTGAACTTGGCCATATAGGATTTAAGACTTTGAGTAATCTAATAATACATAATACACAACCCTCTACAATTAATTCTTCACAAGACAAATAAACCAGACACGGAAATAGCTGCATCACCCTGGAATTACCGCATCCAGTACCAACAGCCTGACAAACAAGAAATGTAAGCCCTTTAACGAGTTATCTCTGACTAGTATAAAAACGAAAATCACAGGTTTAACCACAGTTCTTTGGGATAAGACCAGATAGCTTTTATTTGGGTATTTATTTAATCTATCCTCCCTTAGATAAACATGCTTCCTTATTTTGTTTCATCATAAAATGTTACATAATGCCACCATCCAACTGCCATGTACATTTTGTTTCCAGTCAAAGAATTTTCATTAACTTAAGCAGAAATGCATTCCTTCTTGACCAAATCGTTTCTGATTTCTGTTCTTCTCTAGCATTTAAAATACAAAATAAAGGAATATGCCCTTTTGCTTTTTCAATCAACAAATACACTTCAACAAACACTGAGTGCCTATCATATGCAAAAAGAATACAATGATCTGTAATTTCAAGTAGGAACTGTAACAAGCCTATCTTAGAGAGGAATGAAGTTGCTCATAAGCAAAATTAATCTTCAGGATTAAAACTAAACAGAGACCATCTAAAGGCAGTTGATTATATTTTTGAAGGAGAATTGAAGTAGAAAAGTTTCTT
>NW_004443992.1:12331977-12333001 GCF_000243295.1 Trichechus manatus latirostris | reverse complement strand
GCTGCTAACCAAAAAGTCGGCAGTTGGAATCCACCAGCTGCTCCTTGGAAACCCTATGGGGCAGTTCTGCTCAGTCCTATAGGGTCACTATGAGTCAGAATCAACTCAATGGCAACGGGTTTAGCTTTTGGTTATCCTTGGTTCTCAGACACTACATTGGAATTTAGGGGTTCAGTGGTCCAAAGGAGACAGATTCTTAACTGAAGAAAACTACAAATTGCTATGGAGACCTTGTTTGCTTCAGAGAGAAATAACAAAATACTTTCACAGATAGAGCTCATGGCTGTTAAGAGACTCTGTAGGAGCACAGCATGGTAGAACACTGTATCAGGACTTCTAGCTGTGCAGTCCCCTAGCAGTTTCATTAAAATAATAGGAATTGGAAATTAGTAATACTCAGGTTCTATTCTTAGTGCTGAAGGATGTGCAATTTTCCTTGGAAAACTACTTCACCTAGGAACTTCTTTACGGGAAAAGAAGTTCCTTGATAAATATAATAGCAGTTTGATTAAACTAATAAATTGCTGCTTTAGAGAAACTGCTCCTACCTGACACTCAACTTCCAAAGATAATATAGTGGATATTTTTCAATATTGGCCAACCAACATCCATTTGACCCTCCCTGACAGCACTATGATTTCCTCTAGGGCACTTACTTCTCCTTTTCCTTGTGAGCAGGCTTGCTGGGATGATAAATCCAGGTGTCTGGTGCTCACTACTGAAATCAAATATGCTAGATCCTGCCTCTCAACTTCACATCTCACTGAAGTGATACAAGGATGAGAAAAGATTGGTGTTTACTTATTGCAGAATTGCATACTGACCAGACTATTCCTTCTAAAAAGCAGTCGTGCTTCCCAGCTTTGCCTGATCCCTGCCCATTCTTATATTCTCAATTCTTAGCCTCCCTTTGATTTTATAAGCCCTCATGTTTTTCCAATCCAGTTCCTCTTGCTTGAGGCAGCCAGAGTTGGTTTTTGTTGCTTGGAACGAAGAAACTGTTACAATTACCAAATCAAACACA
>NW_004443992.1:12328642-12330464 GCF_000243295.1 Trichechus manatus latirostris | reverse complement strand
TATCTTAGTATTTCTCAACCTATTTTTATTATCACCTCCCCACCCCCTCTACCAGAAACCTTGTAATACATTGTTTTTCTAATTGCTGTTCCCATATATTTTAATACTACAGATATATCGTATATATTTATGTACTGTATGTATATCTGTGTCTAATACGTAAAAAGAATAAGCATAGGGCTTATTCTTTTTATTCAATGAAGGGGTAAGAATGACTAAAATTTTTAAGTTGAAAATTTAAAATTTCAAAAAGCTATTAACATTAAACTTACCTCTATAACTGTACTTGTTGAGCAACTTTTAACATAACTTGTTTACTTATATAAATTATAATGAACAGGATTTCATATCAAATAAATTTACATAAATACACAATAACAATGTAATCAAATGTCTAAAAATATCATTCAAAATTGTTATTTTTCTAGCAAAAGTAAAACAATTGAAAAATAATTTCTTATAATATATCTTTAGTGAACTTAACTCATGCTTAATATGACAAAATAATTTTCATATACCTAGTATGAATCTAGGAAAACTGGAAAACAAATCTGTCTTGGAAGAAGTACAATCAGAATGCTCCTTAAAAGCAAGGATGGTGAGACTATGTCTCACATACTTTGGACATGTTATCAGGAGGGCTCAATCCCTGGAGAAGGATATCATGCCTGGTAAAGTACAAGGTCAGCGAAAAAGAGGAAGACCCTCAACGAAATGGATTGACACAGTGATTGCAACAATGGGCTCACGTATAACAACGATTGTGAGCCTGGTGCAGGACTGGGCAGTGTTCCGTTCTGTAGTACATAGGGTCACTATGAGTCAGAACTGATTCAACAGTACCTGACGACAACAATAGCTGTTAGATAATCATTAAGAGATTGTTGATATTTTTCTTTCAGAACTTGATATTATCAATTAGTGATGGGTTGATTAACTTTTATAAAATTAAATAATAAAACATAAACTGTTTTCATTTAATTTCCAAAGCCCAAGTCACACGTAAAAGCCCTGAGAATTAAACAAAAACAACATCCACAAGGCAGCCAATAGCAGTCAATAGGCACACACTGGCCACTTCTCACATTAAAACTTCAGGATCAATCAATTGGTCAAGAGAAAGTTCTCCAAACATAGCTATATGTTTGTCACAGTTTTGTAGCACTAATCTTGCGTACATTTTGTAAATCTTCCATGAATTCTGTCAATGCTGCTCCTGTGATACCCAAGAAAGCCCAAGAAGAAATAATAAATGCTAAGGAATAAGATTTTGTCAAGCAGGGTGAACTGTGGAAGGCCACACACCATAGTAATATCTAAGATATTTCCACCTCTACCCACTAAGAACCAACTTTCACCCCTTACGGGTGATATCACCTTCACTGAGCATGCATTTCATATTATTATTTTTTAAAGCTTTTTATATATGCATGTGTCCTTCAAGCTATCAGCCCAATGCTCATCCTTTTTCCCTCACTATCAATTTCTTTGAAAGAGTTCTCAGCATGGCCGCCTGCAATGCCACACCATTCATTCACTCCTCAACCAAATACACTGTGATTCTTAGTCTACCATTCAATTAAAACTGCCAGGCATTTGATAAACACTCAGTAAATAGTCCCTGACTAAAAAAAATAATCTCCTATATTTATTAGTTCAACAGTCCCTTCTAGGTTCTCCTCTTGCATAAGTATTCTACTGTATTTGACAGTGCTAATGATTCCCTTCACCCAGTCTGCTTCCACAATACTTCTCTTTTCTGTATAATCCCTTATTTTGGTCTTAAATATAGCCTTAACCCCAAGATTCCATTACTTATCTA
>NW_004443992.1:12245562-12325170 GCF_000243295.1 Trichechus manatus latirostris | reverse complement strand
TCCAAGATAAGTCTATTCTCTGAAGTGTTTTTAGAAATTCAAATAAGCTATAAGGTATAGATTGCCTTAACCAAATTTCATAATAACACTTTTTGGGGAAAAAAAGGATTATTTATTAGATGAAAGATGAGTTGTATATAAATTTCATTAATAATATCCCAAGACTAGAAATAGCCTCAAGTGCCCCTTTATAGGAGACTGGATAAACAACCAATATACTATTCATACAATGGAATATTACTCAGCATTAGAAAGGTACCAACAACTAATATACCCAACAAGGAACAAATCTCAAAAACATTATGCTGAGTGAAAGAAGCCTTACACACATGTAAAAATAATAAAAGAAAAAAAAACACATATAATATAATTACAGTTACATGAAGTTCTAAAACAGGTAAAGCTAATACATGGTGGAAAACTATCAAAAGAGTGGTAGCCTTTCAAGGAGTGGGGGCAGGGATTGACAGGAAGAGGTGATTTTCTGAGATGACGGTAATGTTTGTAGCTTGATAGGGGTTTGAATTACATAGGTATATGCATTTATCAAAACTCATCAAATGATACACTTGAGATTTGAGCATTTCCTTATATGTAAATTTTACTTTAAAATAATCCATAAACAATATGGAACACTAGTTACTGATATGTGTGCTAAAGTGTTTAGGGGTGACGTGTACTGATGTCTGCAATTACTTAGAAATGCATCAATGAATAAGATAGATTGATGAATAGTCAGAGGAATGAACAGATGAATAAATATGTAAAAAAGCAAATAGAGTAAAACTGAATTGTAAAGTCTAGGTGTTAAGTACATGGGTCTTCAATGTATAATTCTTCAAATATTTCTAAATGTTGCAAATTTTTCTTAATAAAATGTTGAAAAGTGGGGGGATGAAGTGGAGTGGTAATGGGTACCAGCCTTAAAGGAAGACTTGGTATAAAAGAACCAAGAAGGGTGGGTCTGAAGGATCACAGAGCCAGAAAAGTCACTAGAGGTGTCCAGCAACTGTTAAGTACTTGGTGCTCGGTAGAACACCCAGCAATGGCTAGAAACTCTTCATACTGGGACAAATGACCAAGCCACACAAAACAGAAAACATCCCAAAAACCTTCAGAAAGAACATATGACATGTCAGATCTTTTAAAAAATCTTTTTTACCATAACTTTTGCAAATTTCACATCTCAGCAAAAAGTAAGTAAAAGAGTTTTTTTTTTTTTTTTTGCATGAAGTTTCAAATTGAGTCTAGCAAAGAAATTTCTCCCTTAGGAGAGAACACTATCAAGCATTATGATGTTTAAAAAACAAGTTGCCTGTTTGTAATGCTTAAAATCCATCTGCTGTCATCTTACATTAAGAAGATTCTCAAAGCAGACATTCGAAGGTGCATATTTTACATTTTTTTCTGCCCATTTAAGTAAGCATTTATCTCTTCTTCCTTTAACTTGATTCCACAAAAACTCTCTCCTATGTCAGAATGCCCACAGGATCTTAATAAAATGCATCAGGTTATATACATGGTACTATTAGCTTGTCTTAATTTTGTAACCTTTATTTTAATTGCTTTAACTAATAATGCAAGTCTCTTAAGCTAATGTAAGAAGAAAGCTTTCTATTCCACACTGTGAATTCCAATATTTAATTGGATTAAAAGAATGAAAATACAATCACTTTTAATATTACTATTGTCAGAATTCACTACTAAAGACAAAATAATACTTAACATGGGGCAGTATCCACAAATTATTTTTAACAATAATCCGCAATAGCCTTTAAATCCTAAAACAATTAGCTTCTGTTTGAATCACAAATGAAAATGCTCTGAATAAAAGAAAAATCCTTATAACTGGCTACACTGTCATTTAATGCCCTTCTGATCCAAATAAGAAGCAAAAATTATAAAATGTTAGTATTCTATCTCTAGTACATTCCATAGCACATAGAACAGACCTCTGTTCCAAACTGCAGACTCATACTTAAGATGTCCAAAACCCAGCTGACAACTTCTCACCAAATCTGCTCCTCCTGTAGTCATCTTCAGCACAGCAAATCAACTCATCCTTCCAGTCGCTCAGGGCAAAAGTCTTGGTGCCAGCCTTAGCTTTTCTCTTTCTCACCCCCCACATATCATTCTTGAATATCTGGAATGGAAGCCACCATTGTGTCTTGTCTGAATTACTGCTACAGCTTCCTGACTGGCCTCCTAGCTCCCTCCCCGCACACCCTGTCAACACCAAGATACAGTCAGATCATGTCACTCCTCAGCTAAATATCCTTCTATGGCTTCTCCTACTGCAGAATAAAAGTCAAACTTCTTAGAAGAGCCTACTAAGCCCTACTTGATCTACCCACCCACTGGGTCCTAATTACCTCATAGGCTTCAAATATCACCTTCTTAGTGGGACCTTCCTAATGACTTTATTTTAAATTGTTCTCGGACTCTCTATACCCTCAATTCTATATTTCTTCAAAACACTTATTACCGTCTGATGTGGTGATATATATTTACTTACTTCTATTTCTTTAATGAGGGCTCCCTCACAAAAATACTATAATTAAAGACAACAGGGCTTTTTATCCATTCTTTTTTCACTGCTCTGTATTTCCCTAATGCCTAAAAAAAATAAGAAATACTATTGGCACCAATAAATATTTGTCAAGTAAATGAATGAACTGAAATTTAATTCATATGTTGAAAGTTCAGAAAGGGAAGAGTGACTTAATATCATGAAGTCTACCCATGTTTGAAAAGGATTTTTCATGTAAATGGTCAAAAATTACAAATAATTAAGAAATACGTGATATTCTAGCTCTCAAAATGAACGTCATGAACGAATGGATACATTAGTTCTAATTACAGTTCCCCCAACACAGAATCTTTTTTATTATAAAAAATATCTACATCTTTACATACTGAAACTATTTTCTAATTTAGCTTTTCTTAAAAATGAACTCTTCTGGATTATTTATCACTTAAAATGCAATTTCACTGATCAAAAAATAATGTGAATTTTAATAAATCCCCATAGCATTTTAAATTCAATATGCTACCATATAAATTGGGTAGTTCTCACATTTCTTTACCCGTTCTTTGAGTTAACCAAGGAAATTTTAAAATAGTACATGTTTTTTAGAAAATCTCTTTGTTGTTTTTTAGAGAATCCCTGTTATTCTATGAATACAATAGAAAATGCTGCATATGATTAGAAATTAACAGGGAATTAAATCTAAAACTGACCATTTTCTGTTTCAAAAATACATAAAATATTCTTACATTTAAATGAAAGTGCTTTCATGAATAGTGAAAAGTGTGGAGGTGTATAAAGCCTGACCCCTTAATTTTTAATTTGGAAACTACACAGTCAAGTGTCTTTCCCATCAACAATTATTTGTGCCGGTGTGCACAGTTATTAAACTCTACTTTAAACCATCCCCCCCACACCCTTGACTGAAGCCATCTATAAAATATGACCAGAGCAGCTACTGGACTTGAAATCAACCATGCAAACCTATCAAGAGTACTTATGAGCCCACCACTCAACCTTCCAGCAGTCAAATTCACAGCCACAAACCGCAAATGAATTTTTAATTATTCCATATTTGATTTTTACAATGCTTTGAGACAAGCAATTACAAAAGGCACTTTGTCTGATTCATTAATACGTACCAGTGACAATGAAACCACAGAAGAACCTAGAGAATGGGGTGTCGCGAGGATTAATTAGTTAAAGTCTTGCCAAAAAACTGCGTAGAGTTTTGTGCAAGCCCCAAATACTGTTATCATTATTTCACACTATGGGAGTATGTGATTTCTGAGGAAGTTAAACTCTAAATATGTTTGTTTATGTGTAGCTTTTCCCATGCTGAAAGTAGAGTTTTAGTTTATTTAACTCAACTTTGAGTGGGATTTTTTCACATATAACCCCCAAAATATTATTTATTTTTGTGTATATTTTTAATTAAAATTATATAGAAAAATAATGACAAAGTATCCTTAATTCAAAATTGTCCTTATAGGATCCATAACAAATGCAGGCACTGTAATTACTACCAAAGGACTAATGAAAATTAATAATAAACTTAAAATGAAATATAGCTTCATTTTGGGGGAAGGCTTCTCCAAAGAGGGGGCTTTTCTAAAATTAAAACTAAATTTTATCAATTATTAAGTTTATTAAGTGTAGAACAGGTCCGTTGATGAAGCGAAAGAAAGTGATATAATTTTACTTGGAGGAAAAAAGGGGTAAAGGAAGGGAGCTAAAAATATATACATTCGTAAAGGGATATTTAAAAGCAATCAGCTAACAATGTTCTCTATTACTACTGAGGAAATGCTTTACAGATGTGACAAGAGGTATAGTAAGGGTACACATTAGTAGCAGAAAAGATTTCTCAGTACCTCAGCTCCTCCAGTCCACCCAGGGATTCCGGGATTCCTAAATAGGTGAGGGAGGTGGGTGAGGAAGAAGAATATGGGAGTCTCACAGTTGTCTCTCCCTCCTCTGTCTCCATGGCTTTGGTATCTCTCCCTGGCTGAGTGCCTGAGGCTTCTGAGAATTAGACTCCAACTCAATCCCTCCCTGTGCAGACCTCCTCAGCTGTGGGCTACAGCCCTGGGCAGCCTTGTGTCAAAGGTGCTGGAGCTTCCCCACAGGAGCACAGGTGGTCCCTCGGCCCTGGGCACCATTACACAGGCCCCTCCTCAGTCCTGCTGCATGCTTTTTCCCTGCTCCCTGTCAGTCCTTTGTTTTCTTTCCTTCTCTCTGCACAGCTGCTACTAACCTGGGCACCACCAAGCCATTGCTCTTCAGGCTGGGTTGGGAATGCCTGTAGGAAGTTTTTGGTGCAATTCCTATATGATGAACTACTCCCTCTCCTTTTGCAGGATGCAGCTCCTCATCTACTACTCCTCTTTGGGGGCTGCTTTTACTTTCATCTTTATAGTTAAGACATCCCAATTTCCATCAGCACATGTATTTATTGCATTTTCTTCTTTTCTCCATCTCTCTTTCATTCTCTCCTTTTCTCTCCCCTCTAGCTGTCATTAAACAAGAAGAAAAGAGGTAAAATGACAATTGGAGGAATTTCAGTTAGACTTAAAAAAATAGTTTCTGACCTTCTCACTACCACCACCATTAACAACAACAACACCAGCAGCAGCAGCAGTGACAACAACAATGAACACTGAGGCCTTCCTACATGCAAGAGATAATGTTAAGCCAGAGGTTCCCAGACTTTCTTGGTTCAAGGAGCACTTAGTTTCTCAGTAATTTTTTCACAGTGCCTTTAGGCCAAAAGAAATATCTAACAGTTCTGTTAAGTAGGTAGGGTCAAACTATTTATTTGTGTCTTATCAACACAGTATCCACTGGAGAATATAAAACAGATAAATTGAACCAAAATAATATTTTTATTTATTTATTAAGCACAGTTACTAACTAATGGGATGTGTGTATCTGTTGGGCACTGCACAATGTAAACCAGACATCACTATCCTCAATTTCTGTTCCATGATAGTTTTCACATGGTACTTGCTTTTCATCACAGCAACTGATGAAATCCAGCTTCTCAAAAATATGACATGATTGAAAGGAAAAGAGCATGTTCTGATTTTGAAACTGAACTACTGCAAGCTAGGAGTTCATGTGGTGTCTAACAGAAGTTAAAATACTGTATAGTGCCATTGTGAGTTTTCAGACATGCCCCAAGGTACTGCAACTCGTAATTCAGGAACCTGGTTCTTAAGCATTTTGCATGAATTATCTCACCATTCTCTTGATAGTCATATAAGGTCATTACTGTTATCAGATGAGGAAACTGAAACAATTTCACATTGTTCTTAAATAGGGCCAAAGAGTCTGATTTCAGAGACCAGGGTCTTCACCAAGCTAATAATGTACAGAATATATACAATTGAGGAATGCAATACAATATTTCCATGAAAGTTATGAAATGTTGTCCATTGAATACTTTTAGGAACAAATCTCTAAACTGTTATCTTTCTATGTCAGTTAAGCATAGAATTTGGGGATTGATGAGGTAAGGTCTCTCCTGTGGACATAATATTAAATGCAATATTGCATTTCAAGGAAACATTATTTTGAGAAAGTTAAACAGTTCAAAAATTCATTTTCTAAACATATGATGCTCACTTTTCCCATACACTAAATCACCATCAGTGGGCTGAATTCATTTCCATGATAAATGATAATAGCCCCTTTGAAAGTCATCGTTTTAACGCTTCCAAACATCTATTTGTTATGGTTAGTATTCAGATTAGCCAGATGAACATGGAAGAATCCTGATAAACATATGGAGAAGGGAACAAACAAGGGCTTAATAATAATAATAATAAAGGATATATAACAATGTTGCAAACAAATAAATGAAGAATTCAAACATTTCTTACCAATCAATTTCGGTTTTTCATATAATTTTATATTTAGTTATTTCCAACTGAAACTTTCAAGATTTTTTTTTCCCTTTGCTGCTCAATAATTGGACAGACTTTCTAATACTCGATATCAAAAGGCAAACAAATGGTGAGTATGCTGCAGGATCACCTATTAACTGTTTGGAGAGAATATATGTCCTTAAAACAAACCTACCGTCTGAAATGCATTTAAAATCTGTATACCTTGCACTTTTCAAACTTGATAAAACTGTTACTAAAGTATATATTTATGTTAACACAGTTATATTCTTCTAACACATAAAACCACTACGAAAATGAAGACATACATACAAATGATCCATCAAATATTTAACATGACATGATAGCAAATTCAAACTGAAGGTCAACTGTATATTTTATTTGATTAAGTTATTCTTTAAAGCACTATAGGGAAATAAAGATCTAAAGGGATAAAGTAAATATGACCAAAAAGCTACCATAATTATTCCAAAAAGTATATAAAGCAAGAATCAGTATCACTTCTGAATTTCTACGATTGTTTATTACGAATGTTAACTATTAAATTTTCTTTGAAATTACTGAGTAATGTTTTCAAAATATTTAAATATAAGTGCCTCCACATATTCCTAACAGCAGAAAAAACTAAATAGCCCAAATGAATACTAGTCTAGTCTAGAAGATTAGGAGAATTTGTAAAATATTTTCTTAGAATCTCAAACTATCTTTGAACTTTGGTATTTTATTCTACAAATTCATGCAAATCTTGCATTGTACCCAAAGATATATTGGGTTTGTTTAAATATATATTTTTAAGTGTTCTATTTTGGTTTCCTAAATCTTCAAATAAATTGTTTCTACAGGCAGATGCCCTGGATTCACTGTGATTTTCTGTTGACACTGGCAAACTGCCACATATACCCTAAGGTACAAGTAAGTACCAGGAGCTGTAATGCACATTTAGTGCATCATGGACAAGTACTGTTGTGGACTAAAACGAAGGTTTCTCAGACTGCAGAAGCAAATTTCAGGTAACATTCTGCCTTTTTGTAATTTAGAAATCTTTGGAAATTTAAAACAGAAAATGTTTCCAAATTATTGAAGATATATTGATGAGCTGTAAATTCTAAAAATGATACAGAAATTAAAAATATAAGCAGTATTGTGGTTTCTGGCCAATGATGTTCTCTAGACTTTCTTGTAATCAGACATGCACCACTGATGATGATGATAATAGCAGACCCAACACTAAGCACTTACAGTGTACCTGGCACTGTGCTGGGCACCTTATACTCAGGATCATATTAAAATATTTAAGTTCCCTTCTTAACCTGGAATCACCTAAGCATCTACTCCCACTCCTGACTCCAAACTTTTATCCATGCCATTTCTTCCATTTGGGATGTCTTCCCTTTTCTTATATGAATAAAATGGTTTTTAAAAATCTAAATGTCTAGCAGTAAGTATTGCATTAATCATGGCAAATGAACACACTGGAATATTGTGCAACAAAACTGATGATTCCAAAAGTAAAGCCACCCACATTCACATCTCTTTTTAAAACTATATAAAATAAGTGAAAGTCTCTTCCAATACTGTGACCTCCACTCACATCCTAACCCTCGGAGTAACCACTATTAACAATTCGTTATATAAGCTTTCAGGTAGGTCCTATAATTATCACCGTTTTATGGATGAGTACACTGAAGCACAGACAAGCTAAGTGACATGCCCAAGGTCATCAGAGATAAGAAGGAGAAAACCTCTCATACAAATCCATGTAATCTGGCTCCAGAGCTTGTGCCTGTAAACATCACACTCTATGATGGACATCTAAGATTAGTTTACAAAGATTTATCTTCTTTTTTGGGAAGGCTGAATAGTGTAAATGTAGCATACACAAAAAAAAACAAACCCACCGCAAGGGAGTCGATTCCAACTCATAGCCACCCTATACAGGACAGAGTAGACCTTCCCCATAGGATTTCCAAGGCTGTAAATCTTTATGGAAGCAGACTGCCACATCTTTCTCCTGCTGACAGGCTGAGGGTTCAAACCAGCAACTTTTTGTTTATCAGCTGAGCACTTTAACCACTGTGCCACCAGGGCTCCTTAAATGTAGCATATACTTTCAATAATTCTAACATAAATGGACATTTATTTTGTTTTTTTTTTTAACCATTACAAATAATGTTGCAATAAATATTTCTGTATACGTATCTTTATAAAATTCATTTCTATATAATAGACTCCTAGTCATGTAATTTCTGTGCAAAGGTTATATGCATTTTTTATTTTAATAGGTATAGCCAAATTACTTTCCCAAATACTTGTACCAGTTTATATTCTGTCCAAAAGTGAATGACAGTGCCCATCCTTCTTTTAAGGTGTGATTATGCATATTGTTCCTGACTGCATAAACTCTGAACCCTCCTGTAAATCCTAGATATATCTAAACTCTTATTAATAAAGTCCTTTTTGGCTTAAATTAGTTACAGCAGCAGAAACCAGTTCTGGCAAAGAACACAACTGATAGTTATGAATCCATTCAACTGGTTATCCCCCAGACTCATAAGTTAGCATGAGAATTTTTTTTTTAAACACATTTTACCCACGTCAAATACACTATCTTTATGAATACTTCTTGATCAAATAACCTAGTAAACTTAGAGAAAAAGGAAACATAGTTATTCTGTTTAGTCTTTTTGCACCGTTGGTGGCTACTTGAAGGCATCATTTCTTATTTTAGGTACTTCCAATTAATCTGTTTCACAGGAATCCAAGAATTATAGGAGAATGGCAGTAAGTACAATAGAGCGCAGGCTCCAGTACAACATTTTTCCATCTCAACTCTCTAGTAACTAAGCCAGGCTACTGTATTCTTTTTATCACCTATACTTGTATTCTTTGTAGAGCATACACACATGCTAAGGTAATTTAATTTTGTATATAATAACAACAGTAGGGAAGTGATTTTCTTCAATATGCAATATTTTCTTTTTTTTGTTAGTCTTCTCATTTGGTAGAAAAGTTTCAATATATTTCAAACATTTTATAATCCTGGAAGCCTGATGCACCAGAACAATGGTCAAGAAAAGAAAAAATCTAGTGTTTTAGTTAAATTTCTTCCACCTGCTTTTTGCATAAACTTGGGCAACTCATTTAGATGGGATTCAATTTCACCTTCAAGATGTGATAATTATACTTAAGTATATTTAAATTTCCTTCCATCTCAAATATTTTACGATTCAATGACTAGGAAGTCTTAATGTATGTTCATATTTCTAAATGCACTTACTATTTCCTTTGCTATCATTATTCTCTTGCATTAAAAGTTCAAAGGAGGAAGAAATTGTATCTGTTTAAATTATTTGGTATAGTACAGCACCAGGGGGCTTATAAAATCCTTTAAACTATTATGACAGACAAGCTAGTAACAATGTAATTTACAGTGAATCCAGTAGGTGCCAAAAACAGAGAGAAGGAAACTTCTAAAAAATTCTTTATAGAAACAAGCTATTGCCTGGGAAACAATGAAAGTCAAGGTAGTCCTACAATATCAATAAAAAGATGTCATTTTATAACCAGACACTGAGTAGACTCTGAATCCAATGAAAATAAGGACTTTGCTGAGCCGAAAATGTCTTATCAAGACAGAGGAAAATTCCTTGAAAAGCATAAATTCTTCTGTATTATCAGCAGGACACTCTAGAGAATTAGCCACATTGGGAATTTTCCTCCAGAAATTTTATTTCATAATATAATTTACCTTCAAATAAAAATGAAAAGGAGACAGTATAAAGACAAGAGGTAGAAGCAAGGCTTTGTGGATTCAAATCGTGGATCACAGATCTAGTCACAGGCATTGTCTAGTCTATAGACATTTTCCTAGTTGCCAAAAAGCTTAAATGCATTTTACTTTTCAAAAGTAATTATTGTTTTTGCCTCTGTTGTTTGAATATACCCAATTCTCTAGTGAAATGTTTAAATTTCCAGAAAATTTTCATTCTCTCTACATAGCATACATTCTCTAAGTTCACACCCTCCACACCTCAATTCAAATGGTTTAGGAAACCACACAGATGAAATAAGCCAATGTAAAGTGTTTAACATAAAAATAAGCCTGGGGAAAATACAACTTGGTGACTATATTAAAAAGAAAACTGGAAGTCAGGCTAAATATGACAACAAATTTTGAACTCACTCCTTTTACAAATATTAGTTAGCCAGCTAGTGTATCTTTCAAAAAGTATGTCTTTCAAGTTGTGGTTGTTTAACAGAACAATAGTTGCTAAATTACCAACATAAGAGGAAGCAATGAAAGTACAGTCTGGGTGCCACAATAAGCAAAAGAAACGATTAACAATAACAGTCCAAACATCATGGGTTCTCCAGTTAATAATAAGGTCTACTGTCCATATGTGGAGCCCTGGTGGCACAGTGGTTAAGCATTTGGCCACGAACCAAACGGTTGGCAGTTCGAATTCACCAGCCGCTCCTTGGAAACCCTATGAGGCAATTCTACTCTGTCCTACAGGGTCACTATGAGTCAGAATCAACTCAAGGCTATGTGTATATGAATCATAAACTGCAATCAGTAATTCTTTAATGCACCCATATTTAGCAAAATTACTTTAGCCAAAAGTAGAGTAATGGCCACAACTCCTCCCTAGCACCCTCTTTCCTTTGTCTTCCACTTCATTTAATTCCTACATGAGGCCCTAGAACATCTTACACGTTACCCTCTTTGCTTCTCCTTCCACTGATGTAGCTGCTTTTCATTTCCAAGAATGCTTTAAGGTGTTAAAAACGGCAGCATGGCTGCCACTGGTCCTTAAGAGATCATTATTTTCCCCTCTTAAATTGTGTGCTGAATTCATTCATTTTGAATACTTTAGGTAGGGATCAGTGGCTGAATAAAATCTAATTTTAACGCCCCCCACTCCACTTCTGTTCATTTACCATGGTACCCACCTCATGCTCAGTCCCTCATCTACAGCAGGGATTTGAGTCTCCTATGCCTCTCAGGAGTCCTTGTGGCGCAAGGGTTAAGCACTTGGCTCCTAAGGGAAAGGCCAGTGGTTCGAACCCACTCCACGCCCACCATTCCACTCCGAGGAAGAAAAGATCTGTTGATCTGCTCCCACAAAGATTATAGCTTAGAAAACCCTATGTGGCAGTTCTACTCTGTCACTTAGGGTTGCTGTAAGTCGGAGTCAACTCTTGGACAGCACACAACCACCGCAACATGCCTCTTAGAGGCTGAGGATGCACTCTTCTGAAAGTCATTCCAGAGGACAGTCCACTCTTTTTAACTTTTAAGGCATTCTGTGCAAAGTTTCTTTTTAAAAGTTACATTCAGTAATGCAAAGCATATTTATATACGGATACACTAATTTCTTACTGTCAAGTGATGAAGCCATTTTTCTTTCAATAGAAATCTTAGAATGAACCACAATTTATGAAACAGATTTAAATAAAAAATTAGAGCTACATCAGTTGACACAGTTGAGGGGAGTCAGAGTTCCAACTCCTCTTCTCCCTTTTCTTCCTCTATGCCAGGACCCAAGGGCCACCAAGTACTTGCATTCTCCAACACAGTCTGAAAACCACTGCAGGGAATATTACGTGCTAGGACTGCTCTAGCTGCTTCTTTATATTTACTTTCTCCTTCACTTGGTTAAACTCAAGGGAAAAAAGGAGGAACATTTAAGTACTGCTATGTATGAGGGATTCTCTATATTATCTCTGCTAATTTTCATAACAACCTAGCAATTTAGAGTTTAAGTGATTATTCTCAGGGACATAGGGAAAGAAAATGAGAAGTCAGGTTCAATCCCAGGTTTATCTTTCTCCAAAGTCTATGCTGTTTTCACTTTGCTATGATTGCTCTCCAAGTCTTTAATTAAAAAAAAAAAAATGAACAGACTGTTAAATTCAGTAAAACGCTCACAATCACATATATGTGTGTATATATATATACATATAAATATGTGTATATGCATATAAAATAATCTTAAAAGAAGTTTATTAACAATAATAAGTTTATGGACCCCAAATTAATTCTGAATAAGGCAGATGTGAAGAACATAAATTGCATTAAAAAATGTAATAAATCATCAAATGGAGCTTTTTTTAAATGAAAAGTAGATAATATATTTTAGATCTCAGTGTTAACAGAGGAAAAAAATTTTCAGGAACATTTCAGGATTTCTGAAAAAAATGAAAAGAAATTGCTATGAATGTAATTCATAGAGAAGCCCTGGTGGCACAATGGTTAAAGCACTTGGCTGCTAACTGAATGGTTGCTGGTTCAAACCTACCAGCCACTCTGCAAGAGAAAGATGTGGCAGTCTGCTTCCCTGAATATTACAGCCTTGGAAACCCTCCAGGGCAGTTCTACTCTGTCCTATAAAGTTGCTATGAGTCAGAATCGACTTGATGGCAACAATTGGTTTAAAATTTATAAATAAATACAATCTTAAAATAGAAAACTTGCCTCTCAACTAACCAATGTTTAAAATTAATACAAATAAAAGAGAAGTAAGGGTGACCCACAGGATGCAAACTATACAAATTTTCCAAAAGTCCTTGATAAAGTTCCTGGGAAAAAGGCTATGAATGAAGACTCAGTGGTGGAGACCTGGGATGTATTATTAACAGATTAAGTGGGAAAAAAAAAAATCAGAATAAGGTCCATGGCCAGGCCTCCATCATAATAGTTAATAACGGTATGGGTCAATATTTGAATTAACATGCTTAATAATGATTATAAGGCACTTTAATATCAATTGGTTGAGTAGTAACAAAAAAAATTATTTTAATTAATAATATCATCCTGTACTACGTGGAGAAAGCAGAAGCAGTTTAACAAAAGAAAGCAATACAGGCTTTCTTGCTTTAAGTTTAACAAAGGGTAGAAATGAATTGAACTCAGAACTATAAAGCAGTTGTTTGCAAAAAAAAATAGAGAGAAAAACAATCAGAGCTTCTTTTATTCTAAGGGTGCAATATCCTCTGATGGAAGATTTCAAAACTCTTATGTGTGGTATAGATCAATGATTTTCTTTCAAGTACCATTCAATAGCAAATGGGATACTTTAGCAAAGAGAAATTACAAATAGTAGACCGATAATTATACATTGACAGCATAATGAATAATCTCAGCATTAAGTAGAGGCTGGTCACCTAATTTTAAAGAAGGTTCTTTACAGCTGAAAATAGAGCTCTATTTTCCATAGGCTTTTAAAAGTTTTTCCAGCTTCTACAAAGCTAAACGATGGCTAGAGGCAAAATAAGATTTACATATAAAAGGACAATGCAATGACTTCCCCCACCTTTTTTTTTTTTTTAATGAAAAGGCAGAGAGGAAGAGATTAAGATAGTCAGAGTTATATTAATTCTTCATTTTATGCCAGATCAATAACAAGGGAATGAGGAAATTTTTCAGGAAATTAAAGAACAGAAAAAGTGTGACCCAATTAGGAAGACTTCTCCTGCCAAAGTTACAGTATCCTTGGTTTGTGGGTTCACAGCATCAGGAAGTTATCAATATAAACAGCAATGTTAGATTGGAAAAAGAGATGGATAAGTTTTAGCACATTATAATGGTTTTAGCCCACTTAACGATTATTTAAAACAAAATACATTAAAAATGTAAATAAACGCACATTTTAAAGCTTGAATTAGTGCCTGCCTAAGGGTAAAAATTTATGTACATAACACAATTTTTCTAGAAGCTGGGAGTTATTGCTGAATACCAAATGTTGGCTATTTATTGCATGGTCATTCATTTACTATAAATAGAAAAATTATATGTTATATATAACTTGGGTCAAAAGAAAAACTTACTTTATTCATGTTGTTTCTAATTTGTTTCAAACTCAAACTTATCTTCCATCTTTCACTCCCCAAATGTTTTGTGGCTTTATAAGTTAAGACAACTTCAGCTTTTCTCATTTTTAAACATAGGTACTCACTTAAAACTGTAGACACCACAAAGCCTAAGGGAAAAGGGCTGTTCTTGTCTATATGATAGAGTTTATACTTACTACCTTGTCACTCAAGCACCTCAATCATCCAACCACAAGACACCCAACTCTATTCCCTATGAGTTATCTATCCCAAACTCTCAATTTCAGCCAGAAGATGCTCTAAAATATTCTCGATATCATTACCACCTCTCATTTCCAAGGGTTTTGGGCAGTGGCCAGCAGCCCAGTGAACAGTGGCCCACCATGGATCTAGAAGTATTGGGAAGGAGCACACACAACGCAGGAGCTATTGCTGGCTAGATAGTTTATTTTTGTCCAAATAAACCAGGAAAAGATAAATTAAAACTTATTGAATTTCCTTAAAAAGCAGACACTTCATTTAAGGAAATACTTAGGAGACAATTGTAGAAACAAATAGCATACTATTATTTATGCAAGTTAAAAACAACTCAGAAGGTATCCCTGGATGCTGCCAACCCATATTTAAATTCCAAGCCTAGACTTTAAACCCTAAGACCATGGGTCAAGAATAATGATGAATTAATTTACAGAAGTTCTTAAAAAGTCTTACATTTCCAGTAACTCTTTAAAGAAATAAACCTTTTCTGTCCAAAAATAAATAAATAAATAAATTGATGGTTTTAAGAAGAGAATTATTATCTAAAACAGAACTCCTAAACTGTAGATAAAGGACAAAAAATAGTTAGTGGTTTTTAGCTGTTTTTCCTTTGTCCTTTATTACCTAGTAGCAAGGTCATCTCTGGTGGACAGGTTTCAGTGGAGCTTCCAGACTAAGGTAGACTAGGAAGAAAGGTCTCGTGATCTATTTCTGAAAATTAGCCAATGAAAACCTTATGGATCACAACAGAATACCGTCCAATACAATGCTGTAGGAAGAGAAGATGGTGCAGGACAGGGTAACGTTTTATTCTGTTATATATAAGATTATCATGAGTCGGAGCCGACTTGACAGCAACTAACAACAGGTAAAGGGTACACAGAATTTTTCTGTATTATTTCTTACAGGTGCATGTGAACCTGCAATTATCTCAAAAAAATTTTAAAAAATCAGAGTTCAGAGTTTTAGGGTAAAAGCCCATTGGCTCTCTCTATATACTTTCAGCAGTCTCTCGGATTCTCCTAAATTCTCAAAAGTGGTACTTAAAGATATAGTATTTCTATATCTATCATGGCGTACAGAATGAAACACATGAAGTATATTTATGAAACTGCTTACTGACTCTTAATGCTCCAAACTTTTGATAGGCGGCAATTTTACTGAAGTCTAAATGAGAAACTACTTTTTTTTTTTATGGTCTGTACAATTTTTTTCTTGTTGTAATTCTTTTTTTTTTTTTAAATTGTACTTTAGATGAAGGTTTACAGAACAAACTAGCTTCTCATTAAACAGTACATATATTGTTTTATGACATTGGTTCACAACCCACGACATGTCAAACATTCTCCCTTCTCCACCTTGGGTTCCCTATTATCAGCTTTCCTGTGTCCCGTCTTGCCTTCTAGTTCTTGCCCCTGGGATGGTGTGCCCCTTTAGTCTCGTTTTGTTTTATACGCTGAAGGATGAACCTGAGGAGTGACTTCATTACTGAGCTAAGATGGTGTCCGGGAGCCATACTCTCGGGGTTTCTCCAGTCTCTGTCAGGCCAGTCAGTCTGGACTTTTTTTATGAGTTAGAATTTTGTTCTACAATTTTCTCCAGCTCTGTCTGGAACCCTCTATTGTGATTCCTGTCAGAGCAGTTGGTGGTGGTAGCCGGGCACCATGTAGTTCTACTGGACTGAGTCTGGTGGAGGCCATGGTAGTTGTGGTCCACTAGTCCTTTGGACTAATCTTTCCCTTGTATCTTGTTTTGTTGATTCTCCCTTGCTCTCAAAGGGGTGAGACCAGTGGAGTATCTTAGATGGTCGCTCACAGGCTTTTAAGACCCCAGACGCTACTCACCGAAGTAGAACGTAGAACATTTTCTTTACAAACTGTGTTATGCCAATTGAGCTAGATGTTCCCTGAGACCATGGTCCCCACAGCCCTCAGCCCAGTAGCTCGGTCCCTCATGGAGTTTGGATATGTCTATGGAGCTTCCAAGACCTTGTCTTCTACAAGCTGGGCTGGCTTCCCCGGTATTGCGTCTTACCCTTCACCAAAGTTATCAATTATCTATTGTCTATTTGAGAAACTCCTATCAGAATAAAAACACAAGTGCAACAGTCTCTCCCAAATTCACAAATTCTCCTGATACATAGACTTTTATGAATCTAAGCCCTTACACCAAAATCAAGGCCTGAAGAACTACACTATAAATAAACATGTGACAACCTTCTAAATTTACTTGTTAAAAATATTTGCTAAAATAAAAAACACTAAAAAAAAGATCTATGACACTACACATTACTAACACTGAGTGATACATAATTTTCTTTTTATCATTCTTCACTTGTTATCTTCTTTTCAATATCTCCCTTCCCTATAGATGCAATTAACTACTAATAAACTCATATTTATTTTTTGAAGATCATACACATATCAAGCAGCAATTTTTACTTTTAGACAAAATTTCAAAGTCTTTCTTACTTTATGATCTCCAGAAAATAAAGTCTTACCTTGGTCTCAGAAATTAGAGTAACAAGGATGTTAACCATGGTTAAATCTTTAGATAACCTTTATTTAATGCACTAGATGTAGCTGAATAGATGTTTCTCAACTCCCTTCCTAAGTAATAGGACTGTAGGGTTTTACATTTATCTGTGGTAGCTATCTCTCAAATTGCATTGCCATTAGTCTGTCTTACAAATAGTGCAGGTAAAAATAATAAAAACAGCAATGATGATGATTTTAATAGCTAACATTTACTAAGCCCTTACGATGTGCCAGAAACTGTATAAAATGATTCACATACATGATTTCAATTAGACCTCTCACATATCTATGTTGCAGTAGATTCTAAAAATTATCTCCATTCTAGCCCAGGTAGTCTGACTCCAGAGCCCTTGGGTTTAACCTTATCAATATGCAGCACAACACCCTTAGTTAACATCTTACTTCCTGATAGAGACAGAGGTGTAACATGGAGGCCAACACCAACTTTCTCTTACCTTCATTTACTTTCACTATTGCTTTCAATGCCAAAATCCCATACTTTTCTGACACTAATTCACCCTCCTTTTCAAAACCTAACCTATAATTATCTCATTTGCTAATTATTCCAGAGTGGAGGAGTCACAAATAATAATAATTATAGCTAGCATTTGCAGTATCCCATTTCACAGAAGAAACAAGCACAAAAACGTAGTGTCAAGGCTCCAACAGCTGAAAAGTTCAGTTTAAGCACAGTCTGAGTGGGCAGCCTGTATATTCCCAAACCAAAATGTTTACAGTTGCAGAAAAGTCATAGGGAGTAAATTATTTATACTTGGATTTCATTTCAGGGTGTATTTACTATATAGCGAAATCCACAGTACTATTCTTCGTTGGTGTCTTATTTACCTTTCCAGATACTGTTTACAGAAGAGACAGACAGACAGTATTCCTTTTCAGGTGGACCCCCTATCTAGCTTAAGAAGAACTATTCCCTTTAACCTACTGTATTTCTAAATTCTTCTCTACTTCTCGCTTTCATACACATATTCTTTCAGTTTATAGTCAAAAGTGTCAGAAGAAGTAAGTTTAAACAGAAATAGTAGATTAAATTTACATATAATCTGATTAAGGAGAATAAAAAAAGCAAAATTGATACCAGTTCTTTTCTTTTAGAATTCACTAATTACAAAAAAGCTTACTCAAGTAATTTTCAGTAATTTTTTAGTGAAGAGTTTAATGAAAGAATAATATACTTTCTTAGCTCATTATTATAAAATACCATGTTCTAGTAAAAATGTTTGCCAAAAAAATATTCATTTATAGTTCTATAAATAAATTGATCTAAGAAAATCACACTGATACATAACATCTAAACGCATAGAAGAGTTAAAAAGACTAACTTTGACTAGGCTATAATCACAGATTTTGTGAATTATCTAAAATATATTCTGAGCTTTAAAGGGCAGAAGTGTAATGGTATATAGTAAGCATCCTTTAAGTTTCATAAAATCTATTGACAAAAAATTGCAAAAGATATTACAAAATTAGCTTTTTATAGGTGTATTCTAAAAACAAACATATATGAAGAAAAACAACTTTTTCATAATATATCCTAGTATTTCCTAACCTTCTGTATATTTTTCTCTAAGTTACTTATATTTTTACACTTACTCCTTGATATTTCCCAACATAAATGCACATCTACTCATCCTTCCCTTCACATTGTTCTATACTTGAATTATGTAGGTTTTTTTTATATAGTTCTCCATAATCCTTCTGCTTAGCAAAATATATGAATTTAGCCCAAGTATTTAAAAAGTCAGTCTTCCTCTATCTTGAAGGGATAAAGAGCATTTTTCCTTTTTAAATAAACTTTTATTTCTCCAAATCAAGTTTATTATTTTGAATAATCTCTCCTTCTTTTATGAACCAAAGGCATTCTGTCTTTTATAGCTGTTTGTATTCTTCATATCACCTTACTTTATTTAACCTATATAGTATACAAATTAATGTTTTAAAAATCTGAAAAAACACAAACCTGAGAAACTTAGTTCCATGAAATCCACTTTAAATTAAATGTTTATCTCTGAAACAGCAACAACTCAACCTAGGCATGGTATCCAAGCATTTGACGATTGGGCTTTACAGGTTTACTTCTTTACTCCATACTGTCATTATTGGATGTGAAAATTTGTAACCAGCAGTTATAATTTACTTTAACCTTGCAATTTACTATAAATAGCTCCACTTCTGAGAATCACAGAACTGTTGCATCTTAAAGAACAATAGTCCAGCTCTTTTTATTGATGAGGAAACTGAGGTCTGGACTTGTCTATAGACAGAAGGGGGGAAGGCCGGAGGCCTGTGTCTGGAACATGACTCTAAACATGTTTTTCTAATATGCTTAAAAAATGAGTTTCGACATATTCCAACTCTAGTTTGCACTCTTTTCTGTTTTTCCTCACCTCCAACTATTTGTTTAAAGAAACTGTCTGTATAACATACAACTTTGCAAAAATGCAATTCCATTACTACAATTTCAACAGATTCAAGTAGAATACACGCATTCCTTGCAAAGGACACCATTAATCTCTGGGTACCAACATGTATAATTCATCAAAAAACTCTTAATGCCCTTTAAATCACCCAAAACTTTATAAATGTTATAAATAACATTAAACTCATTTCAAATTTTACTGCAAGCCACATAGTAGAAACGGAAATTAACTTTTTTACTAAAATAGAAACAGTTTAAATTCTTAGTGTCTTTGAAAGAAACAGTCATATATCTGAAATGTTTTACTTCTGAAATCATATAAAAGCAACAAACTAATTACTGCACCTTAATTTACTTCTTATTCATTGTACAGTAATTTTATAAATTATATAGTTTAAATAAAAAATATGAAATAATAAAAATTATACTGCATTACTTTTAACAATAACTCTTTTATATTTGAGAGGGTTAGTCTCAAGAACTACACTACCTAATAATATAGCCACTAGCCACGTGTGGCTACTAATCACTTGTGATGTGGCTACCCTGGATTGAAATGTACTATAAATGTAAAATGTGCGCTGGATATTAAAGACTTAGTATGATAAACAAAATATCTCATTAATAATTGTATAAGGATTATGTATAGAAATAATATTTTAGGTGTATTAAATATATTATTAAAATTAATTTTACTTGTTTATTTTTACATTTTAATATGGCTACTAAAAAATTTAAAACTACATACATGGCCCACATGCTATTTCTTTTGGACAGCACAGCTTTAGAATCTTTAAGTACATTCATTTGTTTACTCATTGATCTATCAGAAAAATACCATTTATTTAGCTAGTCAGTGCCATCTTATAAAAATCCTTTTTTGGCCTCACAGTCTCCTCCAGGTATTTCCCCATTTCTCTACTCAACTTTACAGCAAAACTCCTTGAAAGAGCCCTACTCACTGCTTCATTTTCTCTGCTCTCATTCTCTTTTGTTTTCACACCAAACTGACTTTCATCCTCACCATTTCACTGAAATAGCACTTCTGGAAGTGGCCAATGACCTCCATGTTGCCCAACCCAGTGGCTATTTCTCAGTCCTCATCTTACTCATTTTACACAGTTGATTATTTTCTTCTTCTTGAACTGCCTTCGTCACTTGGATGCCAGAACACCACTCTTTCCTGGTTCTCCTTCTTTGCTAGTTCCTTCATTTTTCCAACTGTCTCTGAAACCGAGGTGTTAGAGTGTGCCTGGGTTAAATCAGACCTACCCACTGTGTGGCCTCATGCAGTCTCATGATTTAAAAACCATCTCGATGCTTACACACCAAAATTTATTTCTCCATCTGGACTTTTTCTATAAACCCATGCTTTCTGTAACTGTCAAATAGATCTTTCTGCCTTGATGTATAATACTATTATCTCTACCTTAACATATACAGTACCTCCATCTCAATAAATGAGAACTCATTTCTTATACTGTCACAGACCAAAATCTTAGAATTGACTTTGTTTCTTCTCATTCTCATTTCCACACATCTAGTACATTATCAAATTCTCCTGAGTTTCATTCTTCATCCAAGATTCTACTCAGTGGTCAGTTGGCAGTTGACCTCCATGAACCTCAGTTTCCTCCTGTTTAAAATGGGGATAATAATAGAACCAACCTCACTGGGTTGTTTTGAGGATTAATCAGTTAATCCATGTAAAGTGCCATGAATGATGCCTGCACAGAGTACATATTAGTAACTGTTAGCCTCTGTAATGAGGAACTCAAGTTCGAGAAGGGGAGAGTGTTGACATGTCATGGGGATGGCAACCAATGTCACAAAACAATACGTGGATTAGCTGTTTAATGAGAAACTAGCTTCCTCTGTAAACCTTCATCTAAAGTACAATAAAAAGGAAAAAAAGAAAAAAAAAATTTTCCTGAGCTTGTCTTCAAAATATACCCAGAACATCACCAGACCTCTTCGCCTTCACTGATATCATCCTGGTCCAAATCATTATCATCCTCCACCTAAACTCTTGCCTCTTTGTTACAGATTGAATTATGTCCCTCAGAAAGATATGTTGAAGTCCTAATACCTGGTACCTGTGAACATAACCTTGTTTGGAAATAGGGTCTTTGAAGATATTATCAATTAACATAAGGTCATGCCAAAGTAGGGTAGGTCTTAATCTCATCCAAGTGGTGTCATAAAAGAGGAGAACGGATATACAGAGTTAGATAGAAGAAGGGTGGCCATGACTGTGGAGACAGATGCAAGCCAAGGAACAACAAGGACTGCCAGGAGCCACCAAAAGCCAGGGGAGAACAGAACAGTTTCTGTGTCAGAGCCCTCAGAAGGAATCAACATGGCTGATACCTGATTTGTACTTCTAGCCTTCAGAAACATGAGACAATACATTCCTGTTCTTTGAAGTCACTCGCTTTGGGGAATTTTGTTACAGCAGCCCTAGGAAACTCTGATTCTATAGTCTCTCTTCTTTCATCCTTGAATCTGTTCTCAACACAGCAGCCAGATTGATCCTACAACTGCCATTATTAAGTAAGATGATTTCACTTCCCTACTAAAAGCCTTCTAGTCTAATGAGTCCACCATTCATTCTGAATAAAAGCCAAAGTCATTACTCTGAGCCACATGCCTCTGTAATATTTTGTCTTTCCCACCGTGCCCATCTGACTGCACCTCTTACTACTCTCCCCCTTCCCGCTCACCACCAACCACAGATGACCCCTTGCTACTGCTACAGCAAAGCAAGCATGCTCCAGTCCCAGGGCCTGTGCACTCACTGTCCTCTCCACCTTAACGGCACCTTCTCAGAGACGCCTTCCTCTAAACTCCATATAAGATAGCACCTACCAACTTCTCCTGTCCCCACTGATTATCATCCATAATACATCATGAGGCACTCAAAACAAAACAAAACAAAACAAAACCAGTTGCTGTGGAGACAATTCCAACTCAGGCAACCCCATCTCTTTCAGAGTGAACTACTCCAAAGGGTTTTCAATGGCTGTGATCTTTCAGAAGTAGATCGCCAGGTCTTTCTTCTAAGGTACCACGGAAGGAAGGAAGAAATAGTGGAAGGGTGGGAGGGAGGAGGGAGGAAGGAAGGAATGCAGGAAGCTGAGCTAAGCTCTCTGCTGGTTGCCATGTGCACAACATGGGTATCAATTCCTGTCTTCAAGTAGTCCTCATTCCAAGGGGAGGAGGCACAGACATATAATTACAATGCCAGGA
This sequence comes from Trichechus manatus latirostris, assembly GCF_000243295.1. Taxonomy (NCBI): domain Eukaryota; kingdom Metazoa; phylum Chordata; class Mammalia; order Sirenia; family Trichechidae; genus Trichechus; species Trichechus manatus. The sequence goes on along the minus strand of NW_004443992.1, from coordinate 12,302,421 downwards.
GTGCTATAATAGAAGTCATGTACAAGATTCTAGGAGTGCTCAGAGGCAGCCTCTCCTAACTACTGAGGGCAAGTGGATGAGAAATCCAAGGAAAACATCCAAAGCAGGAGATTTGGAGCTGAGTACTGGCTGGTAAATGGTAGGCATCCAGATATGGTGGTAACAAGAGTGGGGAAAACACTCCAACAAAAAGGAAATAACATTATTGGAGGCTAAGAATGCTAAATGAGAACAGTGCATTTTAGAAAGAAGGCATTGCATTTGATTCTGGTACTGGGTGTCTATGGAGGAAGAGGAGATGGTGAGGGAAGGAAGAGAAATAAAAGACCCATGCATGCCAGGATAAATACAAACTACTATAATACACATAAAAATGCACATATATTTGAGTAGGTGTGCATGGAATGCAAATACATGCACGTACACGTGTGTATATACACGTACTCCACACTTATGGACTACCTCATTATCCAACATTTTGCATTTATGACAAGAGTGAGAAATCTACCAACTGATTATTTTGTGCATTAATGAGGCGACAGGCATAGATAGCAGCAGTGGCTGCAGAGCGTCTCCTCCCTCGAGGAGGGTCTCCGGGAGGCCTCTGGGAAGCTGGGCTGTACCGCCCAGCACCCTCAGCTCCCTCCTGCCAGCGTGGGCAGTGTTCAACTACCCCAAGGCCAGCCTCCTCCGTGACCATGGCCTCCAGGCAGACATGCAGACAGCACCGAGCCAACGAGCCAACGGGTGCCTATTCTGGGTTCCCAGCTCCTAGGTGGCCTGAGGCCTTGCAGCTCAAAATTGTTCTGCAGTGGGAAGGGAGGAAAGAAAGAGGTATGAGAGAGGGTGTTTGGAAGAAATGTATGCTGGTTTAACCACACCTCAAAGTGAGCCAACAGGGGCCTGAAGCCTCTACCCTAAGCCTCTACCCTGATGGGGCCGGGTGCCCCAGCCTTGGTGACTCACTAGGCACAGCAGGCTCCAGACAGTGAATGCAGTGCTCGCAAGGGTAGGAGTGGAGGCCTGGAGGTGGCTCTAAAAGAGAGGCTCCGACCCAGCCCAGGAGAAAGGTGAAGTGGTTAAGCCTTGGGCCCTCCAGTAACACAGCCCTGCTTTATCCAGCTTTGTCTCCTCCAAGCCTCCTTCTCCACAGAGGAATAATTCATAATTGACACGTCACAGTAATGAACACATCGGTAAAACTCAGCTGTTATTATTTCTATGATCATATTTTCTAAATTAAAAAATCAAATGGATGGTCTGAAAACAAAAAATCCTCCATTTTCACATAACACTGATTTTCACATAATGACCTGATCTTTGGACCTAACCATATTAATAAGTGAGGAGTAGGTGTATATTCATATATTATATATATATATACACACACACACATATGATTATATATATATGAATATACACACACACAACAATGTTGTAACCCATTGCCTTCGAATCAATTCTGACTCACAGCAACCTATAACACAGCGGAGAGCTACCCCATAAGATTTCCAAGACTAATCTTTATGAAAGCAGATGGCCACACCCTTCTCCTGTGGAGTGGTTGGTGGGTTCAAATCACCAACCTTTCAGTTAGCAGCCAAGCACTTACCCACTGTGCCATCAGGGCTCCTATATATATGTATGTAAATTGATGGAGCCCTTTGCCAGGATACAATGAAGAGAGGATATTCCTAGAAAAAGATCTTTCTTTGACATTGATCATTAATCCTGGTATCTACGTATTTCTACAAATTCTGTAAACCCATAGAAGTGCAGGTCAGGAGGTTAGAGATGGTCTCATTTCATATTCATATGATCTTGCGGACTTCTAAATTTTCTAGTAAGGTTATAATATCTAGCAGCAGAAAAACAGAAGGTAAGAGCAGAAGAATCTAAATGTGTTTCCGAGAGTTCTATCATCCAGTCTATGAGATGTAGATACCAGGATTAATGGAGGATGTCAAACAAAGACCTTCTTTTCGGAATACCCACTCTCCACTGTATCCCAGCAAAGGGCTCCATCAATTTACACAAAATATTCCTTGGCAGAGACTCCCTTTGGTTCATCACATGCTGCCAAGAGCCAGCTCCCAAATGGTGGCCAGCTGATTCTTCCTTCACCCGCAAAATCCAAATCAATAGGTGATCTTTAGCAAAAAAATTAATCAAAGTGAAAATGGATAAACAATAGCTACATTTTAAGCTTGATTATGTGGTGTGAATAGAAAAAGGGTGAGTTGCACTAAACTCCAGTAGGCCTTTTTAAAAAATGAGATGCATTATAATAATAAAGCAACCTGAGGATACAGTTCAGAGAAGAATATGCCTGGTTTTCAATGAGACTGCAGTAAGCTTTTCACTGCAGTGTGGCAAGCATCTCTTAATAAAGCAAGATTAAAATCTGTCCATTGAAAATATTTGCATTATTTTGAACACTGATTAAAACATTTTGTACGCGATCCAGCACAGGAGTGCCATATACTATGCAAGACCCACTGTGGCACTTGGCAGAAAATAAATCATCGAGCTCTAAAATCTGCTGTGGTTGCTGTCTTCATTACAGAGACCTTGCACGCAGCATACAAAAACATCTATAATGTTTACAGCACCTGGATGCCTGCACTATTAAACATCAATACAATCTGTGTTCATATCATCTCCATGCTAATCAGATCGATTACTACTGATATAGTGTCTTGTCACAGTATCGTAATGCTAATCAAACAAACGGAGCTGTGGGGAGATGATCCAGAAATATAGGTATTTAACAGCACACTGTATAAAAAGAAAAGAAATCAACAGAAAACATGCAAGGTACAGCTGTGTCACGGGCAGGCAAATCCTTGTCAAGTCCTGGGTGGTGCTGCTGTAATTTTGTCAGCAGCCATTAAAAGGGGAATATAATATGGTTTGATGCCATAAAATGGACTTGAAAGGGAAATGAGATTACTGCTGCTGCTTAACATGGAAGAGGTAATTAGCTGCACAGGTAATTAGATACAGATTCCTAGCATATCCTAGTGGAGGCAGCGGATGATGGCAAAAGATAATATCTCTTGCCCGTTGAAAAGGATCAATGTCATAGTTGTTTTAGATCCGAAACAACATCCGCATCAAACATTCTAATCCTCCAGACAGCAAAGATGCTGTACTGGCTGCAGTAAAACGTGCTATCACCTAATAAAAATGAACAAAGGAGGATGGGATGGGAGGTGGGGCAAGCATGGACATCCCTGCCTCACTGTAGCAAGCAGGCCTTAGGCCATGTATATATCTATCTCAGTTGTCACTTTGTGACAGTCTCGGTTGGGAATGTCTCCTGACTTCTCTTCAGCTAATTTCATTTATAGCAAAATCCTCAGAGAAAGACAATAAGGGAAAAAAATCAATGATTTTACCCAAAACACGGAAAATCCATTAGCATAGTGTTCCTTTAAATAATTACCCAATGAATTTAATATACGTTGAATGTATACACATTTTAGCCAAAAGCATATAATTCATCAGCTGAGATACCCCTACCCTTGAATGTGGAGGCAAATGAAACTTCTTGACTAATGACTGAAAATCATTTTCTTCTACTCTTCACAAAGCAAAAAGGCTCCCAACAGCACCTTGCCATTTCATGCTCCGTCATTTTCTGCTGAAAAGACGTTGATGAAAAAAATCAAATTAAGCTCCTTCATTTATTTACTCAACAAATATTTGTGAAATGTCTACTACGTATGCAGTGCTGAACCAAAGCTTACCTTTGTCTAATACATTCAGGCCACTGTACCATTAACTTGGCACTAGACTGCCACCTGGAAGCCATATGGGTTGGAAGTGTGGTGAGTGCAACCCAAGGGCACGTGGAGAAGGCAAAGCAGACGCATTAATTCCTGCATTCGGCTGCAGAAAAAGAGATTGCCCAGAGTATACACAGCAGAGGTATAATTAAACTTCTGAAAACAACAACACTTCACACCTCTTTCTATAAGAGGAAAAAGGCATCACCTAATTCAGAGGGTTTTCAAATCAGCAATTCTGGGTAACTGATTAGACTGTTTCCCGAGTAGAAGAAGCGTGGGTGGCTACTGGCAAATAGGTTTTGTTGGCTTTGCAAAATGAGATGTCCAGTTGTGTTACTGTGAGTCCTAACATCTCCAATTTTCTCTTCACCTTCCTTGCCCACTTCATGGAATCAGTGGTAGTCAGAATGTAAAAACAGAAAAGAAACTATTTTGAACACTTAAATGTCTATCAGAGGTACAGATAAATTACCCTATAACCAGCAGAATGTGTTGGCTGTTGAAAATCATTTCACAACATGAAAGAACTTTAATCTAAAAACTCACTGCCATCAAGTAGATTCTAACTAATAACGACCCTATAGGATGGAGTAGAACTGCCCCATAGGGTTTCCAAGGCTGTAATCTTTACAGAAGCTGACTGCCACATCTTTCTCCAGCAGAGCAGCTGGAGGATTTGAACTGTCACTTTCGGCTAGCAGCCAAGTGCTTACTCGCTGCACCACCAGGACTACTTGAGAGAAATTTAGTCAGCAAATACTCACTTTTTTGTTCAATTGTTCATACTACTACTCTGTACTCATGTTTCTTCTTAAGACAGCAGAATGGTTTACTGACCGTTTTGCAGGCTTGAATAGTCCCATAGACAGGGCCAGCTTCATGAGTGTGCAACTTGTACAGTTGCAGAGGGCTCCATGATTGATTTAATGCTCTGTTGTGGCCATGCTGAACTTCTTAATAAGTTTAGAAAAAGGGTTCCAACATTTTCACTTTGTACTGGGCCCCAAAAATAATTGGCATCACCCATTGTGGAGTTCCTGGGTGGTGCAAATGGTTAACATACTCAGCTGCTATCAGAAAGGCTGGTGGTTCGAGTCCACCCAGAGGCACCTCGGAAGCAAGGCCTGGTGATCTACTTCTGAAAAATCAGCGATTGAAAACTCTATGGATCACAGTTCTACTCTAATGTACATGGGGTCGCCATGAGTTGAAATCAACTCAATGGCAACTGGTTACTGCCATTGAGAAAGGTAGCAAAGATCAGCATCCCACCTATACATGGTGGAAAGACAGAGAACTGCCTGATTTGCCACATGCCATTCTCTATAAAACCCTCCTGTGTCTTTAATTCTTAAGAATATAAGAATAATCAGAGATGATAAAGAAGAAGCAGAGAAGATCTTTAGAAGAACAACAGGGGCTTTACCAGGAGCCAATATTATGGGTATAAAAGGTGAGAAGGTGGGCTCAGTTCTGGATTAGAATGGCCCTAAAGAGCTAAGGGTCTGGGAAACAAATCTAGAGTAGTTGGCCTCTGCCCCCACAGAAGGGGCAAAATGAGGGGAGAAGCCTGGATGACTCAGGGTTCGCTTAAAACACTGAATATCATCAAGTTTATGAAGTGTTGACCTCTGGGAGTCCAGTCATATCATATCTACTTATTTTACCTTCTCATTTGCGTGCAATATTGCTCTTATGGCCTTGTTAATCTGAGGAATAAACAGTCTATTAAAATTATCATCTAAGAACATAATGTCACAAATTGTACATGTAAAAATTACTGAATTGGCGAAAGTTTTGTTTTATATATATATACACATACATATATATATTTTTATCACAATAAAAAAAATTTAAAGTATCATCTAAATTATTTAGCTTACAGAATCTACCAGGCTTAATGTTTCAAAAAAAAAACTTAACTATTTTTCCCTAAATTACATAAATTTTGGTTTGCTTTTTTTTTCCTTAATATTTTCCTGGATTCTCAAAAGACACTGAGTTTTCTGCTGTCATGACCAACGGACTTGTTTAGTCCTCATCACCTCCCCGCCACACCCCACTTTCTGACACATTTACATTGAGTTCAAGGCCTCCTCTTCCCCTGGGCTTGAGAGACACAGTACTACTCTCTCTGTGCTCTGCCTGCCCTCTGACTGCTATCTTCTCTCCTCACCAACATCTTGGTCCACTGCTCTTGTAGCCTTCAGCGCCCACTCCCAACCCAACCACCTGATCCTCTCTTCTTGGAAGATGTCAAGACTGGTATCCTCAGCCCCAGACTTCTTATCGATGAATCTCTTTACACCTCCATGAATGTTTAGTAGTTATTTTCACACGAATGTTCAGAAAAGCACTCATTTTTCAACACTTCTAAAAACTTTTCTCCTCTCTGTAAAACAAGTGCTCGTTACTGTTTGTGATCCTACTTCTGCCCTTTTGATTCTGGCCTCCTCACTACTCTACTCTCCTGTTTCTCCACTCACTCCTGTAACCATGCCCCGGACACCCCAGCCCTTCTCAAACCATTCCTCCTGGCTGGAATGCTGGGGCCTTAAGGGCTTGGCTTGCAAGCTCTCACAAAGACAGGTCAGATCTTACCTCCTCTCTGAAGAGTTTTCTGGGTACTCAAATCCACAGTAAGCTCTCTGCTATAAACTCAATAGATTCAACTTCTGGTACTGAAACATATATTATCTTGTCTTATGCCTATTGTAGGGCTGCTCTGCATTGTTATTTAGTTTTTTATATGTGCTCATTTTATGTCTCCAATTACATTTTACTCTGTTTGAGGGCAGGACGTGATTTTAAATCCCTTGGAACCCCCAAGGGCATGGAATAGATCCACATAGACAATAGTGCTCAATCAGTAGTGATAAATCAAAGAAAACAGCATTGTCCTCTACAGTGATCTGGTCTTTTGATTTATAGGGTAGTTTATCACCAATCTCAGATAAATTAATTTTATTTTAGAAGTGTTACAATTTGAGGGTTTGCTTTTAAAACTTGCTGTTAACTAGCCAACATGCAGAAAGGACATCTCAGAAGTGGATAAACTGTAGTCTGTACAAACAGCTACCACAATTTCCCCCATGTAATCACAAACAAATAAATAATGGCTTCAGCTTCAGTAACATTCCACTAATGCTTTTTAAACAAAGATATATGCAGGCAGCGAGTGACTCAGCTTCCAAAATAAGCTTAAATAAAAATAATCACATTGTTTTAGAAGAGAAGATTGTGTTTAATTGGTAATTTGTGGGTTCTAGGATGGAAACATACTACTGTGGATTCTAATGCTCTGTTAATAAATGAATTACAATAATATAATCCAATTACTATTCATCTCAATTGAACAGATAACTTTCCCTAAACAAAAAACAAAGGAACCAAAGAGATCCAGTTTACCTATTTTTTGAACAGATGGAAATGAAAATGGATTTTAAAAAATAATGCCAAAGTGCCCCAATGGGCTTGCTGCATAAAATGTTTAGTGTAATGACACGTACCCTAAAGGCCTTCACAAATGCTACAACTGCCTGCCAGACACAAAGAGTGACTGTAAGGCAGTCATAGTCATTAGGCTAATGCCCTATCTAAAAAAACTGCCTTTGTATGACACCCTGATATTAAATAGAACAACTGTCTGACAATCCCTCAAAGGACAAGAATCCCCAAGTGTCCTCATCTCCACATCATTCTCAGTCCACAGAAAACATTTTTATTCTTTAGCAGTACCAACAAGCCCAAAATGAAACAGTTTTTATGGGGTTCACCTGGCATTGAAAAGATATGAGTGAGTATATATTTGTATGTTTCCTATGGTCTAGACACCAATCTCAAATATTTTTAATTTCTGTATTCTGCATCGCCAAAGCAGATCCAAGCAGGTCTTTCTTAATAATATCGAATATTTTCCTTTGTTAAAAACTAGCAAGGACCATTAATCAGAACTGTCAAGCATGATAGAAGTACATAGGCTGAAGAATAACTCAAAAAACAACAAGACCTAAAGCACCAGCAGGCAACACTCAGGAATTCAGCAAATGAGATCGTGTAGCATTTCTAATTTTTACTGGAGACCCTGGCACGAGAGCAATAGTGACAGCCCTCTTGATGTCCCATGATGGGAGTCAGTTGTTTATGCTACATTGGCATGATTTATGATAGGAACTCATATAAATAGGTTGGGAACACACAACCTAATTTTTCACTCCATTTTATGGAAAAGCATGAAGATCAGACCTGTCTCCCCATATTCCTTGCTGAAGATGGAACCAACAAAGAAAGACTCAATAGATGACTAACTCTTCTCTTCTTCTATAGTTGGCTCAACTTGGCAAATGCTTTGTGGATTTTACAAACAAAATTGAAGTTTTTTTTACTATTTGAAGGATTATTTTATTAATTCTCAAAATTATGAAGAGGAGAAAACTATGGAAAACTGAGTTTGCAATCCATCTTCTCTGCAGGAGCTCAAGCACAGGCTAACACTTCTTAGAAAATGAGACGTGGGAGAGGTGAATCTGTTTTGGTGACAAACGTCACACTGAGGAGCTGTTTCCACACATAGCAGATGGTTCGGAGGAGCAGTGTATGGCTCATTCAGCATTTGTTCCACAGACATTTCTTGAGCAACTACAAAGCATGCCAGGTTATACTTGGGATATAAAACTAGAGTTCCTGAATTTTAAAGATTTTCCTTGAAATTAGACCCATATGCAACCAACTAGACACTTGACACATGATATGACATATTCACCACAATTAATCAGGTTCAACAAACTCTGTTTCCAATCTCTATATTCTTTTTAACTATCAATCTCTAAGTGAAACGAACCCAGGCCTAAAATGAAGTTTCATATTATTAATCTCTGAGAATAATTTTTTTTTTAATCTTGAAAATATGAATAACAAAATTTACCTCACAGGACTTCCATGAGAGTAAAATAAAGTATGTACCATGGCTTGGATAAACAGTGTTCAATAAATATTAGTTCTCTCTGAAAAAACAAAAATACACACACACAATTGCTTTGTGTTTGTAAAGAACATGCTTCTATTTCCAGGAAAAAAAATTCTACTCTATTTAGAGTTTAATAATTTCTCTGGGGGGGCGGGGGTGGGAAGGTAGGAGCTTTTTTTTTTTTAAAAAAAAACAAAACAAACCACTATTGGTAACAAAGCCACAATTCTATTTAAAAGTATTCAAATTCAAATTATACAACTTTACCTTTATTTATCCTCAGCCAAATGGGCCTGTTTCATTTATTTCAGCAGTTGCATTTCAAATCTGTCTACGTATTCTATTAGTATTTTTCACCCACTTAGCCCTTGTCTAATTAGTGACAGCTTCATATGCAGTGGTCCTATAGGATTAACTGGGTTCTCGGAGACTTCTTATCTGCTACCTCCAGAAGCTGAGAAGCGTTACTTTTAGTCCTAGAAAAAATGGAAGACTTAGACACTACCTTATATATATCCTTGCTCCCCAACAAATGTAGTTCATGCATCTCCATACAGAAAACACGCATTGATCAAAAAAGGAAACATAGAACAATTTAGGTCTGTACAGTATTTTGAAAATAAGACATTGACATGGTTACTGTTGGAGACTCCAAGTGTTAATGAAGACAATGAAAAGGAGGAGGAAGAGATGGTGATAACAAATTCTACCATTTGCTAAATACATGTGATGTTTGAGGTATATCTATTTATCTTCTCAAATACTTCCTTAGTAAAGTCTTAAACTGAAATGAAGCAAAAGACATTGTGAACAGTTTCTCTCAGAGTCCCATTTTACACTTGATTATACTGAGGTTCAGCGAGATTAAGTAATTTGTGAAAACAAAGAATATCAGAAAGATGTTTACCTGTGTTTTGTTGACTATCCAAAGGCATCTGACTGTGTGGATCATAACAAATTATGGATAACATTGGGAAGAATGAGAATTCCAGAATACTTAATTGTGCTTATGAGGAACCTGTACATAGACCAAGAGGCAGTTGCTCAAACAGAACAAGGGGATCCTGTGTGGTTTAAAGTCAGGAAAGGTGTGTGTCAGGATTGTATCCTTTCACCATACTTATTCAATGAGTGCTGAGCAAATAATTCGAGAAGCTGGACTATATGAAGAACAGGGTATCAGAATTGGGGGAAGACTCATTAACAACCCACGATACGCAGATGACACAACCTTGGTTACTGAAAGTGAAGAGGACTTGAAGCACTTACTGATGAAGATCAAAGACTACAGCCTTCAGTATGGATTACACCTCAACATAAAGAAAACAAATATACTCATAAATGGACCAATAAGCAACATCATGATAAACGGAGAAAAGATTGAAGTTGTCAAGAATTTCATTTTACTTGAATCCACAATCAACGCCCATGAAATCAGCAGTCAAGAAATTAAACGACACATTGCTTTGGGCAAATCTGCTGCAAAAGACGTCTTTCAGGTGTTAAAAAGCAAAGATGTTACTTTGAGGACTAAGGTTTGCCTGATCCAAGCCATGGTGTTTTCAATCGCCTCATACACATGTGAAAGCTGGACAATGAAAAGGAAGACTGAAGAAGTGTTGATGCCTTTGAATTATGGTGTTGGCGAAGAATACTGAATACACCATGGACTGCCAGAAGAGCGAACAAGTCTTTCTTGGAAGAAGTACAGCCAGAATGCTCCTTAGAAGTGAGGATCGCAAGACTTGGTCTCATGTACTTTGGACATGTTATCAGAAGGGACCAGTCCCTGCAGAAGAACATCATGCTTGATAAAGTAGAGAGTCAGCAAAAAAGAGGAATACCCTCAACAAGATGGACTGACACAGTGGCTACAACAATGGGCTTAAACATAGCAGCAATTGCAAGGATGGCGCAGGACCAGCAGTGTTTTGTTCTGTTGCACATATGGTGGCTATGAGTAGGAATCGACTGGACGGCACCTAACAACAACATAGTTCTAATAACAGGAAATCTAGGATTTAAATCCAGTTTCCCAATGATGCCTAATTCCAGGTTCTCTCCACTACTTCACAGGGCCAACAAAATAAATAAATAATGATGTCAACAAAGGTAATGCAACAACCATTTAAAAACTTATTTTTACTATCTTTTCTACAGATACTGAGAAAATGTATGAATTCTTGTTTATATGATATTTCAAACAGTTTGGAGAAAATTAAGAAACACTTTCTAGACTTGAACTACTAGGAATCTTTAAAGAAGCATGGTAAACTCATTCTGTCCATAGAAGAGCCCAGTCTGTTATTCCTAGTAAAGGGATACAGAGGATGGGGTTGGAATAACCCCTAAAATTCCACTAGGGCTCCATAATTCATCTGGAGTGGTATTTTATGTCAACTCTCTGAGGTTTCAGTGGTTTAAAACATTGTGAAATTCACCATCACCTGACCTTCCTCAAAAGTCTTCTAAGACAGTACTGGTCAGGAAAAGGCAAAATTTTTCTTTTCTAATTAGCTCAGAGGTGATACCCTATTTTTCTACATACCACACATATTGAACAGTAAAGTTCTAAACCAAAGTCATGACACTGAAGAGAACCTGTAGCAGAAATCCTGGTTTGGAACACAGAGAATCAACCAGTAGCCTTCAACGTGAATGCTGTCAAGAAGGAATATGACTATCAAGACATTAAGTGATTGTTTGTGAGGAATGAAGGAGGGGAGGCAAACAAGAGAGATAATCTACAGATAAAGATTTTGTTGTCAGCTATTTGCCAAAATACAAATCAATCCAGTGAGTAAAAAAAGCCTTCTGACATTCCTGCATTACTCAACGTATGCTAAATTTTAGGAGTATTATAGAAGAATTATCTGATTGCTGTCTTCATGGAAGGTGTAACCTAGAAACAATGTTTAGAGCAATTCGGCACCAAACTTAATGATAATGACTGTGAATGCAATGGGACTAAAGTATTGGCAAGTAACAATGGTTTTTTCAATGGACTTGCATTTCCAGGAAATAAAGCAGTGGTACAGATTTTTTTTTTTTTAAACATGGGGAACCTACAAAATTGCTTTTCTTAATTATATTACTTGATGAAATTAAAAGCAACCCTAGTCATTGTATTCCAAGACAAAGTAGTGAATGTCAGTTCACCAGGCAGCTTGGAGCTTTGTGCTTCAGTGCAGTTGAGACATTGCTCTATCTCTAGCTAGAGTAAAAAAGGATAACCAGCCATGTATGTGAGGATATTTAAGAAGGTATCTGCTTTGCCTGACACCAGAAGGTATGTGTCTCGGAGATGTTTCAGCCAAGGCTGTCAGCTATCTACTGGACCTTCTGAAGACAAAGTCACCGTGTGATACCAATTATTGGGATCAGGATCTAGCTTTGTCCCTCCCAGAGTATCTGAGATTCTCTATCAAGATATTAGGAACGGTACAAAAGCACTCCTTTGTAGTTCTGAGAAAAGAATAGAAATGCCTAGAGGATGATAAATGATGCCTGCCACCTAACTCCTCACTCCTGGTTACACAAGGCTCACATAAAATATACACAGGCATTGGTGGTTCTGTGGTAGAATTCTCACCTTCCATATGGGAGATATGAGTTTGATTCCCAGCCAATGCACCTCATGCACAGCCACCACCTATCCATCTGTGGAGGTCTATGTGTTGCTATGATGCTGAACAAGTTTCAGCAGAGCTTCTAGGCTAAGACAGACTAGGAAGAAAAGCCTGGCAATCTGCTTCTGAAAATCAGCCAGTGAAAACCCTATGAACCACAATGGTTTCATCTGCAACTGATTATGGGAGTGGCGCAGGACAAGGCAGCATTTTGTTCCATTGTGCTTGTGGTAGCCATGAGGGAGGGCCTACTAGAGGGCAGCTAACAACGACAGTAAAATATACATACAGCCTCTGAGCTACCTACTGCAGCGTGTCTGTTTGCTTGGAATCCACCAGAAACTTGCCTTTGAAAGAAGCCTTTACAGTTAACATCAGTGTGTTACTGTTAGGGACCATTACCAAGATCAAATGCTTTCTCATTTGTCAGATTGAGATATAGAAGTTAAAACAACTAATTTCCCCCAGACTCTGAAAGCAACAATGGTAAATTGTTCATGAATATAAGAAATGGGGTAAAAAAAAGTCTAAGTCTTCGTTATTTGTTCTCTAATGTTAACATGCAAAATTTCCAAACTTTACTTTGTCATATATAACCAAAGTCATGCATAAAATACACAGCAACCTGCTGAAGAAATGGCTGTCAATAAGTTTTACCAATTTGTAAATGTTGAGTCGTGTTAATTACTTTGATTGTATTTAGCGAAAAAATTTTTTAAGGCTTTAAGTAATTTAATTATACCTTTGAAAATGGAAATTGAGATGCACATACATGTAAACACACCTGCATGCACATAGACAAGTAAAAAGTACATATTGACCATACTGGCTTACTTTGAAAAAAAGGAAAAGAAAAAAATTAAGTAGCTAAAGATAACATCTAATATGGTATCTTTTTGTAAAGCACAGATCACAAGAAAATGATTGTCTCTACTTAACAATGAGCTAGACATCAATTGCTTACAGAGATGTGAAATTATTTGGTCAAGATGGAAGAAGTTTCACAGACAGACATTTCCTAACCTTACACAACAGGTAACTCCAATGATCTTCCTTCCAAGGCTTCTCTGGCTGATTTTTTTTTTTAAATAAAATGTTAATTCAAGATGCCAAAGGACATACATAAACAGAAACACTGCAGCACATTTGTTCTAATATAATTGCAGGATGTTGGCTCCACTCCTAAGTAATTATTGCATTAGTTAGCTAGAGTTCCCTATAGGGTTATGCAATTTTTTAAAGTAGTTAGACCAGATATCCTGTCCATGGGAAAGTCATTTGTGTGTAGCCCCACATCAGCTGTTCGTTTCCAGGAGATGACAAGGCTTTATACTATACTATATATATACTATATATTGTAGTTTGGAACACAGCAGAGCATACTGGCATACTTTGGAACTTGTAGGCAACCAGCCAAAGATGAAGATGGAGAACAGCTGATAAATCCAACATGCTAAACGATGTCAAATCACATACGGCTCTTCTAAGTTTTCTCAAAGAACATCTATAGCAAACCTTCTTTTGGAGGCTTTTACTGCCCCTTTGAAAACAGTAAGAATAATATCTCAGAGAAGGGGGTCATTTTATGGAGCGAGCTCCACATATCAGAAGTTGACAGTTTGGAAAAGAAAATCATGGATCTAATCTATTCCTTTTGAGAAACAAAATCTAGGTACATCAAAGAAAGAAATCCTTCAGAACAGTCACATTATGTCTGATCAATATAAAGGGATGCTTAGCTATTTCACACTTAATAAAACAATCAAAGTGAAAAGAATACCTCCTTTCTTTCCCACTGAAATTCTACTAATCATCATAATGAAGCATGGCACCTGAATTTGGTTGGCCAGCCAACCCAGCATTGGCAAAAAAAGAAAAAGTGATTTCCAGGATCTGCAAACCTAGTTTCAGAATCAAGCTATGAGCTGTAAGTACAAAAAGTGATTAAGCACATGTAAGTATACAGGCCAAACCACCTCCAACCAAGCATTCAATCCCCAGTCTTTAAATGCTGATAAAAGACAGTCTTTAGTAGCTTTATAAAAGGCATACACTGTGCACAATCAAGAATTCTTTCAGGGACTTGCACTATGCCCATAACCCATGAAGATATTTGTCTCCCAAGATATCTGGCACAGATTCCTATAAATTATCCACTTTTACATTAGCTTCCTCCTTGAGTGTCACATTGCCACAGAATCTAAGCAATTCTAGAGCTGACCACGTCATTTTAGATACTCAGAGAGGTGAGGTTTTTTTTGCCCAGTGTTACAAAACATGAGTTAGGATGAGGATAATACCAAAACTCCAGCTACCCCTTAACTCATAGACAGAGCGCTATAATCTGGCTCAGTTGATACTTTAAAGCTTCACTTAAAACAACATTTCAGAGTTATAAATACAAACAGTCCTAACCATGACCTGAGGAGTTCTCTCCCCCAAGCATTAAGCCAACTTGACTTTGTTAGCTGCCCTTTCGCAATCTCTGCTAGGACCATTGCCTAAAATGCCAGAAAAAAACAAAAACAAAAACAAGGAGCCTCAGGAACCATGCTGGCATCTAGTAACAAAAATGGGTTCATTTCTTCTATATTTGCAATTTTTAAAAAGTGACTGGTCATCATTATAGAAGACTTCCAGAAATCGTTTCTTCATGCACCTTTCCTACAAAACAGCTATGACTGAACTATTCTGAAGTGATGACAGTTAGAGGAGCAAAACATTTATAGCATCCATCTTTCCACATCCCACATAGCTAAGGGCAGCTAAAGCAACCATCAATTATAGCTTTCTGCTTTAAGTACTGAACTTTCTGTAAAGAAAAAAAAAAAAAAAAAAACCACTGTCAATCTTGTAAACCTAAATAACTACTGTATGCTTCATTTCTTTCTTCCTGTGTAGCATTCCTATAATTTACAATTTTCTAAAAAAGACATCACTAATAATCACATACATTCTATCACAGCTAACAATAAAAAAGTTCTGCTCTTAATCCTGATATTCAAAACAGCAGGACTCACTTCACATTCACCTTTGATACACTGCCTCAAAAAAAAAGAAAAATTACATTCACATACATATATATCAATACACACACATGCACATACATATACACACAATATACTCTCATAAAAGTGAAAGGTTTGAGTAATTTATTAAAAATTACTTTTTTTATTTTAAGGTGCATATATATGTTGTTAATAGTTAATTCTTACAAAAATTCGCTATACTCTTGTTTCAACATAAAATAAAAACATATATATACATAAATGTTAGGAAAAAAATGAGACTACATTTTTACATACAAGTGTGAAGAGAGACTCAATTTAAGATTAGACTCTACCTCTACAGTCCAAAGCTACTGTTCTGCTTTTTATGTTCAACAATATTGTTTTCTGCATTATTGGACAGTTAACATGTCAATTAGCTAAGTCTAATAAGAATTTAAAGAATTTATATAATTACACACCTAGTTTTACTGCTTTGCCTAAGATCATTGTCACCTCCTATAAAATACTTTTCATTAAAAAAGGCAATTTCTTCAGTCCTTTGATGGGACATAATTAGCTTTTCTGACATATCAAAGTCACCTTATAACACTAACTGTCTGCTGTAACACTGAAGCTAGGTGTGCTGTTACACGACTTATTTCTTTACAGTGCCAGCAGAACTGTTGATGGATGTCTCTGTAGTTTAATACCCGAGAGTAGGTGCAAGTAAATAACATTTTTATTTAAAAAACTATAATGCATAGTGATAATGAAGAGCAGAGGCAGCTTTTTCATTTACAACACGTCTATAAATTTTGGCAGGAAATTGAAACTAATTTAATATGTGCAGTCTGAGGAAGTTACTCAGTTCTAAGAACACACAAGAAACAGTTAAATTGCTGTAGCTAGACTTCTCTTTGAAAGGAACAAAACAACAATGCAGGGCTCCTAACTGGTGTTTCCAAACTGACACATGGTATTTGGCTAGACTGGAGTAGAAACAGAGTTCTCCTGTCTGCAAACTTACTGCAATTATTATCATCGCTATATTTTGTTAGGTCATGTCTGCCAAGGCTTAGAGTATAATGGGGTATCTGCCACTTGTATATATATTTGCAGAAACTCAAAATCCTTTAACTCAATCCAACAATCATTTTGTTAATAGAAATATATCTCTGATTCTATGATGGAGAATAGTAGAACTATTTGGTTTGCTCTACAGAAATGTTCTTTACAGCCAACTTTAAGAAAACATTTATATTTAAACTAGGTACCTATACATAGATTTTACCAAGCATGGGTTTAGTTTTATTTGCAAAGAGGGCTCCATCAATGAGCCCCTGGATTATCACACTTTATAAGACAAAATACTTAAACCAAAATGTTTTCAGTGTTATTCTTTAGTGCAGTATGCGCTTTTTGTTTGTCATTTAACTCATACCCCACTGCCTGAGGCAGGGATGGACGTTGCTGTGTTTACAGAGGCCCAGGCCAACATCTAAAAACTGGCTCCATTGCCACAGTCCCCAACTCTGAATACAATTCCCTCTTCATCCCAGATCCTCAAAAGGCTTTGAGAGAAGCTGGTAAGAACATGGTGCCAGAATTTGAGAGAAGACCCTGCGAAGGACTTACAGGAAATTTTACTCCATAGTCAAACAGTCCCCAGTGGAAGCCTAAAAAAATACCCCCTGTACAGTTGCTTCCCGTTCATTCTTCAGCAGGGCTCTTAGTAAGCTATCAACAAACTAATGATAAAACTTTTAAAGTCCATCTCCATTTCACATATCTACAAATAGGTGTGATGAAGTTTTTAACGACTCAAAATGGATTCACTGTTCTGAGAACAAAAATGTTTCCTGCATATAACTCATGATATTTTAAAAAGTCTGTAAGACAAAATATAAGCTTTTCACACAGTCCCTCTTTCAAGATATTGCCAGCCAAAATCTCTTAACCATGCTGCTCAACTGTGGTCCCAGAGACCTGAGGAGTAAGTGTCATGTGAGAACTCATTAGAGGTGCAGGATCTTAGCTCACCCCAGACCAATTTAATCAGAATCTGCAATTTCACAAGATCTCTAGGTGGTGTGAACACACATTCAAGTTGAGAAGCACTGCTCTCATAGACCTTACTTGAAGATTTGCACAAGATGCTCTGCAAAGGAACTTGAAAAGATGCTCTAACTTCATGCTCACCGTAGATGGACATAGGGCCAATACAGTATTTACTGAGACACTGATAAAGAATCTATAAAATTATAAAACATGTTTTAAAAAGATATAAATTAGGAATGGGAGTGACTACTAATGGATACAAGGTTTCTTTTTGAGGTGATGAAAATGTTCTAAAACTAGATTATAATAATGGTTGCACATCTCTGTAAATATACTAAAAACTACTGACTTGCACAACTTGGAGTGTTCACACATGGAGAACTGTATGGTATGTAAATTTTATCTCAACAGAGCTATAAAAAACATAGATGAATAAACTTCAAAATTCTTAAAAATGTCAATATCATTAGCTATAAAGGAAATGAAAATTAAAAACACCACAAGATATCACTTCACACACATTAAAATAGCCTAGTAGAGGAATGAAGAAACAAACTGTGGCACAGTCATACAACAGGATACTATTAAGCAATAAAAAAGACTAAACCACACAACATGGATGACCTTTAAAACATTATTATTTACAAACATTATGTTGAGTGAAAGAAGCCAAACTCCATGTGAGCAGCCCTCTAAGATACTCCACTGGTCTCACCCCTGTAGGAGCAAGGGAGAATGAACAAAACAAGATACAAGGGAAAGATTAGTCCAAAGGACTGATGGACCACAACTACCATGGCCTCCACCAGACTGAGTCCAGTACAACTAGATGGTGCCCAGCTACCACCACTGACTGCTCTGACCAGGATCACAACAGAGAGTCCCAGAGAAAAATGTCAGAACAAAATTCTAACTCAAAAAAACACCAGACTTACTGGCCTGACAGAGACTGAAGAAACCCCAAGAATATGGCCGCCGGACACCCTTTTAGCTCAGTAACGAAGTCACTCCCAAGGTTCACCCTTCAGCCAAAGATTAGAGAGCCCCATAAAACAAAATGAGACTAATGCGGCATAAGAGCCCAGGGACAAGGACTAGAAGGCAGGAGGGGACAGGAAAGCTGGTAATAGGGAACCCAAGGTCGAGAAGGGAGAGTGTTGACATGTCTTGGGGTTGTTAACCAATGTCATAAAACAATATGTGTACTAACTGTTCAATGAGAAACTATTTGTTCATCTACAGTACAATAAAAATAAACACTTTATCAGCATTATCTTAATCCTCATTACTCTATGAAGGAAATAAAAAAAAAATATGCAAAAAAAAAAAAAAAAAGAGAAGCCAAACCCTAAAGAGACTAAATTATGATTCCATTTACTGGTCTTAGAACTTCCTACAATCTCCCACCTCCCACTTTCCTAGCTATGTGACCTTAGACTAAGGGCTTGAGCCCTCTCAGCTATCATTTCCTTACCTGTTAAGATGGAACTAACAGATTTTATCACATAATACTGTTGTGAGGACTGAATAGAATAATGTTGAGAGCGGGTGGCCATGAAAATGAGTTCCTTTTTAGCCTTCTTTGAGGAAAGAGGCTGATAAAGATGCCGAGTCAAATTGTGTGTAAAGAGCAAATGAGTAGGTCCTGAATAAGATTCTGCCTTGGAAGAATATAAGTTTTAGTGCATACCCTTTTCTTATACATTTTTTGTTCCTCAAGGAAGTTTCAGGTGTAAGAACATCAGATAAATAAGATACTCTGTCCTTTGGATGCAGGGCTTTTGTACTTAATAAGCAGTAAGTACTTATTAAGGGGGCATTGGTTATTCTGTAATAGAATTCTTAATACACCTCATGCACAGTCACCACCTATCTGTCGGTGGAGGCTTGTGAGTTGCTGTGACGCTAAACAGGTTTCAGCAGAGCTTCCAAACTAAGACAGACTAGGAAGAAAGGCCTGGTGATTTACTTTTGAAAAATCAGCCAATGAAAACCCTATGGATCACAACGGTCAGATCTCATTTTGCATGAGGTTGCCATGAGTCTGGGCAGACTAGGCGGCAGCTAACAACAGTGCTTATTAAAGCCAAACCAAGAACCACCTCCCTACCCCTATGCCTTTAGAAACAGTACTTGAAAGAAACTCTGTTTACTCCTAGATTTGAAAAGCAAATGAGAACAGAATATAAAGGGAGATTAAACCTTAAGGAGATGCATTCCTAATAAGAGACTTGGGTTAAAGTCCGCAAGTGACTTAAAAAGCAAGACAAAGAAAGTGTAGAATTCAAATAAGTTATTTTATTTCAGTACTATCTGTCAAATAAGGCAAATGAAAATCATCCACACAATGATCCAAATAATCCAATTAGAGAATCACACAGAAGAATTTATTACAATTAGTTTCTCAAAGGCAGCAGATGACCTTTAACAAACTTTTGTCCTAACAAATATTAAGCAGTAGGACAGCAGTCTGGGCATATTTCTCAGGACTTAAACACACTGAATAGAAAGTTGAGACAACTGCACAGCTGGCCCAACAGAGAGCTGAGCAGAAAACAAAACAAACCCATGGAAAACTAATAGCATTTTCTCCCAAAGTGTTCCGTAGGCATGGACCAGATTCACTGATGAGACCTTCTAAACGTCCCTATGCACATGGAAATTGAAAATCATTTACCTCCAAATTCTAAACAAAATCTTTTTGGCAAAACTTTTAAATCAGCTTTGTGAAATACTTTCTACATTTTTATATACCTGTGTGTGCGTGTATAGATATACATATGTATATATACAGTATATATATTTAATATATATACATAATTATATGTATATATTTAATATATACACCTAATTATACATATATAATTGCATACCGTATGTAATACACACACGTGTGTCTGTCTGTGTGTGTGTACTTGGAAGATTAGACGATGAATCCTGAAACAACTGCCATATGTGCCCTTTTCCATCATTTTCTGAATTTTATGGATTTCTGAGAGAATTGTCCTGTTTTGGAAAAACAAAACAAAAACAAATGTTTTTAAAAGATACCTAAAAAACTCCTATAGGACAGAGTAGAACTGCCCCATGGGGTTTCCAAGGCTATAAATCTTACAGAAGGAGACTGCCACATCTTTCTCCTGCAGAGCGGCTGGTGGGTTCTAATCAGCAACTTTTCCATCTACAGTGCTCAGTTAGCAGCCGAGCACTTTAATCACTGCACCACCAGACCTTCTTTTCTTTTTTTTTTTTTTTTAAGATAAAGCATTTAATCTGGCTTTGAGTTAAGAGAGTTAAAGGTTAGGCAGACCTGGAGCTTGTGATAATTTTTCCTTCTTCGTTTTGGTTCTGAGAGTTTTTGCGGTTGTTTTGAGTGGCTCGGTAACAAATGGTGATTAGAAAATTGTAGAATTATCAGTCTACTTTAATGACAGTGTTTTTAAAGTCCAAGAAATTTTCTGTTACATTCTCGTTCAGAGTAAAGCGGAGAGAGGACGTTAAAATGGGCATCAGGCTATGTCACCAGAAGACCTGAAGAAGAGCCACTAACCTTGCATACATTTACAAAAGATCTCACAGCTCCATCTAGCGCCAGACTAGGGAACTCAGGGAACGATATACAATGACAGCCATCATGATGCTACCAAAACATAAGAGGGATTTCAGCAACTATCAAAATGAAACCACTTTGCAAGCACTGAGTTTGTAAGTGCAGGAAATTTGTCAATAAACACTAACGAAAAGGAATATTCATTAGTTCACTGACAGTTGATTTTTAACTAAAGAAATCATATCATTATTATTTACATTTTTGGCACTTCATTTTTTAAAAATAGAACAGATAAGTGACAGGATTAAAAGTGAACTTTTTTTCCCATTTAAATGTTCTTCTGTCTCACACATTGTTCTAAGTGTTCTGAATTATGCCTTGAGCTCAGAAAAACAAAGAGGAAGCCACTTTTAAGTTAAAATCCATTGATAAGCCAGGACACGATGCAGAAATATGACATGATTAGTATTTTTATTCAAATAACAGAGTGTGTTTTGAATTGTCTATCTTGTTGTTAAGTGCCGTCGAGTCAGTTCTGACTCATAGTGATCCTATAGGAGAGCAGAACTGCCCCATAGTGCTTCCAAGGAGCAGCTGGTGGATTTGAACTGCTGACCTTTTGATTAACAGCTGAGCTCTTAACCACTACACCACCAGGGTTCCGAATTGTCTATAGTATCCAGTAAATAAAAAAGAAATTAACAGGAAGTCTGAAGAAAGTATTCATTTAAAAACAATTACAATTCATGAATAATCTACAGATATCTGTTTGTTAAGAAAACACAAAAAGTAGGAGAATACTATCAACTATTAATCAAAGTCCAGCTAGGAAAATAACTTTGGGCCTAAAACTAAAGGAAATATCAGAAAGTACATTTACTTTAAATAGAATTTATCTAAATAAATTCAAATCAAATCATACTACATCAAAAAATAAGGAGTTGACATTTGCATTTAATATTATAAAATTAAACTGCATTGTAATTCCTTTATTATGATGTTTTTAAAAATGTTTAAGCCTATTTTAAATGTTTTTAAATGGACGAGTAATTCCACTACTCTCTAAATATCATGTTACTTAGTAGCTCAAAACAAATATAAAAACAAGAAAAACTGGTATTTAAACCAATTTTACTACTTAGATTCCAAATAAAATATTCAAACAATGCTAAGGAAATATTATCTATATTTCTCTTTGACTTTTAACAACTAACTGATTTTTTGTGTGTATTATTTTTATTCAATTGAAGTACAACAAAATTTCCAAGTTGATTTTATACAGCATAATATAAAAGGGTACATTTAATTGTTATTCTTGTAAACTCCTCAACATGAGTGTTGATCTTCTAATTTTGTCTAAAAAAGTGACCAGAATACCTAAATCAACCTCGACACACCTAGCTTGTCATAAGGAGTCTTTCCAGCCTTGCTCAGCCACTAAGCTCTCTGTCATTCACCATTCCAATCTCTCTCTTCTTGTCTATTCTCTATGCTACCATCCAAAGCCACACATTTATCGTCTCAAACCTCTGTGGTAGGAGAATAATCTCCAAATTGGCCTCACCAAACTTCCAGTATCCTCACCCTCAGATCTAACATGGATACTTCCTCTTGGTTAATCCTGACACTCCTCATGACCGACACTTGTCCAACAACATAAAAATGCTCCCCATTGCAACTAATGTAAAGTCCAAGCTTGTAAACCTGGCATTCAAGTTTCTCCCAGGGTCTCTTATCTCCTCATCACAGGCTCTACCCATCATCCTTGATCATCAACTCTCTTTTCCTACCTTGGCTTAAGTATACTCCGCACCTGGAATGGCCTCTCCATTTCTCTTGACGAATCCAGATCCTTCCCATCAAACCTGTTTCGATTCCTCCACAAAGACATTTTTTTGATGATGGTTTCAGCCCACTATATTATCTCTGTCCTCAAAATCCCCTAATAAAAATCTGTGGGACCTATGATATTGTACCCATCAAGATGGAAATCATAGTTCTATTATTAGTGATATCATCAGCTCCACCCCTCCCCACCCCACCTTCCCATTATGCCCCACTCAGAGGTTGTGACTAGTGATGAGAAATTCATAGCCTTTGGATATAGACGGATCAGCTGTGTGGCCTTCAGTTTCCTCATCTATGAGATGGAGTTATGACCACTTAATCTCCTGCCAGGTTTTAAGGATAAAATCCCTCACACAAGGCTAAGGACTCACTAAATATTATCCCTTCTCTTGCCCACAGTTTCAGAACCTAGCATCCAAACAATGCACAAGTATTTGGTGGGCACTCTAGAAATATCCGAGTAATTTCTGTTTTGAATTTTTTGTTGATACCATGTGTTTTAATTAATGGAAGCATGTCGAATCATTTGAGTGTGTCTGAATTTTTGGTAGGTAGTAGGGATTTTTTTTCTTGCCCCTTCCCATAATCTTACCCTCAGAATACACTGGTACATACATGTACCCCTAATTCTACCCCCAGAGATTCCAGAAAGGGTGACACAGTGGCTTTTTTATTCTCTTCTCATATTAGTGGTAGCCCTAAAAGAAAACACCATGCTGCCAATGGCTAAAAGAACAAAAAACAGAGGACCGGGAGTGCGGAGCCTCATACAAATCACATCATATAACGCCTCCTTACTTTCACAAATCACATTTGATCAGTATAATGGATGTGATTTACCTATCATAATAATCCATTATCATTATGAAGACCAGAACATTGTGACATTTAATTATGAACTAAACATTACAAATACACTTTCATCTTCAAAACACAATTCCAAAACACTTGAGCAAGGGAGAGAATACTCAGAAGTTAAAAGTATAGATAAGATTAAATATCCACATAGTTTTGTCTTCCCTCACCATTTCAGTATTCTTTGATCCTAAAGAAGAAAAATGTTAACTGCCTGAATGTCTCAGCCCAATGTTGTAAGACTGGATAAAAATAATCACAGTCAACAAAAACAGTCTACATTAAAAAGAAAACTTTATGCTGCATCAAATAAATCATCAGAATATTTTGTTTTCTTAGGTTTCTAGGTATTCCTAAAAATAGACCCTATAAAGATGAATAAATTCATCCTCAAGGTTCCAATTACATATTTGGTAGAAAAGATAAATTGCCGGTAGCCGAATGAGCTAAATATTTCTTTTTTTTTTTGGTGAAGGATGTTGGAGAAACCTTTTTAGATCAGAAGCACAATCTTACTAGTAACTAAGCATTGCTCAAAGTTTGGTTATGAACTATATCAAAATTTCCTGGTGGGTGGAGGTAGCACAGTACTGGGACCCATCCCAGAATTCTTAAATGAGAATCCTTTAACACATTCCTCAAATGGGTTTCCAGGCATAATTTTGAAAAACAATAAAATAACGAAAGAGACTACAGTGTCTCATCTCTAACCGTGGTACAAAGCCCCATACAAATCATATCATACCATGCCTCCTTGCTTTCACCAATCACATTTGATCAGTGTAAAAAGCTGGTAACTGGTAGCAACAGAAGCTTTCAAAAGGAAAAAAATTGTCAACATCAGGCAGCCTAAAATGTATGTATCAAAGCGACCAGGTACAGACAACACCCCACTTTACTGTTCTAGTAGTGATTTACATAGTTTGTAGATAGATGGATGGGTAGAAAAAGTGGTTTGAGACTCTGTTGTTGGCTTTTAAATATTAACTAGTAACTAGCAGGGTCGTATCCTCTTCCTATTTAATCACCATTGCATCGAGCCTCTACCATAGATGCAGGGTCTATGGAGATCACCCAACTCAACCAGTCTTACCTCAACTGCCCCCTACCTCAATGCGACCAAATCAACTCAAAAGATTCAGAAACTCTAAATTACAGATTTAAATATGATTCAATTCATGACCTGTCTAGAGTTTTTATAATAAACAAATATTAATACAAAATACAATAAAAAAAATAAGCCTTCCCAGAAAATTGTTAAAGTAATAGAACTTAATCAAGACTATTTTGAAGGAAAACCCAGAAACCCTCTGGGTCTCAGCATTCTCCTCATTTGAAATACGGGTGGTAACAGAGGGGAGAAGACTGGATGATTTCTAAAGTTTTTATTTTTATTTCTTAGCTTTGAAATTCCATACCTAAGGCATGACTGTAGATAATTTTTAACAGCATCTGTTAAAAATAGATCTATTAATCTATTTAAAATAGTACTGAATCCCTCTACCATAGCTCCACTATTTACTGGCACTAAGACTGCGGGTAAATTAAGTAATCCCTATAAATCTCAATCTCCCCATTTAAAAAATGAAGATAATAATAGTACTATTGGCCTAGTGAAGGTTAAATGAAATAAAATTCTTAAAGCACTGAGTACTCTGGTTGGCTCGTTGTAAATTTTCAATAAACAATAAGATATAATTATTTATATACAGTCTTGTTTAAACTATTCTTGACAAACTATGCTAAATTCACTGGTAGTTAACTACAGACTCTATACATCCATGGAGCCCAGTTTGACCAGGGCCATACAGAAGGCTAATAACTTATATAAGTCCATCATGAACCCCAGAAATGAGTGAGATGTGAAGACTGTTTTTGACACCATTCATGCTTACACCAGGATGGTTAAGTGTTCACACATTTAACCAGTACTCAGCCTCTCAGGCCCAACTCCATCCAAGCCTAAGACCTAGCCCACAAATATGACTTACCAGCCCAAGATGCCACTTCCTTTGATATACTTTTTGATGGTATAGGGTCTAGGTTAGTCATTTTCAACATTTCAGACATTTCCAGTTTGCCTCATAGCACCAGTTAGAGATTAACAAAGCACTCTCGGGATTTTTTTTTTTTTTAAACAACCAAACAACACCCATTTAAAACAGACAAATGACTCCTAGATACATCCCTGGAAAATGTAAGAAGCTATGTGAAATGAAGTGGCAAAAATGTATAAAATGGTCAGGGATTTCTCTTTCATTACTGTTATCAAATTTCAAAATTAAAAAGTCAATAGGGGTATAATATTTATTCAAGGGACACAAAGCACATGGAACAATACTCAAAGGTGCATTTTAAAGACCTTCAAACACGGTGAGGGAGCCAAAGTTATAAGATAATAAAAATACTATTACAGCCCATTAAGCATGTTGTAATAGTGCTCAGGGATGATGCAGTCATGTTTTGCAAGAAGTTATTTTCACCCATCTCCCTGAGAGGAAATTCAGTCCAAGCCGGATGTTCTCAAACAGGAAAACACACAAAAAATTCCAAACAATGTAAAAATGTATTTCATCACCAATGCAGACTTTAAACACTAATTAGAGTGTTCACGGTATTCAGAAGTGCAGTAAACCAGAAAGAAAGATCAAACTGAAAAAATGTTATATTTTTAATGCCCAAATCAGTTTGATTTGTCAGAGGCAAAAACTCAAATTTAATTATGTCAAAGCTTCAGGCTTTCCATATATTGCATTTGTTGTTTATTGAAAAATGAATAAGTCCTCTATCAAATGGTGGGACAACACTGTTTTGACAAGGACAAAATATTTATTATGATACAATAATTCAAAGGATCATGGCTTTGAATTGACTGTTTATAGAGTAGGGTGATTCTCAAATAATTTTTATTGTACACACAGCTCAGAACATAGTCTAAAATCTTCTTCATTGTTAATAGTGAAAATGGTATTTATGTTAAAAAATCAAAAGGGGGCTCTGTATTTATTAAATACAATAGACTATTTTATTTAATTGTATTAAGAGACTAAAATTAATACCATGGTCAGAAGAGAAGGGAAGGGTGGGGAAGAAGAAGAGGGGAAGGGAAGGGAAAGGAGGAAGGAAAGGGACAGAATGCCAAAAGACCATGGCACACTCTGAATATTGCCCAAATGATCACTTGTGCATCATCATTACAAAAAAAAAACTTTAAAATAACAAAAAAAACCCTCTATGGTAAACCCACTGCTAATCAGATCCACATGCAATGATATTCAGTTTGATTTTCAGTTAAATGAGATTTGCCTTTCTTTGACATTACTTTCATCTGTATCTGAACTGAATTACTCCCAAAGATTATCCCCTACTTGGCTCTTAAATGCCCAGTTAGCTGCTTCTCTTCTGAGGGGACCTATACACATATCAGGTGGCAATATTTATTCTATCTTTCACTGTGTACTGAAGAGTTCTCTCTACAAACTCAAAAGTTACTATATTAAGCATAATGTTGTGCTGACATTTATTAAATAATTCCAGCATCTATTATTGAAATGGAATGAGTACAGACAGTGATGCCTGTGAATGTCTTCACATAATTGTGGTTGATTGCAGTATTTTTTAAAACTGCTCCATTTCCAGCACCTAAAACAGTGTTAGGTGTCTAATAAGTATGTGATTCTTAAGTATTTTTGAATTAATACATCTATTATTGAATGATTAGGCATATATACATATGTGTATGCATGTGTATAAACATACACATACACACATACGTGTTCCAATGGTTTAGAAAATTTAAAAATGGGAGAGAAGAGTTCATATGTATTAAGCATCTACTATGTGCCCAGATCTGCTCTAGTTTTTCGCCTATATTATTTAGGCCTCACAATAACTCACAACTAATGCTCACAGAGAATTAGCAATCAGAATATAGAGTTATATGGCTAGTATATGGTGGAAATGGGTTTTGGACTCTCTGGATGTATTTGACTGTTAGTAGTCAATCTTAGGATTCACTCTTCCTCCACTAGATGTAAGTAATGGCCAATCAATTAAGAGTGAAATAAAGAACTTCTGTGCTACACAGGACATAAAGATGGAGATGAAAACAGTAATGTCTGGTACAAGCTCTCACTGAAGACACATGTTGAGGTTGAGTGAGGAGACTGCATTTAATGAACTGGGAGGCTAGCTCTGGCTGATGGGCATATCTGTCCATAAAGCAAGGGTGTCACACTGGTCGAGCCATTTAATCTCCATGATCACTCACAACCAAGGCTCAGAGATCCAGCAATAAGAGCATAGGTCACATACCTCATAAATGGTGGAAATGGATTCCCTGCATCTCATACCACTCTACTACACTAATTTTAGGAATTTCTCTTCTTCTACCCATATAAGTAGTTCTCAGCCAGGGACAAGTTTTGCACCCCCAGGGAATATCTGAAAATGTCTGGTGACAATTTTTTGTTGTTACTGAGTAGGGTGCTACTTGCATCTACTGGATGGAGGCCAGGAATAATGCTAAATGTCCTACAGTGCACAAGAGGAAGCCCCACCACATGGAACTATCTGACCCAAAATGTCAATAGTGTCGAGGATGAAAAACTATGACCTATATATCTAATAGACAAACCGTTCATTTGTTAATAAACTCACTTAAATATGTGAGTGTCTACTATGTGTTAGACAGCCCTGGTGGAGCAGTGGTTAAGAGCTTGGCTGCTAACTGAAAAGTCTGCAGTTCAAATCCACCAGCTGCTCCTTGGAAACCCTATGGGGCAGTTCTACTCTGTCCTACAAGATGACTATGAGTCAGAATTGCTTGATGGAAATAGGTTGGTTTACTATGTGTCAGACGCCATTCTAAGCACCAAGGACATGGTGATAAGCAAATAAGACAATGTCTCCAGTCTCAGAGTTTACATTCAAAAGAGGGAGAGAAAACATAATTAGTTTGGACAGTAACAGATGCTATGAAGATAACAAAATATGGCTATATAATTAAGAGAGATGAAAGTGGTGTGTCTAACAGTAGACCTATAATAGATTAAGATGGTCAGGTTAGGCCTCTTTGAATAGGAGGATTTTAGTGTGGACACTTTAATTACAAAAAGTGTTGGTCACGCAAAGATTCTGGCAAGAGTAAAACAGAAAGAAGAAACAGCCAGTGCATAAGTTCTGTGGCAAGAAAGAGCTTTGGGTGTTATAGGAATAGAGAAAGAAGCCAGTACAGCTGGGACATGTTGAGTCAAAGAGGGACTGTGGTTCAAGATGAATTGGAGAAGTAGGCTAGGGCCAGAATATTAGGGTCTTTCAAGTCTCTGTTAAGAAATTTATATTTTATTCTAAGTCAAGGCGTAGTCACTGGAGGGTTTAATCAAGGAAATGAAATAATGACTTCCATTTTTAAAGCTCCCTTTGGTTTCTATATTAGATTGAGGGGAGGAGGCAAAGATGGAAGTCCAGGGTAATTTTGAAGTCCTAGCAAAAGCTGAGAGTGACTTAGGGATACAGAAATATGGAGGCATAAAAATAGAACAAGAAGAAATCTATTTGCTATCAAAAGGTTTTCCCAGAGAAGCACTATCAAAATGAAAGGATCACCCCATGGAAAATCAAAATACAGATGACAGCTTAAATGAAAATAATCCACTTAAATGTTCCCTCAAACTATAAGCAAAGTTTATAATAATGAAGCCCTTATTCAAATTCAGTTCTCACAAAATGCAGTTTTACTTTGCTCTTGTAGTATATGTGTTCTGGAAAGGTTTTGCTTAAAGTAAAAATCTGTGCATATGGAAAAAGCCAATGGCTGATTTGGGAATACTCTCTTTTGCCACACGCTAACAACTTCTCTTTGAGGCACTGCAAATTTCACGCATGTCAACATCCATACTTCTCCAGATACACCTTTCTGTACCTATGGGCAAAAGGCTATTTTCAACTTACAAATGGATCGCCTTACAAAAGTTCATTTTCAAATCAATTACTTGGAAACCAGAGTATATATTCCCAGAGAAATAATATTATGTTGTAAATAATATTTAGATTCCTTAGCCAGCAAACAAAAGTGTGTCTAACTCACATTATATCTGTATTAAGATACCATCAAAACTAACAACAATTGTAAACACTGCCTCTATGGGAAAACCTATTGAAAATTCTAAGTCTTAACACTTAATGTCACTGACAATGAAAATGAGGGGCTCTCCCATGCCCTGATGCACCTGCCTTTATACAAGTAGGGGTCATGGTGGTCTCAAGCCATGAGAGTGACTCTGGCCCAGTGTGTGAGAAAGGTGATGGAAGGATAAAGACTCAAGTGGGAGCTGAAGCCTTGAGAGTCAAAGTATAGCTAAAATCATTTGCATTAATTATTCAACAAGTATTCAGCCAGAAGTTGGAGATGCAGTGATGAGGAAGTCAGGTCCCACATCTCTCTTCCTAGAGTTTAGAGACTTAACATTTATTGCAGAATCAAGGGGTAGATGGAAAAAAGGAATAATGAAGGGGTAGGGGTCTGGAGATAAGAACAGATGTGAGTGTTCTAACAAGAGCTCCTTGGGGAGAGGGAAAAAAAAAGGAAGGAAATCATGAATTTAAATTTACTAAATTTAACTAAAAATCATTCAATCTTTGATATAGAAAACCGTTACAGACTTCATCCAGCTGGATCTACCCTAAGGAAGCAGGCATTGAAAGACAAAGGGAATCTAGTCATAAATTTTGACTAAGATCCAAAATGCTTGATAATAAAACACCTATTACTATATGCTTTTTAGATTTTACTTCTCTTTTTCATAGTTTTAAAATAATCAATACCAATTTTCCTTCCTTTTTATAAGTTACAGCCTGGAGTGACAGGAAAAGCTTCAGAGATTAATAAAAGAAGAAAGGACATTAAAAGTCATACTCCCTTATTTTATAGTTGAAAACAGAAGTCCAGAGAGATGAAGATATGTGACTTGCCTAAGACTAGGGCAGAAGTGACTTGCCTAAGTCAGAATGAGGGCTGCGTGGCTTGTATGATCCAGTGGTCATTTCCATAGTTATACCACCATCTTCATTAACAAAATGAGGAGGAGAAAGAAACAACATCGGGGTGGGGGGGTAGATATTATGTGTATAAAGGCATATTTCTCTCAGCAAATTTTTTAAATATAATCTCCAACTTACAGAAAATATTTAAAGGTTAACAAAATCATATAAGATTTAGACTTTATGTAAAAGACGTAGTGAAAGTTTCTAAATTGTATATTCCAGAAAAGGAACATTTGCCATCTAAGTGCCAATATGTTTAGCTTTTTTTTTTTTTTGAGAAATGTCTTTTAAATTTCTTAACTAAACTGTATTGAAATAAGGGTTTTCTTTTTCCTTGAAGTCTTCAAGCCATCATCTCACTCTTTAATAATAAGTAATTTTTATGGGTTCTCTTATCTGTTAAGCTATCAGCTGTGATGTCTACCTCCCATGCTTCCCTCTTATAGACTTCCAATTCTAATCAGATGCTTCTAGTCTTGTATAGACTGAGAAACCAGAGCATGAAGACTGACAGAATACTGTGTAAGGCAAGAGTCTGTAAACTCTGAGTGAGAGCTTCTCAAAAGTTAAATAGTCATTATAATGGTAACTTGGGTAACTCAGAGGCACCTCCAGTGACTCCACTCTGAATTGACTTATCTCTTTTAATCTCAGTTCAGTAGCATTTTCAATTATGTCCAGAATCTCAGTAGTTTTCTGAATAAGTGAGATACCAAAAGTCTGAGTATCAGTGAGCTGGGGAGAAATAATTATCAAGAATATATATGGGATTGGTTATTCTATTTTAGGCAATACATTTCAATTTTAAATTTCATTTTAAACATTCCTAAATAATTTTCTTATCATTCTTCTTGATGTATTAAAAAAAATATTTTTAGAACAACTAGGTTATGTATTCCAATTCAAAGTGTTGCTTGTGGGTGACAGTTATTAGGTAAAAGTCAACTAAATTAATTAATTCTGGAAACACATATCTAACAAGATGCATACGAGGGAGAGGTATTAGGTACCAACAGGTTAAAAAGCTACAAACAAAAAACTGTAGCAGCCTCCAGTAAAATCATTAGGTACTAAATGCCTGTTTGGTACAGGTGGTTTCAGCAGCTCCAGAAAACAAATGTGATACATGTGGTAAGAACTATAACCTCAAAAGTAATTCAGAGACACAAATACGTACACCCTCTGCTGATAAAACTCTAAGCCTATATATCATGTTTGGAGCCCTGGTGGCGCAGTGGTTAAGCATTTGGCTACTAACCAAATGGTCGGCAGTTCAAATCCACCAGCCGCTCCTTGGAAACCCTATGGGGCAGTTCTACTCTGTCCCATAGGGTCGCTATGAGTTAGAATTGACTCAGTGGCAACGGGTTTGGTTTGGTTTTCGATATACATCCTGTTAATCAGACCTGACTTCACCACATTAATTTAGTATGCCAGACATGGCCAGAGAGCAAGTTAACTTGAGAAACAAGAACCAATCATAATCCTTACAGTGTAAACTTACATCATCACTGTACATGAAGTCAGAGAAATGGAGTGACCCATAAAGATTTTTTAAACCTTTGGAAAAGGAAACATAGATTATGCTTTTGTAAATAGTTTTGAAGAGATATCTTTTCAGTAATAAAAACAAAATGAGTGTGTCCAAATACTCAGTCAGCAAAGTTGGTTTAGATGATCACTAAAAGGTCCCTCTAGATGAAACTATGTTCAAATCACACCAGAGGGAGCACACTTTATAAAATTTAATAACAACAACTCTTCTCTTTCCTCGCAGTTTTAACAATTGGATATTTTCTTTTTTATCAGTCTCCATTCTGCCAAAACATTTTCTACACACAAGCTGGCAACACTGGAGGAATTGACTTCTTCATTCTTTCCATCTCTTAGCACTGGTAGCCAAAAGTGTCTTTGTTGCTCAAATAGTCCATGCCATCTGCCAGCAGTTTCTCCATCCTGCGGTACCATCTGCCAGGCTCTCTGCTTCTGAGTCCAGGCCATGTTGTTGGTGTGTTATGTTTCAAATTGCTCTTTCACCAGAAGAGTGTGAGAGAGCAAACCAGCACCTTTCAATTTTAACCAGCCAGGCTAATCATCCCAAAAACTACCCACTTAACAAACTGGTTCTATAGATGACAAAAAGCTCCACAATTTGAATGGAAACAATTTCCTTTGATTTTTTTTTTTTTTTTTACCCTTCCCTGTTGAAATAAGGAATTAGACAGCTATAGAATGTTAATATAATCAGTCATTAATATATAAGAAGTTTACTAATATAACAAGTTTTGTGGCTGAATTTCCTTTTTTAAGATGTTATTAATTACAATGAATTATTCTTTGAATAAAGAAGAGGCGAAAACAATCCTTATTTCTACAGTTAATCCTGATTATTTTAAAAGCAACTTCTGGTAGAAATTAATAATTCAGTTGAATATTACTAACAGTATAATGTGAACTTTATGCTGCACTGCACTGTTCTTCATTCTAATCTACTTAAAATTCCTGTTTTAAGTGGAAACAACAAGGGCTGCATAACAGTCTCTTTAACGAGGTTGAGCCTAAAGAGTTCCACTAATATCCTCCCTAAGGCCACCAGGAAATTCCTTAAAGAAAGACAGTTTCAGGCTTTGCTGTGGATTATGCCAAGGGTTTTCATTTTTGGTTTGTTACTGCTGGGAATTTATCTAACGTCTCCATCACTGTCCAGGCTTCAGAGGGAGACTCTTTCATGCCCAGTAACTCATCAGAGACCCCAGGATAAATCAACTACCATGAAATCTGCTAGCCTTTGCTATCCCAATACTAAATTAAATTACCATTTAAGTGAATGGCAGGAATCAAGTTCACTCAGAAGAAATGATATCATTCTCCCCAAATGTCACAAAATATACATATTTTCAGCCACGACATCTGAGGTTTCCCAATCTTTACAAACAGATGGTAATGTTCTCTGAAAGCATGTCTGCTCTTTATAAATGGTGGAGGAAGCTCTCATGGTATTACCCTTCGCATTTATTTTTTTTTAAGTTTTGTAAACCACAGGTCTTGGTATTGGGGCATATGACTATAATCATCAATTTCTAAAAATATAGTATCTTTTCTACTCCTAAAATGTGTGTAATAAAAAAGTTTGTAGTTCTGATTTCCAAAGTTTCTACTCAAAATGGAGCAGTACATACTTGTTATAGTTGAATACTTAGGGATATCACTAAGTAAATTTTCACAATAGCTATCATTATCCATATTTTACTCACCTTGAAAAAAATAAAATAAGGAATCAGCTATTACATTTTGTTCTTAAATGTAACAAATAATTTCCTGTCTTGAAGCAAAATCGTTTTTAACAAAAATCATATAAAAACCATATTTACTTCACATTTAAGATTTTATATTGCAATTTTACAGAAATTTTGGGGTGGGCTGCCTCAAGTACTTAGAGAAGACCATATAGAATATTAGAAAAATGGGAATGATTTTGTGAAAGTTAAAAGCAATAAATATTCTGAAGCATAAGGCTGTTGTTAGAAATTCTAATTGAGAGTATAAAAAATGTTGTTTTAAAGCCAGGTAATGCTCTTTGGTACTTGAAATTGAAAGAGATTTGACCACATGATTAAAACTAAGAGGTTAACGTGATGGTCTTAATATATTATTTGATAAAACGAATGATTAAATGGTTGATATAAGTTTAAGATATTACTGTGCTATTGGGTTCATTTGTAAAAATATATAAAGTTAGCAGCTATGAACATAGATGAATTCCATTAGGGATTAGGTTGAAAGACAAATCCAAGGTAGCAAGTGTTCAGTAGCCTCATCCCTCAGGTGATCTGTTGGGGATAACACTCACTTCTCCTCTCGTGGCTTCACTCCTCCTCTCTTGGGCTAAACTCTCTTCCAGACAGGACTCATAATGGCACCAGCAGCTTGAGAAATTGACAAGGATGGTCTTCTAGTAAAAGTTATTTTCTGATGAGAAGCTTGCCTCTAAAACGCATGGTGCAAATTCAACAACCTAGAAGAGCTGTGCCTTCATGAGTCTTGTCAATGATATTAACTGAAGGAAGTTAAAAAAAAAAAAAAAGATGCTGAACGTTCACCTGGGGATTGGTACGCAGCATTGTAATAAACCAGTTGCCAGTCGAGTAAATTCTAACTCAAGGACATCCCACCTGTGTCAGAGTGGAACTGTGATCCACAGAGTTTTCAATGGTTGTGATATTTTAGAAGTAGGTCTGTAGGCCTTTCTGCACCTCTGGGTGGACTCAAACTGTCAACCTTTCATTTAGTAGCCGGGCATTTAACCATTCACACCACCCAGGGGCTCTACAGCATTGTGATAGTGATGCAAAAATAGATAATATTTTGAGTTTTGCTGACTCTTTAGCAGTAACTTATAATGAGTGGGAGATTAAAAAAAAAAAAAAATTAAAAGGGGGGTGGAGAAAAAAAAGGTAGAATTGCTCAAAGAAAGTCATCTGATTACACCACCAGGGGCATCATGCAGCTATATATCCATTTGTGTGGGCCTGAGAGTTTAGAAGTCTGTATACTTTTATAATAAAGAGACTACTATTCCCCCCAAGGAAGATGAAACAAGAGACTTTTTTGAAAAGAACAAAGGAGTATCTCCAGTTCAGGAGGCATTTAGTCCTATGTCTCAAGCATGTCAATCATACTGAAAGCTAGTGAAAGTCTGCTATGTGAGCAGCATTATCCTTTCACTGTGAAACACTCACCTAAGCAGACTTTCTGCCTATCCTCGGTGGAAAATATCTCTGGGAATCTTGATTGCAACTCCATACATACTGCTTCATTGTCTTTCACCAGATTATCCAAACTACATTGCCTCCCTATTCTAAATTATATTTCTTCAATTTTCTCAGGGAAATTGTGATATGTTCTTCTAACATACACTCTCGAACTGAATATTCAGATAATGTCTACCTCATCAATTTATAGTCCTATTGCATCAAAGACACTGCTCTGTAAAGATGTAATAAAACAAAAATCCCCCTGGACTCTTATTGAACTGCACCACTTGCAGACAGACCTTTAAGGAGTTCCCTCCTTGCTTCTTAATTCCAATTTACTTTTCATCTTAGTTTCATGATCCCTCTGTATTCTTTTCCACCTACTCTCCTAGCCTCATCTTACATCACTTGTCCCTTTGTGCACTTTACTTCATTCTCATGGAACTTCGTTCAGTGTCTTGATCCATCCAAGCTCTGCTCCACCTCAGGACCTTCAAATATGCTTCTTTCTCTACCTAGAATGTGCTACATCTCCTCTTACTCTTCCCTTAAACTACTTCTAACTCTCCCTTTAGGTCTCAGTGAGATATTCCTTCCTCAAAGATGCCTGTTTGACCCCCTTTAAACAAGACAACTCTCTCCTCTCTCTTAAATCAGGAAAGGTGTGTGTCAGGGTTGTATCCTTTCACCGTACTTTTTCAAACTTCAAAATATTGAAGTTGCCAGGGATTTCATCTACTTGAAGTCCTAATCAATGCTCATAGAAGCAGCAGTCAAGAAATCAAATGATGTATTGCACTGGGCAAATCTGCTGCAAAAGACCTCTTTAGAGTGTTAAAAAGCATAGATATCACTTTCAGGACTAAAGTGCGCCTGACCCAAGATATGGTATTTTCAATGGTCTCATATGCATGTGAAAACTTGACAATGAATAAGAAGACCAAAGAAGAATCAATGCCTTTGACTTATGTTGCTAGCAAAGAATATCGAATATTCCATTAATTGCCAGAAGAATGAACAACTTTGTCTTGGAAGAAGTACAGCTAGAATGCTCTTTAGAAGCAAGGATGACTAGTACTTCGGACATGTTAATAGGAGGACCAGTTCCTGGAGAAGGACATCATGCATGGTAAAGTAGAGGGTCAGCAAAAAAGAGGAAGACCCTCAACGAGATGGACTGACACAGTGGCTTTAACAATGGACTCAAACACAGTGATTGTGAGGATGGCGCAAGACTGGGCAGTGTTTCGTTCTGTTGTACACTGGAGTCACTATGAGTCGGAACCAACTTGATGGCACCTAACAACAACATCCTCTCTCTTAAATCCTTTAATTTTTCAACCCAGCATTTATCACAACTTATAATTATTCATTTACTTGTACACTGATTTATTAAAATTTCTTTCTCTTGCACATGAGAAAAAGGATACTTATTTTGCTCATTTCTCTCTCCTCAGCTTCTGGCACCACGCTTGGTGCATAAAAAAATTCTCAGTTAATATTTGTGGGAAAAAAAAAATAATCGAACACCTCTTGAAACTCTGTTTCTTTCTTTGATCCTCTCCAAAGTTCATTCATCACTCACTGAGTTTTTATGATTGTCAACATGTCCTTTAGTTTGCTGATCTTATGTATATGAAAATTCTAATACTGACTCTCACGTCCAGCTTCGTTAAGTCTGACTTACTCTGTGTAACACAAACACAACACTGAAAGAAGGATAACTCAGTTTGCCCAACCTTTGGTCCTAATGCCCAACCCTGCCTACCATTCTGCCCTACTTCTTTCATAAGTACAGGCTTCACCTATTGTTGTTGCTAGTAGCCGTTGAGTCAATTCTGACTCATGGCAGTCCCACACGTGCAGAGTAGAACCAAGCTCCATAGAGTTTTCAAGGTTGTGACTTTTCAGAAGCTAGGCCTATCTTCTGAGGTGCCTTTGGGTGGGTTTGACTGCCAACCTTTCAGTTAGTAGTCGATCAGTTAACTATTTGCACCAGGAAATCAGCCTTCATCTAGCCAACACTAGATTTTTATTCAAAACTCAGCTCAAATGTGGCATCCACCAAGAAACCTCCCCTGACTCCTTAGGAAGGTTGAGATGCCCTCTTTTATGATTCTAAGGTCCACTTTCTATTCTATTATTATGGAGGTTTCACATAGTCCTATAATCTATAACTCACCCAACTGTCCCTCTTACAGGCTCTTGAAATTATGCAACATTTGTATATACATCTATTTTAAATTGGATCTAGTACATAGTGTGGAGCCCTGGTGGCCTAGTGGTTAAGAGCTCGGCTGCTAACCAAAAGGCTGGCAGTTTGAATCCACCAGCTGCTCCTTGGAAACATCATGAGGCAGTTCTAACCTGTCCTATAGCATCGCTATGGGTCAGAATTGCCTCGAAAGCAACAGGCTAAGCACATAGTATTACTTAATGAAAGCTAATGAATGATTGGATATCCACAATGATAATGGTAAAATGTGAATACATTCTAATAGAACACCAAAAATAATAACAAAAAGCAGAAAGTAGAGAACTCTTTTGATCCATAAACCTAGCAAATGCCTACATATTTTGACAGTTAAGTAAAAAATCCAAAAAACTCCCAGACTAACATTTGGTAAGAATGAAGATGAACAACTGAGAAATATCATATAATGACTTACAGGCTGAAAGAACTTCAGCAACTTTTATTATTAGGACATCAAGTTGTGGACTGTGATGTGTTCCCCCTTATTACATATTTTATTAGTCACAGAACAAGATTCAACAGTTCCCATTCTATCTCAATTAAAGAAATTTTAGCTGAGTTACTGAGCCTTTAAAACTTAAATAAGTTAGCACTTAAAATGAAATCATTAGAACTGCCTTTATAATTAAGAAATAAGACTCTCTGAAGCATTACATTTCTGCAGAATTATTGCATTTCTCAAGTACATTAGGACTGTGACCAGAGGCAGAGTGCTTCAGCCTCTTGGGAATACACTAATCCCTAGAAATCCACAGCTTAAAGCAGGTTGTTATTGTATATAGATTTTTTTTTTTCAATATTCAAATATCAACTCTGATAAATTTCTTGTGAATGCTTATCAAGTTATTCCAATTTGCATCTGGGAAAACTATGACTGTTTTCTTTTTTAATATGGACACTTGAAATATTGGACAAGAGACATTACATGGTCACCATAAGCATTATTATAAATTTACCTTTATTATCCTAGTGAGTTATAACAAACCTTAAATAGAATCTTACACACAAGCACACATACACACATACATGCTATTTTGTATAATTATAGTTATAAAAATTAAAGAGCATTGCACTCCACTGGGACTTAAAAGCAGAGCACTGAAAGAAAATAGCTTCAAAAATGGAAAACAAGTTTTGCTGACCAAAACTTTCTGAAAGAAACCTAAAAGAATAAACAGCTCCTGAATGTGTTCAATGGCAGCCACTTGTAAAACTCTATTGTAATAATAACTCGCCTTGTATCACACTGTGGGAGCTGTAATGATTTCATACTGAGATTGTTTCATCAATCAAAACTACCTATATTTAAAAAAAAAATAGTTAAAATGCTAGGTCCACGTGTTTTTCTTCTTTTTGTTGAGATCATTACATTGAGTTGATAATAGGCATTTTATTGCAATGTGTCCATTTACTAATACTGACCTAGGGCTAACCTTGCTAATCTCTTTAACCTACGTAAAATATTTAATGGCAAACTCAAATAAAGTTTGATAGTCACAGAAAATGGTTAACTATCAAGGAGTCTTGTTTTAAGTTAACTCTAGAATAAAAACCTATAAATTATTATTATTTTTTAAATTCAGAATCTTGCTTGGTACAATGCATACCACTCTTGCTGACAACCAGTTAGTTTAATTCTATTCTATTCTGTTCTATTTTCCTAATGTTCTAATTGTTTCCTGATACTCTATTATTTCCAAAGCCATGGGCTAAGTCATTCAGAGTTCATAGAGTGGTAGGATGGTTACTTCTTACCACATCCTTCCAGAATTTATAAATAGCAAAACTGATTAGACACGCAGACCTGAAATATTTCTTATCCTTGTTTGCTAATCTTTTATTGGTGACAGAAAAGGCAGATAAATAGATGGGAAATAATGGAGCATACTAATATAAACTAGGGTAAATCTCTATGCTTTATTTTCTAATGGCTCAGATCACTGACATTCCACTTGGGAGTAGTCACATTACTCAACGTTTCCCGAAATTTAGTAGCATATTCCATGCTCTAAGGAAAACTCCTACTAGAAAAGTGAGCACAATCTACCAACCAAATGTAAACTAAATTAAAATCTTTAGTGAAATGAGGAGCCCAACAGCACTTCTGCTCCGTTTTCTCTTAACTTCACCAGATGGGAACAATATGATTCCTTGTACAGCACTCAGCGCAATTTCCCAGACAGTCATAATGATCAAGCTACCAACACAAAGACAGCATATACCATGTGTGGAGCACTGTTAAGATGTTCTGCAAAAACATAAAACATACATTAAGCACAGTCCCTGCCTTAGCTCACAGCATACGCAAATTCATCAGTGGAGTCATGTATTTCAGCATTTGGTCAGCGGTTGCTCAGGTGATGAAGAGAAAGAGTAATGCCTCCAGAGTAGGAGTCAAGGACTCTAGGAAGACCTCCTGGCACTGCCTGCTGGAATTAAGCAAATACAATGAGCTCATGACACAACTCCTATAACAGCAACTTCTTGCTGAGCCAAGAGCACCAAATACACAACTACATCAGCCTTTTAGATGCTTTCATCACATTCACCCCATCAATCGTGTATGTATGTATGTACCATATTTTTACACAAATAATGCATGCCTTCTACTTTTGTTTGCCAACTGCGTCCCTCCCCCATGAGGTTACTTCTGTAAGCAAGCTATGCTAATTTTTTTTACAGCAACATGTAAAAAAAAAAATTGGCATAGGAGTACTAATGAAAACACCTCACAGGGTAAGGGGGCGGTAGGCAAACAAACATGGAAGGCACGTGTTATTTGCACAAAACTGCGGTATATACTTTTATTAAGGCAAATTTGACTGATAAAGGCAGTTCACTCAGGTTCACTTCTCAAATGCCTATAAGCTTGAGTCACAATGAACAGAAAATCTCAGCTGTCCCAGAAAGGTTTACTTTATGAAAAGTATCAAGGAGACACACTGGCTTCAATTATTTCTCTTCAGCTGAAAGAATAAATTCAATAACAAGATGATTCTATTTCCATTTATAGTTATTAAGGAAATCAGAAGGAAAAAGTAACAAAACAAGAATATCACTTTACCAAATTTCAGAGCACACAGTGTTTTCAATGAAACAAAACACAGAGACCAAATATAAACTAAGCCTTAAGTAGCAAATCTGCAAGAAGCAAATACCAAAATTTTGTCAAGATAATCCATGGAAGTTTTTCAACATGACTGACTACCATCTGAGACCTGGACTAATATGTGGCAGCTC
Source organism: Trichechus manatus latirostris (assembly GCF_000243295.1). Taxonomy (NCBI): domain Eukaryota; kingdom Metazoa; phylum Chordata; class Mammalia; order Sirenia; family Trichechidae; genus Trichechus; species Trichechus manatus. The sequence continues at coordinate 12,261,439 of NW_004443992.1, read as the reverse complement.
AAAAAGTGTTGTACAGGTGAGTGGGCATATGCATAGATAGATACGGATATATAGTACCTTACGTTAACCATTCAGTTATTAGAAAAATAAATACCAATTTATTTCATTCAGTGTGTCCTAATTCTTAATCTCTTCATTTCCAGAAACTATCACTACTTACAGGAACATGAAAAGATAATTTTCTTAATTTACTATAAAATAATATATCCATTTTAACTCCTAGTTTTTGGCAATTACTTAACCTGTTGCTGTCAAGTCGATTCCGACTCATGGTGACCCCATGTGTTAGACAATAGAACTGCTCCATAGGGTTTCCTTAGCTGTAATTTTTACAGAAGCAGATCTCCAAGCCTTTCTTGCCAGGCACTGCCAGGTGGGTTTGAACCTTTAGGTTAGTAGACGAACACAGACCATTTGTGCCACTCAGAGAAGATGATTTACTTAGGCCAGTCCCCTACTCCCCCCACAAAAATTAATGCTAAATTAACAATAGTTCCTACACACAAACAAGTATATAAAACCAAGGTGAGAAAACAGGACATTGTTTTGAAAAATGATTTCTTCTTTTGAGATATGCCCCATTCTTATAAATGGCAAGTAATGTGTCACTAATCTGTGGTACTAATGTGTCATTTAGTCAGATATCCACCAAGTCCTAACATGTAGAAATAGTCGTTTAAAGGTTCTTTAAATTAGTGTTTTGGAATGAGAACATTGTATTAACATTTAAATTTCATAAAAAGGTTCAGACATTAGATTACAAAGATGTCAGCACTTCACTATTCCCTAAATGCCAACATGCTTCTCATATTAGTTAGAATTCAACACCCCAAACTGTACTAATTTAAAGGTTTCAAGAAGGTCAGTATGTAGTCTAGACATATGCTGAAACAGCAAAGCAGACTGGCTTAGTTTAGAAGTCTAAATAACAAATATATTTACCAAAATGGTTTCTATTTTTAAAGAATATGCACACAGTAATTTATGAATTAGACATATTCATAATTCTCAGGAGATTTTGAGTGTCCTATACATCCAACTGAACATTCATTTTTCTATCTGCCAGAAAAGTGACAGCATTCTAATTATTCTGTCAAGGTTCATAGGCTCCAAATTTGACTCTTAAATTCTCAGTGGATGTCTTTTTCCAATAGCCATGACTTCTCATTTGTGACATTTTTCCTCCTTAAAATTATGTGTTGCAAGAATTTTCACAAAGTCAATTTATATACCCAAGTAGCCTCTAAAGCAAAGAACTAGCGTGATACAAGCATGATAAAACAAATTAGAAAACAACCTTAAGGGATCTTATCAAGTGCTTTAAAAAGAACTTTAAAAATGGATCTTAAAAATGGTTAATAATGAAAAATGATACAACCATTCTGGAAAATGATATGATGCTTCCTCAGAAAGCTAGAAATAGACACACCATTCGATCCAGCAATCCCACTCCGAGGACTATATCCTAGAGAAATAAGAGTCGTCACTTGAATAGACATGCACACCTATGTTCACGGCAGCATTGTTCACAATAGCAAAATGATGGAAACAACCTAGATGCCCATCAGCAGATGAATGGATAAACAAACTATGGTACATACACACAATGGAGTACTACGCAATGAGAAAGAACAATGATGAAACTGTGAAGCATCTCACAACATGGATGAAACTGGAGGGCATTATGCTGAGTGAAATAAGTCAATCACTAAAGGATAAATATTGTATGAGACCTCTATTGTAAAAACCCGTGAAAAAGTTCACACACAAAATGTAACAATCTTTATTGGTTACCAGGGATGGGAGGGGTGGGGTGGGAGAATACTAAATAGGCAATAGATAAGTGGTATCTTGGGTGAAGGATGAGACAGTACACAATACAGGGAAAACCAGCACAACTTGTATAAGGAAAGGTCATGGAAGCTCCATAGACACATCCAAACTCCCTGAGGGACTGAATTGCTGGCTGGAGGGCTGTGGGGACCATGGTCTCAGGGAACACTTGCTCAACTGGCATAACACAGTTTATAAAGACAATGTTCTACATTCCACCTTGGTGAGCAGCCATCTAAGATACTCCACTGGTCTCATCCCTCCGGGAGCAAGGGAGAATGAAGAGAACAGGATACAAGGAAAAGATTAGTCTGAAGGACTAATGGACCACAGCTACCAAGGCCTCCACCAGACTGAGTCCAGTACAGCTAGATGGTGTCCAGCTACCACCACTGACTGGTCTGACCGGGATCACAACAGAGGGTTCTGGACAAGAATGTAGAACAAAATTCTAACTCACAAAAAAAAGACCAGATTTAGTGGCCTAAAGGAGACTGGAGAAACCCCGAGAGTATGACCCCCCAGACACCCTTTTAGCTCAGTGGTGAAGTCATTTCCGAGGTTCACCGTTCAGCCGGGGAGTGGACAGCCCCATAAAACCAAATGGGACAAGGGCCAGAAGGCAGAAGGTGACAGGAAAGCTGGTGATAGGGAACCCAAGGTTGAGAAAGGATAGTGTTGATGTGTTGTGAGGTCGTTAACCATTGTTATAGGGCAACATGTGTACTAACTGTTAAATGAGGAACTATTTTGTTCTGTAATCCTTCATCTAAAGTGAGAATAGCAGCACAATTGGAAGAGCGTAGTCAATGTCACTGAACTGTGCATGTAGAAATTTTTGAAATGGTGTATCTTTGGCTATGTATATTTTCACCAAAAAAAAAGGTCAAGAAGGGAGAGAGTTGACATGTTGTGGGGTTGTTAACCAATGTCATAAAACAATACGTGTACTACTGTTTCATGAGAAACTATTTGTTCTGTAAACCTTCACCTGAAGTACAATAAAAATAAAAATTAGAAGAATGGTTAATAATGAACTTAATATTAAAACTTTATCTTTTATTAACATGAACAAAACTCCAAATGAAACACAACTAAAAAGCTAGATAATATTTTTTTCAATTAAAAAATGAAAAGGTATAAATCAAAGGTCATAAAGAATCCATACAGGCTAAAATTAAAGTGAAAAAGGGTCCCAGGAAGTTAGCAAAACCAAAGTCAGCTTTTATCCTGAGAGTACCTGACAAAACTTAGTAATCTTGACATTATTCATTTTCACAAGGTAGAGGTTAAAGGAAACAAACCCTAGGGAACGTGTAAGGTAGAGTATATAGCAGACTTTCACAAAAATCTAGGACATAAAAAAGTGCTGCCCTCAGGGCAACAGCATTTGAAAAATAACTCACATGAAAGGGGATGCAGCAAGAAAAACTGACTGTTTTGGCACTGGCAATGGGTGAAGGAGAGAAAAATCTCACCTCAATGTATGCTTCCTCAATTCCAAAAACCTGAAGCTGTGAATTTAATTTAAAGTCATTCTGGGTAGCAGTCCTCCCATATGGCTGACAGAAACACACACACACACACAACCCTACCCCTCAAATAATTCCCATGGAGTATCAAAGAAACAGGTGCTTTAAAAACAAAATAACAGTATACACAATAAAAAGACCTTAAAAGGTATTTGAGTAAGACTGCAGAAATAGCAGACAACAGAATTATATCAAAAAAGATATAATGTAGACCAGATTTACTAGCCTGACAGAGACTGGAGAAACCTTGAGAAGACGGCCGCTGGACACACTTTTAGCTCAATAATGAAGTCACTCCTGAGGTTCACCCTTCAGCCAAAGATTAGGCAGCCCCATAAAACAGAACAAGACTAATGGGGGCACAACAGTCCAGGGACAAGGACTAGAAGGCAGGGCTGGGATGGGGGTGGGACAGGAAAACTGCTAATAGGGAACTGAAGGTTGAGAAGGGACAGTGTTGACATGTTGTGGGGTTGTTAACCACTGTCATAAAACAAGATGTGTACTGTTTAATGAGAAACTATTTGTTCTGTAAACCTTCATCTAAAGTACAAGAAAAAAAAACATATAATGTATCAGAATTTTAAGACTGAAAATATGAAATAACTATATTTAATGTATTGAAAGAAATAAAAACTAAAAATAGAACTACCATATGACCCAGCAATTCCACTCCTAGATATACACCCAAAAGACTTGAAAGTAGAGACTCAAACAGAGACTTGTACACCAATGTTCGCTGCAGCACTATTCACAATAGTCCAAAGGTATAAACAACCTAAATGCCCACTAACAGATAAACGGATAAACAAAATGTGGTATATACATAAAATGGAATACTATTCAGCCAGTAGAAGAAATGAAGTCTTGATACATGCTACTATATGGATGGTGCTTGAAGACATTGTGCTGAGTGAAATAAGTCAATTACAAATGGACAAACACTGTATGACCTCACTACACTGGTACCAACCACTTTGGAGAACAGGTCACTTACGCACATGAAAGTAAGCACAAGTACACCCACTCTAAAACCAGTTGCCATCAAGTCAATTCCAACTCATGGCAACCCCATGTATGTCAAAGTAGAACTGTGCTCCAGAGGGTTTTCAGTGGCTGATTTTGGGGAAATAGATTGCCAGGCCTTTTGTCTGAGGCACCTATGGGTAGACTCTAACTGTGAGCTTTTCTGTTAGCACCCGAGCCTGTCAACTATTTGTACCACCCAAGTACATATTCACTCTAAGGCTATGCAATTCCATTACTAGAAAGGATCTAGTTTTGATGACCCAGAGATATGCACAAGAATGTTCACTGTAGTGTTCACTATTCGAGAATGATGGTAGAAAACAACCAAAATGTCCATAAACAGTAAAACAGATGAACAATTCTATTCTGATGCATGCCTACAATTAAATACTATACAGTAGCTGAGTTATAAAATCAATTTACTGGGTCACAATCAGTTGCTTTTTTTTTTTTTTTTAATATAAAGTAGGATGGATTAAAAACTATCAGAGTGCTTGCTTCATGGTAAACTAAGCTGGTTTGAGAAACTCGTTTCAATTCTGTGTGTGTGCCTATGTGTATACTGATTTGCCATGTGAGATGCATCTCTTATGGTGGCTTCCAGTCAAAACTATTTGAAAGCCACTGCTCTACAGCAGTGAAAATGGATGAGCTACAGCTACTCCCATCAACATGGATGAATTAAAAACATAATACGAAGTGAAAAAGGCAAGTTGCAGAAAAATAGCTATTATAAATTTTCCTGTAGAAACAAACAACGAAACAATATATTGTTTAGAGATACAGAAATATGTGGCAACGGTCTATTCCTTAATTTGTGTGCGACTACACGAAAATATTTATTATTGAAATGGTACATATATTTTTGGTATGTGTATTCCATAAGAAAAATAATAAGTTTAAAATATTACTAAATTATGAAATGTACAGTGCAATCTATAAAAAGGGAATGATCCCAGTGTGTATGGCTCTGTAATTCCCTCCTTTCAGCTACACTCATAGAAGATGAGTTGGTGGGGCACTGGGTATATTTTCTATGGTTCAAGAAACTGGCTGAATTTCAAGCAGCCAGAATCCTTGGTATAAGAACAATTTCTTCTCAATGAGGAGATAATGCATTCATCCAAAGAAATATAAGAGGCAATGGAAAAACAAATATTCCCTGACGTATGAGGCATCAAAATCATTTTTAACTACTCTCTAGTATTCTCTAGTATGGTCATCATAATATATTTAAACACTTCTCAGTGATGACCATTAGGGTTCTTTTTTTCCCAAACTATTATAATTCTGCAGTGTACATATCTTGTTGTACCCATGTGAAAGTATCTCTTGTTAGATACAGGGAATTTGAATGCTGAATCAAAAGTTATGTTTATTTTTGATTTTGAAAGCTATTTCCTGTCTTACCAAAAAGGCTTTATCTTTTTGACACCCACCACCAGGACACGAGAGAAACTGATTTTCCATACCAGTGTGACAAAGCCAACACAGGATATTATCATTCCTTATAAATTCTGTCAATATTAGGAAAGCTCTTTAATTTCCAATTTCCAGATAAATAGTAAGAATGAACATTTTGTTATATGTTGTCATCCCTTCTTCTATAAATTTACTTCTCAAACCCTTTGCATTTTTCTATTCTTTTCTTTTCATTCTTTTAAATTTTGATTTATTCCTATAAATTTTTTCATATTCTAGATATTATTCCTTTGACTGTTAAATATGTTGCTGATATTCTTCCCCAATCTGTTACTTGTCTTTCAACAATGCATAGTATTTGATCACATACTTGTTTTCCACTTTTATATAGTTATATATATCAAATCCTACTATAGGTCAGGGAGATGATAAAATATTAAAAAATATTTTCAGATCAATTACTATCTATACATATAGCTTAGAAAAATAAGTTTGTTCTGTTTTTTAACAGTAAATCTCTATAAGAAGTTTGAGATTGAAATGAAATCATGATGGTTATAGTTTTATATGAAATAAAATCAGCTGAAATCAGAATCTATTCAATCATAACCTATATAAATGAGAGGGTCTTTTATGCAAAGTTCTCAGAATTGAAAGAAATCAGCCATACTCTTATATTCTATAAAAGGGTAAATCAGATCAAATGCATACGTGCAATCTTTAGAACCCCTCGTTTTTCTAATTATAAAACATAAAATAGTAACATCAAAATTTTAAAAAGGTATTTAATTGCTATCCATTACATGCCTAACATGTATTTATTAGTCTATGAATAAAATCTGGACAACATTAAAATATAATTCCAGTTGGTATTTTCTATTATAATAAAGCTTATTATTAAAAAAAGTTTAAGCATTATGGAAAATAATAAACTATACCTATCTAAAGTTAAGTTTTCTACATGAAAAAGTCATTCAAACAGAAAGTTAAATCTTAGATTTTCACAATATATGGCATTATGTAAACTGATTATTTTAATCTTCACAGTTCCCTTTAGCTCAGTCAGAAAACTGTATGATATAATGAGTGGTGGCAACATATACTTTATATGGCTTCTAGTTTATTCCCTCTGAAGATAACATTAACACCTGTCAGATTATACTCTATCACATTCTCCCAAATTGACTTTCAATTCAACATAGCACATACTTCTATTTCCAACTCTAAGTTAGCTATAGGTAATCCTTACCGTCATGATATATTCTCATCTTTTAAGATGATTCCCACTCATAGCGACCCTATAGGACAAAGTAGAACTGCCCCAAAGGGTTTCCAAGGAGTGGCTGGTGGGTTCGAACTACCAACATTTTGGTTAGCAGCCTAATCTCTTAACCACTGTGCCACCAGGGCTCCACCATCAAGGTGCTAACAAGTTATTACCAGAGTTTATACTTGAATTTAACATATTTAACAATGTACATGATTATAATGACATCTCAGTAAGAATATTTTTGCACATTGAATAAAGTTGTTTCCATATCCACTAGTTTTATAAATTAAAATATTGAATTAAAAAATTAATTTAGCATTTTCACACGGATATGTCACTACTTACCTCACAGTTTGGGATGTAACATTAAATGTCAGGACCTAGCACCGTATCTAGCAAATAATAATTGGTAGTTCCCTTGTCCTTTCAACTGTGAAGCAGACTGCCAAACATTTAGGCCAGGGCTTGCCCCATTTTGTTTCTCTGCAAGATTCCTCTAGGTCAGAGATTCTCCAAATGTGGTCCCATGATCTGCAGCAACAGCATCACCTGGGAACTTGCTAGAAATGTAAATTCTCTGGTCCCGGCTTACACCTACTGAATCAAAAACTGCAAGTGGGGCCCAGAACCCTGTTTTAATAAACGCTCCAGGAGATTCTGATGTACCCTAAAGTTTGAAACCCCCTGCTCCAGTGGGTCTAAAGCTGATTAAAATTTTGCCACGTCTAGGAAAATGACCTACTTTCCCCTATTCTGTAACAACATTTCCTTAATGACTCAGCTTCCCTTCAAAGAATTCAACAGTTGAGGAGATCAAGGTAACCGCTGTCAGTGAATCAGCTCTGGAGGAATTAAGTAAATGGCAGAGGTGCAGGCCTACTCGACAGTGAAAGTTTCTTCATCATAATCCCCACCCCCTTTGCAAAAAAAAAAAAAAATACCCAAACCCGTTGCTTTTGAGTTGACCCCACGTGTTTCAGAGTAGAACCAAGCTGTAAAGGAGTTTCAAAGGCTGTGATTTTCCATAGGGTATTCAATGGCTGTAACCTTACAGAAGTATATTGCCAAGAAAGGTGTCGCTAGGTGGATGTTATGGACTGAATTGTGTCTCCAAAAAATGTGTGTCCATGGCTAGTCCATGATTCCCAGTATTGTGTGACTGTCCACCATTTTGTCATCTGATGTGATTTTCCTATGTGTTGTAAATCCTAACCTCTATGATGTTAAGGAGGCGGGATTAGCAGCAGTTATGTTAATGAGGCAGGACTCAACCTACAAGATTAGGCTGTGTCTTAAATCAATCTTTTTGAGATATAAAAGAGAGAAAAGCAAGCAGAGAGACAGGGGGATCTCATACCACCAAGAAAGCAGCGCTAGGAGCAGAGTTTGTCCTTTGGACACAGGGTCACTGCACTGAGAAGCTCCTAGACCAGGGGAAGATTGATGACAAGGACCTTCCTCCAGAGCCAACAGAGAGAGAAAGCTTTCCTCTGGAGCTGACACCCTGAATTTGGACTTCTAGCCTACTAGACTGTGAGAGAATAAACTTCTGTTTGTTGAAGCCATCCACTTGTAGTATTTCTGTTATAGCAGCACTAGATGACTAAGATAGTGAATTTGAATCATCAAGCTTTCAGTCAATAATTGAGTGCAAATTCTGTTTGCCACCCAGGGACAGTCAGGTTGAAACGAAGACTTAAAGTGTCTTAAAGGTAAAAAATCAACGTTTCAAAATCATTTTTCCAGTACAATGGTTCAGAAATCCTAACCAGGCATAATAGGAATCCATTCTTCTTGTCTAGGAAGTTTTTAAAAGATAAATTTAAATAGGAAAATCCCTATAATTTTTCAAGTGCATTTTTAAAAATTTTAATTATTAGATTCACCTCTCTTCTTTAGGAAAATGTTTTATTATTTTTGGTACTGAACCCTCTTATCGTTTATAATAATTCTTCATACCAGATGTTGCCAATGAACTACTTCTCTTTTTTTAAGGCTCTTACTTCTCATTTGAGAAAACACTTTCTTTAAAGGCATTGAAAGCAGCCAAGACCACCTTAATTCCACAGCACATACTTTCTGTAAAATCATTTTTCTTCCTCCCATTACCACCCATACACCCATGCCCATGTCAACACATCTAATATTTAGTAGCCCTGAGAGTTTTAGATTGCCTTATTTTAGATGCTAGAGAGATTAGAGAAGGGCTTGAAAGACTCTTGCTTTGAAAAATAACAGCTATTAAACATATACACACAGAAATTCAATACTCTGCTTTGGAATCAACCCTGAGATAAGAAAACCTAAATAAACAAATAGGTATATTTTTAAAAATTTTTCAAATTATTTTTAGTCTGACTAGAAATTATTCAGATATTTAATTTTCTATGAGGCAGCTGAACCTTATGGAATATTACCAATCTCAAATGTGTTGCTCATTTGAACTATGTAATCTAAATTCAGGTTACTATTACATTTCATATATTTTCTCTAACTTCCCACAATGTTAAAAATGTTTTCCCCTATTGTTTTAGATTTAATTTCTTAAATTACATTACACAGAAATGTCAGTTTTGTAAATATTTGTCTGATTACTATAGCAATGCAATATTGACAAACTGTACTTCATACAATGGCCTATTTTAAGTCTTAACAAGTAAAATGAAGGTCTTAACAAGTATAATGAAAAAATTGACTTATTCCTAATTGAAAGTGATGGAAGGAATATTATTTTCACCAGAAATAAGGGAAAATAAGCCACAGGAAATTTGCCCTCATCATAAAATAAAGCTGAGCCAATACTCCAGTGATGATATGGAAATCTTGTATATATCTGATGATTCGCATATTCAAAGACAAAATAATTTAAACAGCAACATACTGAAGCCACAGTATTATCTTAGCAGGCACAGACACTAATATGACACCATTCTAGAATGCTACTTGTTGCATTTGTAATTCAAAGCACATAAAAAAGGGGGCATTTTTCAGGTTTACAAATAAGTAAAATTAAAAAGAAAATTAAGGTACACTATTAAAGTGATGGAAACTTTCCTTGTATGTATGCACTGTATTTTGTAATACCAGATAATTCTGCGTTAGCACCAGTTCTCACAACGTGGACAGACACCTTCTCTTCAGTGCCTTCCTAGGAGATACCCCAGAAGCTACTATTTTCCATTCAGCTCCATTTTGGAGCTTGCAAGCAGTCGCACGCAGCATCCCCACCAGTATTCATCCAATCACAAAGGGGAAGAAGCCATACCCCGAGGCGTTATCTACAGAAAGTAGCACCATGGCAAGCACTGAAACTGCACCCCTGCAGAGCCCTTCCGGAAGTCAGGAGCACCCAGAGGCAATCTCTAAATTGCACCCCCCTCCAATTCAAGCGCCAGGAGCAATCTCTAAATTGCAGCCATTCCCTACCGCTACCCACCCCAACCCCAACCCCTATTTCAAGATGAATAGACATTTACAGTGGTGCCGCGTCAGTAGAAACACCTTCCCCCCTTGTCCGGCTGCCTCAGTCAGCCATCTTTCATATTTGTCTGGCACTCCACCCCCAGACCTTGAGCTCGCCCCTGGGGGCAAGTACGCGTTCTGTCCTCCTTCGCTATGCTTCTGCACCCCGTCCAAACATCTGACACCCATTTTTGAGATAACTTTACCACAATATCAGCTCAAAAATACAAGTGAAGCTCATTAATCTTTTCCTTAACACAGTATGGTACTACATGAAAATTACAGCTGTACTTCCTTGCTTTCACTGATGAAAGCTGGTCTATGATGTGCTCAGTCATTTTTTTTTTCTCTTTCCACACTTAGAAGAGAAAGATCACTCAGTCTGCCTTGACCCATGGAGGCTCTCAAATCCTAAAGTATTAGTTTTAACTTGCTGAATGTTCTCTCAGTTGGCGATGAAAACTGTGACGGTTCATAGAAACTGCTCAGTGGCACCCCTTCAAGTGGTGCCCAGGGCACGTGCCATGCCTACCATACCTTAGATATGCCTCTGGTTCAGGGCAAACAAAACATAAGAACTGAGAAGGAGAAAACTGAACCTTTAAACTAAGAAAATAGTTACAGAGCAAGTTACTTTTGTGTTGTCCTCAATGACCTCCTGGTCACAGCAAAATGTGAATTAATCTAAAATGTTAATCATTAGGAAAAATAGCTAAGGGATCAAACTCTCATAGCTATAGTTGTGGTTAGACAAGCTGTTTTCTAAGGACTACAGCAAAAAAAAAAGTTAAATCATCTTTTTTTTTTTTTTCTCACAAATTTTCATACACTCATATTAAAATTAGGGCACTTGGGAGGGCAAACAAGCCAAGATTTTGGATTACTTATACTAGGGCGAATTCAATCTTAATCTGAGCAATTAGGACTAAGCAACTCAGTTATTACACGTATACTAACAATTTGTTAAAACACAAAACTGACAACCTTTTAAAGACTATATACTTAGAACTTTTCAGCAATATTCTGAACATAAAAAAATGTTTTCAATATCATTGCATTTCTAGTCTAGAATGACTAAAAAGATTATGAAAGCAACTCTGAATCCAATGGTGGTGAAGCGGGCAGTATTATTCTTCAAAGGAGAACATTAACATCTAAAGTTTTTACCACATAAGAAACAAATTTTATTAAGTATGATTTAATGTTTAGCAAATCTTATACAATTAAGTTTTTGTCATGGCTTAGGAAACAGTATGTTTTATCAAAGAGTGAAATGTTTGTTGGTGTTGGTTGTCGTCGAGTCGATTCTGACCCGTAGCAACCGCATGTGTACAGAGTACAACTGCTCCATACGGTTTTCAAGGCTGTGACCTTTTGGAAGCAGATGGCCAGGTCTGCCTTCCAAGGTACCTCTGGGTGGGTTTAATCTGCCAGTCTTTCAGCTAGTAGTAGGGCACTTAACTATGTGTGCCACCCAGGGACTCTTTATTTGGAGTATATTTTTAAAAATTAAATAGATGCTGAAAATATACTTCTGTGAAATATTTTTTTAAGTACTGAGTTTGGCTATTACACATGGTATAAATCTGAAGGAATCAAACTCCTCTGAAATGAAAAGCAAAAAAAAAAGTTTTATGCATGTAACACTAACAGACTCACCTCACCCTCTAATCTAACTGATTTAGTCAATTCTAGAGAAGCTACACCACCTTCAAGACCAATTTCACCACCGATCAAGTCTTAGAACATCTGGACATTAATACCATACGCACGTTAACTCTCACCCAAAGAAACATATGATCAAAAGCAGTATTAAGGTAGAAGCACTGAAAATATTTATACTTTTAAAAACATTATACAGAAAAAAATGTTCTAAAACACCATACGATAGGGATTAGTTTGTACCGGTATGATTCAAAAGAAAAATGTGCCAATGGCCATTATACAAGGTACGCCATTATGCACCAATTTTGTAGGAAAAAGAGTAAAAGTTTTGTATAAAGACATTTCCCATTTTCTATATATTTTATGAAGAAAAAATGAGTTTAGAAAAAAAGTTTTTTCTATAGGATTGTTCAATCACTAAATTACTTCTCTAGAGCAGCCCTAAATAAGTCGAATTTGGAAACCCTTCTAAATCGTCAAGATTTTCTTGATCCTTTAATTTGTGTAAAATCAACATTCATTCAACTATATTTTTATGTCATTTGCAGAAACTACTGAGTAACTTCATTTAAACTGCTGTTTTAATTATAATAAATTGTATAAAGTTGCAAAATCACATTAAGTTCTGATTTTTTGATGAAGAAAGGAAGTAACTCTCTCATCCCTTCATTCCTTGAATTTGAGTGTTTGGTAGGGGGTGGGGAACTCACAGTTATAGTGGAAAGTTATGCATCTTTAAGAAAAATAATTTTATATATTTTAAAAGTGGCATTGAAATACTTACTTTTAAATGAGACAGGTCTCTTCACACCTTAATCCATCAGAATATCAGCATTACAATCAATGCGAATTTTCTATTCAAGTTCTCCACTTCTATCTCAATCCCTTTCCAACCCAATGATCCTGAATAGCCGTTCTTTATGAAGAATTTGGTTGCCACTTCTTTAAGAGGATCTTTCTTCCTGCTGACTATCCTGCTTGTCTTTTTTCCTCTTTCTCCTTAACCTTTAGTAAGAAAATGCTAAATTATCAAAAAAGAGGCACAGGAGAGATGTAGTGAGTGGAAGATAGAAGGAACTGCTGGTATGTGGAAGAGAGAAAGATGGAAACAAATCACCTCTCTCTCTCTAAAAGTATACACAGAGAATTAAGGATTTGGTGGCCTACCCACATATTTAAGCAGGAAGTAACATGCAAGAAAACAACTTAAAGCTGTGGCCAGCCTTAAGATTTTCTAAAAACAAAATGGAAAATGTAAGAGTCAATCAATGGGAAGTTTGAGTTTAATGAGCTACACATTTATTACACAGTTGTTTTCTTAAAACTAGCTTACTTGAAGTAAGAGAGTAATTTTGTTATTTCAATGAAATATCTACTGTTATAGAAAAAGTATAATTGATATGATCATATGTACTGTGCATTATTTACAAAATAGACTATGGAAAGTTATGCTGAAATGAAAGCCGACTTGGTGCTTCCTAAACCAATCATGAGCTAAATATAAGGAGCTTATTATTATAACTCAAAACACTGAGTTCACTTAATCGTAGTAACCCAGAACAAGGTTGGCCTTGTAAAGTTATGGCAAACAATTCATTCCTTAAAATTAAGACTAAGTGCAGCCTAGCAAAGAAAAATTAACTACAAATCTGGTAAATCAACATTTTGCTTACTCTGCAGTGCCTAACGGTAAGTAGCATATAACTTTACTTTTATGGTTAAAACATTCTTTCCTTAAATTATAACCTACATATAGCTATCAGAGAAGGATATCCAAGAATCCTCTCAGACATATTTTTATCTTCAGGCCAGAAAAGGCCCTTTCGTGTCTTGAAACTTGGTTCTTTGTCAGCAATGTTGCCTCTGTACAGCATGCCCTTCCTGCTGCTTCTCTGGGAGCAAACTCCTGTATGACTTTCAAAACCTGACTCAATGATTATCTTCTATGAAAAGTCTCCTCTTGCTTAGCACTGTTACTTGTTAGGATCTTATTATTTTCACAGCTCTTTATACATCACTCTTTAATAAAGCCAACCAGTTGCCGTAGAGTCAATCTGGACACGTGGCAAACTAATGTGTGTCAGAGTAGAACTGTGCTCTGGGGTTTCAATGGCTGACTTTTTGGGGAGTAGACTGCCAGGCCTTTCTTCTGAGGCACCTCTGGGTGGACTCCAACTTCCAACCTTGGGTCAGCAGCCATTTGCACCACCTAGAGAACTGCTGTTTAATTTAACTGTTTCTGTATCTGTCTCTGCACTGTTTTACATAAGCTCTTTGATGATGTCACCACTGTCACGTTGGTAGTCCCAATGCCCAGAGCACAGTGCTGGAGACAGTTTGCTGAAGGAACTAAATCTGGGACCTGGAAAAGTTATATATGGCAAATACTAGTCTTCAAATATGTGATTGCTGTATGTTAACTCATAAAAAAAGAAATACCATATTCACTAGTGTTCCAGAAAGCAAAATATTACCAAGGGGTAGAAATTACAGGGAAGCAGAGATAAGGCAAAAATTTCTAACTGCGTACAGCTGCCCAACTAGGGGATGGTCCTTCCTATAGCATATGGTGAGCACCTTGTCACCAGACAGGAGTCAGCGGGGCCTGTTTCCAAACTTACTGACAACCAGACTGATGTTCTTACAAAATTGCATATTTATCCTCAGGTAAAGCTCCCTTTCAGAAAAACATTTTTATTTTTATTTTTTTATTAGAAAAAAATCCAAACACTTAAAATTCTTAGGCCCATTTAGTCAACGAAACCACTTAGTTTTTAAAAGACAATAAACTAAATGTACTAACCACTATCATGTCTCTAGATTTTTTTTAAAGATGAGGCATCTTGCAAAAGTAAATTTTGAATTACTATCAAAATAAATAAAGAGAAGGAAAAACTAAGACTCCTGTAGAGTCATACTAATAATGACAACTTACTGGATAACTTCATTGCTATTACTAGTATGTATACCGCATTATAATAATTCATGTGAAAGTATGCCACATCGGGGGTCCAATCATACACCACTGGATGTTAATTAAACGCCTCATGCTACTGAGGGTGAAACAGCTCACTGCGCACCAAAAGTGTGATTTTAAGAAAAGGGGGCAATGTGGTTGCTATAGAGACCTTACACTTCAAAGGGCAAATATTTAACTTTAAGTCTCTTAGCTTTCTACAGCATGTAAAAATTCATTTTATAACATTTTTATGATAAACATAGCATATGATCGTTGAAGAAAATCTCTAAAATGAAAACACCATAAAGAAAAATCATCATCCATAACCAGTACTAGTACTGTGCTTTCTTCAAATATATCTTTATACAAATACACACACACACACACTCATACATTTGCTCACATGCATGCACACACATCTACACAAATAATTTCTGTGCTGTCTGGTGTATGAACATAATTTAACATGAACATTATTTTATCTATTATATATAGTCCTTAAGTTATGTGGAAAATTGAATTCATACATCTAATTATATTTCTGACTAACTTGCATCATAATTTCAGAGACATAAAATTCTAATTTCAGAAATGCAAAAATATTCCACTTCTAAAACATAATAAAATAACGGCATTTGCTGATAAATACAGTTGTATCTATATACTTAAAACCCCCACACAATCCTATCTTTTTTTTTTTTTTTT
>NW_004443992.1:12216923-12245462 GCF_000243295.1 Trichechus manatus latirostris | reverse complement strand
TTCTATACCTATGCCGTTTATTCCCTCTTTTATTGTTTTGATGTTGTTGTCATTTATTGATTAACTGCTCTGATTCCCTGTTGTATTTCTTTTGGTTTTGGATAGTCCTCGAGATTTCATTTCTTGGATTGGTATCTGGCTTGTACGATCCTGCGTCCTAGGTTCTGCCTGTGAGCTGAAGCTGTTTGTCCTCAGATCAAAGAAATCCCTTTAATAATTCTTGTACGTTTGGCTTGACTTTTACATATTCCCTTGATTTCTGTTTATCTAGAAATGACCTAATTTCATCATCAAATTTGAACGAGAGTTTTGCAGGATGTATTATTCTCGGCTGACAATTTTTTTCTTTCAAGATTTTATATATGTCATCCCATTGCCTTCCTGCCTGCATGGTTTCTGCTGAACAATCTGAGCTTAGTCTTATTGTTTCTCCTCTGTATGTGACCTTTTGTTTTTCACGAGCCGCTCTCAGGACTCTTTGTTTGTCTTTGGTTTTGGTGAGTGTGAACACAATATGCCTTGGTGATCTTTTTCCGGGGTCTCTTCTATATGGGGTTTGTTGAGCTTCCTGGATGGCCAGCCCTTCATCCTTCATGATACTGGGGAAGTCCTCTGTCAGCAGTTCCTCAGTGATCCTCTCTGTGTTCTCTGCCCTCTGCCCCTGTTCTGGTATGCCTGCCAATCACTCGTAAATTTTTGCTTTTAATTGTGTCCCACATAACTCTCAGGGTCTCCTCATTTTTCTTTCTTCCTTTTTCTGAGTTTTCCTGAAACAGAGTTGTATCCAAGTGCCTGTCTTCAGCTCCTCTGATCCTGTCCTCCACCGTTTCAAATCTGCTTCTCAGCCCTTCTATGACATCATCCATTTCTGAAAGCTTGTTGTTTATCTTTTGGATTTCTAATTGTTGTTCTTGTATAATTTCCAGTTGTGAATCCATTTGGCATTTTGTTCCTGCATCATCTTCCTGAATTCTTCCAATTCTTTGTCTGTATTTTCCAAGAATTTGTCTATTTTTTCCTCATGTTTGTCAGCTTTTTGCCTCAGTTCTTGGAGAATTCCAAGTATTAGAGATTTGAATTCCCTATGAGGTAGTTCTAGTGCATTTTCTTCCACAGGAGAGCCATCTGGTGTTTTATTTTGGATGCCTACTGGAACCATCCTGTCCTGTTTTTGTGAATGTTTTGATATTGTCTGCTGTTTTCGGGGCATTCAGTAGTTATTTTTCTCGTTTATTGACTGTAGATTTGTTTTGTCCCTTTTTTTAAAACAAAATTTGACTATGTCTGAGCAGGTGGACTGTGTGTTCTTTGTTGTTTGCTCGTCTGTGCACTCAATACTTTTTGCCTCCTTCTCCAACTGGCAGGGTCAGTCACTCAGATATGGTACAGCAGGGCAGGTCTAGCTGAAGAGGAGTTACTGGGACAGGTTGTTTGTGGCACTTACTACAGTCACCAGGGCAGTTCGGTAATCATTGCAGGGCAGGTTCCAGTAGGCCGTGCCTGTACTGCTTGGTGGTGTGATGTCAAGCACACGGTGCAGGTAGGCAGGATGCAGCAGGGGGATTGTTATGTGTGGAGCTAAGATGGATATGGGAGAGAGGAACAGGAGCCAAAAACATACAAACAAACAAAAAAGAATGCTAGGGGAGCTTGCTGTTGGAATGGAGATGAGAGACGGTTGTTTTGTCTCCCGCTGGATGCTCCATGAGGCTGCTTTCTCGTACCCCCGTTTGCTGGTCTCCGATAGGAGTCCAATATGTGGATCCGCACTGCGTTAGCTGGTAGGGGACCTCTGCATGAATCTCTCCTCGCTCTCCGTTCTCTGTCAGTTTTTTCACTCCATTTGGTGCTTGGCTGAGTTCCTTATCTCTTCATTTGATGTTTTAGGGTTTCAGGATTGTTGTATTCTCTGTTTGGCTTAGTTTTTCGGATCTTTGCTGTGGAGGGGCGGCGTGGTGCTTCTGCCTAGAGCGCCACTTTGCCGGAACTCCCCTAAGACTATGTTTGATTGGTCAATGGCAAAAAATCATGAAAAGTTTTGAATGAAGTTTTCTGCGTCATGGTAAAGCTAATAGCAAAATATATTGAGAAAGTATTGATTTCATCTTACTGTCAGGTATGTCTTAAGTTTTAAAAAAAATTTAATTGAGAGTGGGTAAATGGAGTATTTTATTTCAAAAGTGAACTTGTTGCTCATTCCTTAGATCAATAAATTTCTCTTTTCCAACCATCATGTTGCTTTTTCAATGGGAGTTTGAGCAAAAGGAGGAAAAGGAGAAAGAGGGGCAAATGGAGATGGAAGAAAAAAAGAAAAGCAGAGACAAGGGAAGTGAGAAGAGAGAAGGGAGGAATGATTAGAGGAAAGGAAAAGCAAGAAGAGATCGGTACATCAAGAAAAACAATGCCTGATGGAAACCCCACTCATCTTTCAAGGTCTGCATTAAATAACACCTCTTCTAAAGTATGTTTCACTGATGTTTCAGTCAGGAGTGATCATTCCCATGTCTATACTCACAAAGCAGACTGTGTCATACTCTGTTTTAATTGCTTCCTCCTCACCTCATTGGTGAGGAAGGAAGTCCCACCCTAGGGTTATGGGGATGGCCAAACACACAACACCCAAAACTAGACAGATGAGACTGACAGCAGTTTATTACTCACATATATTCACAGCGCAGGGGAGGAGGACATCACACTCCAGGCCGGCCCACACAAGGTGCACTTGAGAGCAAAGTGAACAAACAGAGGCTGTGGGAGGCAGGTTTTGTAGTATCAAGAGGGTGGGGTGATGCCTGGTTCCCGCAGGAGGGTGTGACTGGCTTGTTTGAACAATTCCATGCGCAGGCAGGGAACTTAAACCACTATTCAGGGATAAGCAGAAACTGCACCTGGTCCATTTGATAAGGAGGGTTGCTTAGCTAGGGGACCTATCTGCAGGAGCTGAATGAGGAGAGGAACTTGCAGTTAGGTCATTGGAGGCCCTCCTGATTTCACCAGATGTTAGTCAGTGCATAACACTGGACCTTAGTTTTAGACTATACACGACATACCTGCAGTATGACAGCTGCTGCATTATAGTGTACTTCTTGGTGTGCACCTAGTAAGTGGAATGTAAACTTGCCCAGAGCAGGGGATATTGCATAACTCCCTCATCTGTACAAAGTGCATCGCATAGAGACAAACATATGCACAACTTCCAAAAGCTCATTTTAGCATTGCATAGAGTTCTCCCTGTACTTTCCTGTAATTATCTGATTTTATATACACAAGGATCCTGTGAGCTACCGTTTCCTAAATAAAATCATTTGTGGTGAGGTCAAGTGACTTGTTACAGGTCCAATGTACAAGGTAAGCTCAAATCCAGGTGTTCTAGCTCTAAATCTAGTGCTTTTTCAACCACGTCATACTACTGCAATCAACAGGGTACTTAGAATCAGGACTAAAAACAATTACTCATCAATTCATGAAATGCAGGTGCCTTTTTCAGTCCACAGCTGACACAGTAAAAGTGATTTGATCATTTTTGGTTTAATAAATATTCTGCTGTTGAACTGTGGGAAGAAGATAGGAACAGGAGAAATGTCTTCTCCCCTTCACTTTTAAGCTCTATCCCTTATGTTTCTTTTTCCAGCCCCAGTCTGTGATTTTTCAAAATACCCTTCTTGTGGAAATGCATTCCTCTGAATCAACTTTCTAAATCTCCTAATGAGGAAAGTAATTAGAAAACATATACATGCTACTCAAAAAACTTTAAAGTTCTTTTAATATATATTATGCTCGTGGTTTAGTAATGACCAGATGTATGTAGCATTACCTTCACTTAAAGATATTTTATCCAGTGCCATTATAATAGAGCTCTTGTACTAGATTCTAATTTGGCTCAACAGCCATTTGCTTGATTATTTAAAGTTGAAGAAATACTTCTACTTCTCGTAATACTTGGATCTTACTCTTACTATTCTCTACCCCCTCCAAATACCAGTAAAAAAATATATTTGTTGAACCTCTATTCTGTGTTAGGCACCGGATGTTCAGTAGGGAACAAATCAATATATTTGTTCTTGAAGATAACGGACCAATAGAAAAGACAGGTAAAGGAAATACTCTCAAATAAATATGTAATTATAAATAGTAAAGAAGCCCTGGTGGTACAACAGTTATATGCTTAGTTGCTAACTGAAAGGTTGGTAGTTCAAACCCATCCAGCTCCATGGCAGAAAGACCTGGCAATCTGTTTCTGTAAGGATTACAGCCAAGAAAGCCCTATGGGGAAGTTCTGCTCCATGTGGGGTTTCTTACGAGTTGGAATCAATTCAACGGCATCCAGCAACAACAACATAAATAGTTAAGAGCTACCACAAAGGAACAGAATCCCTGGGCAGTGTAAACAGTTAACCTGCTGGGTTGCCAACTGGAAGGCTGGAAATTGAAGTCTACCCAGAAGTGCCTTGAAAGAAAGGCATGGCTATCTACTTAGGAAAACCCAGCCACTGAAAAACCTCTGGAGCACAGTTCACTCTGACACACGTAGGGGCTCTATGAGTTAGAGTCAACTCTACAGCAACTTTGTTTTGGTTTTTTTTTTCCATGAAGGAAAAATAAATAGTGTTATAAGTACAGTGACAGTGAGACTTGTTTAAAAGGTAGAAATCGTTCCTGAAGAAAGAATACTTATACGAAAGCAGAAGATGTCATCACCAGGTGAAGAGTGGGGGATGAAGTTGAAGTGGGTGAAACATTCCTGGCTCTTGGAAAGTTCTGCAGTGAGAAAGAGTTTGTTGGGCTGGAAGAAATGAAAAATGAAAGAAGACTTCTGAGGGTGGGGCACTGAAGCAGAGGAAGAACAGTGGGAAATGACTTTGGAGACGTAGACAGGGCCATGTGATTCAGGGTTTCTGGGCCAGGTTAAAGACCAAGGATTCTATTCCAAGTAAATAGAAGAACACTTTATGGATTGAATTGGGCTCACACCCCCCACAAAAAAAAAAAAAAAAGTGTTGTAAATGCTAACCCCTATACCTGTGGCTATAATCTCATTTGGGAATGAGTTTTCTTTGCTATGTTGAAGGGAAAGTATTCATGTAGGGAGTGTCTTAAATCAATGTCTTTTGAGGTACAGTATATAAGAGATTAAACAAGCAAGTGAGCAAGCAGAGATGCGGGAAGACAGATGCCATGCCACATGAAGATCACCAAGGAACAGATGCTGAAGAGACAAGGACCTTCCCCCAGAGCTAACACAGAGAGAAAGCCTTCCTCTAGAGTGGGCACCCTGATTTTGGACTTCTAACCTTAACTGTGAGAAAATAAATTTCTGTTTGTTAAAGCCACCCTGTGATGGTTAAGACTGTGTGTCAACTTCACTGGGCCATGATTCTCAGTGTTTATATGTGATCATTCCCATGATTGAATCTGCTGTGAGTAGCCAGTCAGTTGAAAGGGAGTTTCCCTGGGGGTGTGGCCTGCATCCGAATATAAGCAGATGTTCTGGCTTTTTGCTCACTCTGGATCCTGCAGCTGCCTCCTGTTCGTCTGATCTCCCGTTCTTGGGACTTGAGCTATCAGCTTATCTGCCAATCTTGGGATTCGTCAACCTTCACAGCCTGTGAGTGGAGCTCTGCTCTCCAACCTGCTGATCTTGGGTTTACCAATCCCTGTGGCTATGTGAATTGGGAGAAGCCTCTACACTAATCGACGGACTTGGGACGTTCCAGCCTCTACAATCACATGAGCTGTTTCTTTGATATAAACCTCTCTTTATATATATTTATATGCTTTACCAGTTTTATGTCTCTAGAGAACTCAGCCTAAGACACACCCACTTGTGGAATTTCTGTTATAGCAGCACTAGATAACTAAGACAGATACTGAAAGGGTTTAAGCACAGAGGGGACATGAGCCAATGTATGTATATGGCTAAATTAAGCCACCACCAATATTGGCCTGGAGGCCAGAGTCTTTACTTGGAGCTCTGGCTCTGTTGTTAAAGCAGCAAACTAACAGAGGGCTAGTCTTTAATGTCCTGGGCCTTTTTCACTCACTGTGTGTGTTGGGCGGGGGGGGGGGAAACAAAACTTAGAGTATCTAAAATCTTTCCTAGCTTTAACATTCAAAGATGCCAGCAAATATGAACAAATATTTTAATGTTGAACATTCAGACTCTTTAATATTTATCTATAGTGTGGTGTCTGTTTATGCAATGACGAAATTGCTGGTCAAACCATAATAGGGCATGTAATTTGCATTCACCATTTTTCATAATAAATGAAAGCACTGTTAGGTAACAAGCTAGAGTTTGAGGGTACTTTTGGTGCTAAAAATATCCTGTATGTTTTATTGCCTGCTTAGAACAATGCTTTCTCTTTTACTACAGTAATAATGCCACCTTACATCTGCATAGCTCTTCAGTTTTCCAAGTATATTAGCTCTTTAATGATAGGGACCAGGTGTTCATTTTCTCTTTAGGGTGGCCAGCATACTATGCGATGTAACTAAGAGGGCTTTCCTTTTTTTTTTTTTTTTTTTAAGACAAGTAATAACAATTAGTTTGAGATATACTTGAAAAGGAGATGCACTACACTAAAAAACAAATTCTAGAATGCAGCTATGAATGAGCCACTGCCCTGAGACCAGGTGGTTCCTTACTGCTCGAGTACAAGGCATTCTCCACAACCTAGATTCCATCTACTCTTAAAGATTACTGCCACCTCATACCCCTCCTCAGTGTTTTCTTAACCCCAGTCCACCCCACCTCCACACACAGCTGGTCCCAAGTTTGGTTCAAGCTGTTCTTCCCAAGTGGCATGTCCAATCTCTTCTCCTATGGAATATTCAGCTACTTACAACATGAGCAAGGTACAGACTGACAATGTGTGTCTCATACAGTAACTCAATTTTCCCTCACTTTCCTCTTCTTGAACAATTGCTTTATTCTCATCCATACAGAAAAATCAACTGCCACAGAATTGATCCTAGCACAAAAGTAAGCATGGGCATTGAAATCTTGTGGAAATAGCCTTTAAGAAAATCATCCAGATAATCCAGAATTTTTTTTTTTTTTTTAAGATCATAAAAAATAATGGGATTCTCCAATTGTAGCTCTCCAAGTTAGCATCTACATATACTCAGGAGTCCATGGACCCAGCATGACAAATACTGTTCAATACAATTTATTTATATTGCAGCAAAAAAACTTTTCCTGAAAGCTTCTTTCACAAAATCCATATACCCCCATTGATAGGAATAGGACCCTCTCAAAGAGGAAGGTCCCATTAGTGCAAAGTAGGAACTACAAAGTAAGCCACGGCAGTGAAAAGGTTTTTGTCTGAAAGGCAGTTCATTCCTTAGCTGCCAAATACATACAAAAAAATAAGCCAAGTAAATTCAATAGACTTCAGATTTGGTTTGGGAGTGGAAAAAACACTGTTTCCCTCTAATTGTAATCAAACTCTGTTCTTATGTATTTTTGGCACATCATCATTTTCTACTTTTTCTGTATCCTAAACTTGATTTTAATATTTCTCCTAAGTAGTGATTAAATAAGAGCAACTTTATTTCTGAACACAAGTTATAAAAACAATGAAATGTCTTTCTTTATAGTAGCTTCTAATTAAGACATGTGGATTGAGTGTGCAAATTTTTATAGAAATGTGATATTTAAAGAAGGCTGTCCCAATTTTTAGATGCAGTAGTAAGAAATTGTACTTCCTTTCCAATTACTTGTAATGGCCACCCAGGTCACTTCTCAAATGCTTCTGATAGCAGCAACCTAGCTGGAAGAGTAAAATTACATTTCTCTTTGAAGTTCAGCTTTCTACTCGTAATTTTTCTATTCATAGCAAAGTTCAAGTAAATTTTTTGAATAACAGAGCATCTAAGAAAACAAAGCTATTGGGCTAAATTTGAGAAATGAAGAGAGTTCAGACAATAGTATTTAGTACCTTTACAACTAAAGCCTATGATTTATTCAATTAAAAATAGAAATGGTTAAGGATAGCATTCAATTTACTCAGTTACTTAGATTATAAAAGTAATTATCATTTTAAAAGTATAATATGTATATTCCAGCAAAACTAGATAGAATTAAACTCTTTACTCTGAACCCCATTTTCTCACGAGATCCAAATTGGGAAATATATTTCACACCTATCACAGTGACCCAATGGGAAAGGTGTTCTCCAGGAAAGTGCTAAAATTCCTTCTGTCTAGCCATAGAGGACTGAAGGCAGTTCTGGTCCCCTGTCCCCTGGAGACAGGGATAGGAAGTCTTTCCTAGCTGGATAACAGCCGTCAAGGGAATACTGGTTTTACTTCCAATTTAACAGTGACAGTTGTGGGGAAACTCACCTTTCTCTTTGAAGGAAAAGAACTTGATTTACATCATCTTGAATTTTCATGCGTCTGAATCTTCAAATAACAATGGCAGGGTTCAAATCCTAGTTCATTAAAATTGTTTCTTAGAAATTTAATTTGCTAGGCTGACATATGTTAATTAATCTTTCACTATATAAACATTATGCCATTTACCTCATTTCTCACCCCCCCCCCAATGTGGGATCATACCAATAGAATTACTTAAAGATAGTGTGTTAATGACATATTCTATATAGCACAAATAATTTTAGAACATTTTTAACATCCACCCTATAAACCAGGCATTTATTTACACAGCTCTAACAATCCAGTGCTGACAGCTGTTGGCCAGTGGTAGCCTTTCTACTCAGGACTGCATCTAGAAGGGCTTTTGGAGGGAGAACTGGTAAATTCAGCTTATCTTATGCTCCTCCTCACACTTCATTTATTTACTGACACCTTAAGGAGTGACTATCATGCTCACTGAGTTTAATGAAAGAGAAATGCTAATGTAATAAAAGGGTAAAGACCCCTCGCCCTCAAGAGCTTAATAACGGGATAGGGAGATAAAGCACCAAATCTGGAGTCAGATGATGCAAGCTGGAATCCCACTCATCCCTTTGACCTGAGGAAAACTGATTAATGTTGTTGGGCCTCAGTGTCAGTGTCCCCATTTTAAAATTGGGATACTACTGCTTTATTTTATATAAGAATAAAATAAGAAGCATATGTGGAAGTTCCTAGCACATGCTTGGCATACAGTAAATGCTGAACTATGAACTTGTAGAACACGTTGTACGTAAAATAGACTATTTCTACTTTTAACATTCCTTACCTTGCTTCTACAACCTATATCTCACCTCTCATCAACCTTCTTGACTCATTAAAAAATATTTGACACTTTTTCTTTTTCCATTAAATCTCTCTTGCGTACTAAGATCAAATCAATTCTCTTACAAGGCTAGGGTTAGCTCCTTTTCTCCAAAAGCTAAAGACTCTGTTGTCTTAAGGGTCAAATTAAAAATCATGATCTTGAAATACAAAGCTCAAAATACAGACCCCTCCATCAGCTTCCTCACAGAACATCGGCTTCAGCCTACTGGAGGAAAGTCTAAGCATTCCCACCTTCTTAAAGCCTTTCCTGACTGCCTCCAAGCAATAACTATCTTGCCCTTCCAAGTCTTAGGTCAAAGGGATAAGGGGATTCCAACTTGCATCATCTGACTCCGAATTTGGTGCTTTATCTCCCTATCCACGTTATTAAGCTCTTAAGGAGGAAGGTTATTTTTTGGATTAGAGGTAAAAAATATTTTGAAGGAAAGGCAGGGAAATGGTATTTCTAAATGGAAATGTCTTGGTTAGCCAGAAGCACAGAGCAGGCACTTAAGTGAAAGGAAATACTGGTATGACACTAATCAGCTGAGGCATAAATGAAGCTTTGAGAAACAAACAAGTCCCTGGACTAGAGAATAAAAATATATATTTCAACTATTGTTGGCCATCAGAATCATTCATGGAGCTTTTAAAATTTGCCCATGCTTAGGGCCTCCCCACCTGAGGCTGTGATCATAGCCAGGGCTGAGAATCACTGGAGCAGGGAAAGAACAGAGGGCAAAAACTGAGCTCCAAGGAACTCCCAAGGCAAGGTCAGAAGAGGAAATTTATAAGGAGGTAAATTTTACAGAAATAAAAGGAAAGCCAACAAAAAAGAAATATGTCAGGATACAAAGAGGAGGAGATTTCAAGGAGGACCAAAAAAACAAAACCAAATCCATTGCCATCGAATGGGTTCTGAATCACAGCGACCTTATAGGACAGAGGAGAATTGCCCCACAGGGTTTCCAAGGAATGGCTGGTGGACTTGAACTGCCTATCTTTTGGTTAGCGGCTAAGCTCTTAACCAGTGTGCCACCAGCGCTCCTTCAAGAAGGAACAGGTGACAAAGACAACAGCAATTGCTATTTACAGATAATGGCAATGCACCTAAAACAACGCATGGCTCCTAGTAGGTGCTCAAGGGATACATACTGAATGAATGAGTGCTGCAAAACCGGCATCTACTCACTGGGGTTTAGAAGCACTACAGTTTACAGATTTTACACTGGATGAGTATCATCATGGAGCACATGGTCTTCACAATTTTGATGGTCATCAAAAATTGGTCTCTGGTACAGAAGAAAATATAAAACCTTTCAAAGTGAAAACAAATTCTTTCATTCATCCAGCCAGTTAGCCAACCAGTCAGCTAACCATATATTTATGTATCCATTCATTCAGCAGTCATTTACTCCAGGAAATGCTAGCACTTCAAAACTTAATCTTCAAGCCTTGTTATTTGCATTAATTTGCATATAATTTTAATCTACTTCAAAACTTTAGTAAAGCACATTTAACATGCATTTTTTTAAATATTTGAAATTCATTTTGACAGATTCTTCAAGCAAAAGCATATTTTTATTATGTTCAGATGATTTTTTGCCTAATATCTGCTGTTGTTCCACATGTCTCAACTTCACTAGAATTTAGTTTTGTTATGATCCTCAAAGTGTCAGACTTATGGGTACTTTCAGAATTATCACATCAATGTTCTTAATGCAAATTTCAGCTTTGAAGTCATTCATTACCAAAAGAGAAGGCCAAATCTCTTTAAGCATGAACTATCTTCCTAACTCTATAACTATCACTGCCACTTTTACAACCGTTTTAAAGGCAACCAATTAAATTAATATTTTCATGTAATACATGAACAAATCCTCACCTCTGTCACTAACTTCTCTATTAGAAAAAGTTCTCCATGTATGGTAATTTCATGCATTTTTACCACTGTACTGATTCGCAAAAACCTGTAAATAAATAAGGTAGGATGTCACCAATGCTGGATTACTAACATTAGTTCAATACACAATATTTCAACAACTGTTAGTATGGAACATTGATTTATTCAAATTTTACACAAATAATGACAGTTACAATTTTAGTTTCTATTTCCCAAGCATCAACAAACATTTAAGATCAATCACTAGAAAATGAGCCTCATGTTACAGGTCAACAACCAAAAGGTATGGGAATAGATCTTTCAAGCAAACAATGGCAAAATTAAAGACATTACTTTAATTTTTATATATGTGTTCTCACATATTATAAATGGAAATGGGTAGACGAATTAAAAGAAAGCTTTCTACTTCCATGAGAAATATATTATCTCTATCAGTATTTTAACACATTTTTTTCTGAAATATGATAGCTATAATAATAAACTCTTTACGAGTTGGTTAGAGAAGTAACAATAAACATCTCAATATTTACTATACCTAAATTACAGTGCTAGTCCTTGCGTACGTAAAGATAAGATGCAATTTTTTTTCCTTTAGGAGCCCACAATGAATGGCACACCATTGAATGGAATTAAAACCCAGTTTACCCAAGTTTGACAGCTTAGAATCTCTGTCTCTACCAGCTGCTGGAGAAGAACAGCGGCTGCAGTTGGACCTATGCCTGGATCAATAGTTCACATCCAGTATCAAGTCCCGAAGAAGACCAGTATCTCTGCTCTATTACAAAAGTATGCAAAACTAATTAAGAAGGTACTACTTCCAGCCATCTCAGTCAGATGTCAAGAGAGGTAAGTGTCAGCTCCTTCTGTCCCCAATCTACATAACATCCTTTAAGTCTACACTCAGATCATAATAGCAAGATTTTTTAAAAAAAGAATAATCTTCCAACTGACAGTTCAATCCATTTATATAATATATAGGCTCTAAATTTTATCAAGGTGTTAATAACAGGAAATACTAACAATGATTTCCTTTCTCATTATGAATCCTATCTAGTCTAAGTTAGCACAAGCAGGGATCTTAGCTAAGGCTGAAATGTTCAACCTTCACTCAATATTTCTCTTGGGGCAAGTTATAATTGGATGTCACACCTATTAATTCAACTTCATTCTGATAATTATTTAATAATTTTCCTCATATTTCTTTTTACAACTACATTTAAAATAGCATTAATATATGCAACAATAACATTTTGAGACATATAAATGACTTAACATTGTAACTACTATATGATCACCCCACAGGAATCACTGGCACTACACTAACACATTTCGGATCAATACAAAAACAATACTTTACTGTATTCTAGATATCTATTGCTGTTTACAGATAATTATGATGCACCTAAAATAATGCATGGCTCCTAGTAGGTGCTCAATCAATACATATTGAATGAATGAGTAAATGAATGAGTGCTGCAAAAATGATATCTAAAAACTCAGTGTTTCTATAAGGCTTATTAAAAAAACTAGTCTGCATTAACGAACATCTTCTATCTTCAAAATGAAAAATCAGTGTGAATAATTAATATCTACTTTAATTTGTTCTCATAAGCTGATTAAACCAACATTTCCACTTAGTCCTGTGAGAAATGAAGATTATAGGTAAATAATATATTTATACTCCCAAGGTTATAAGGTTCTTAAATGAAAGTCAGGAGATAAGTCCAATTCCTTTTACTCCATGCTGTCTTACTGAAGAAACAACTACTAGTTTATTCTTGTAACTCCACTTTTTAGATTCATAATCACTTCAAAGCCTTTGCCAAATAAGTCCTTCCACAATCTATCTGCAGAGGGACCCCCATGAATATTAAGCTAAGTGTTGATGGCAGAGTGGTTAAGAGCTCAGGCTGCTAACCAAAAGGCTGGCAGTTCAAATCCAACAGCCACTCCTTGAAAATCCTATGGGGGCAGTTCTGCTCTGTTCTATAGGGTCGCTATGAGTCAGAATTGACTCAATGGCACATAACAACAACAAGAAATCAGGAAACTATCAGAAAAAATTTAGAAGGAACAGTAGCAGCATTCACACAAGGCCAAGAATAGTGTCCCTTCTTAACAGTCAAATTAAAAACCAAAAGATTCATAGACTACCGGGCAGAGTACAAAGAAAGGTCATGGCTAAGTCATGGGGAATACTTAGACCCATACTGATTAACTGCTGTGGTCCCACCTAACAAATCTTAAAACGATAGGATTAAAACTGATAGGATTAAACTTCTTCCAGGAAATGTAACCATATCCCAGACCAAAGATCAAGAATATTTATAGGAATAAAAAAATCAATCAGCACACAACAAAACAAAACTTAGACTAGGTGGCATCCAATAAAAAATTACCAGGCATGCAAAGACTGAAAAATCATGTATAATGGGGAGAAAAATGAACCAATCAAAACTGATCCAGAACCATCAAAGATGTTAGAATGAAGCAAAGACATTACAACAGTTATTACAACTATATTCCATACGCTTAAAAATTTAAGATCTACCCACTGCTGTTGAGTCAATTCCAACCCATAGCGACCCTAGAGACTGAGCAGAACTGCCCTATAGGGTTTCTAAGGACCGTCTGGTGGATTCGAACTGCCAACCTTTGGCTAGCAGCCAAGCTCCTAATCACTATGCCACCAGGGCTCCAGTTTAAGCATACCCATTGCTGTCAAGTGGATTCTGACTCATAACGATCCTATAGGACAGAGTAGAACTGTCCCATAGGGTTTACAAGTAGCGCTTGGTGGATTCAAACTGCTGACCATTTGGTTAGCCGTGGTAGCTCTTAACCACTACTCCACCAGGGTTTCAAAACAGAGATATACATGCATAAAAAGAACTGAAACATAATTCTAGAGATTAAAAACTATAATGTGTGATTAAAAACTATAATACTAGGTGAGATTAACAATGGATTAGACATTGCAGAAAATAAGACGAGTGAACCTAAAGACACCAAATAGAAACGATGCAAAAAAAAAAAAGAGAGAAAAAAAATTTTTTTAATTGAATAGTGCATTAATAAGCTGTGGGACAACTTCAAGCAGCCTCATAAATGTGTAATTAAACGAGGGAAGGACAAAAAACATTTAAAGAAGTAATGGCCAAAAATATTTAAAATTTTGTGAAAACTATTAATAGATCTAAGAAGCTCAAAGAACTCCAAGCACAAGACACAAAAACTATACTAAAGCACCTCATAAACAAATCACTCAAAGCAAGTGACAAAGAGAAAATCTTATAAGCAGGCAGACCAGAGAGGGGGAAAAAAAAAGGCACATAGAAAGGAACAAAGATAAGAATAGCGGCACATTTCTCGTTAGAATAACAGAAATAAGAAAATAGTGGATCGATATATGTATGTATGTTGTCAGGTGTCGTCAAGTCGATTATCGACTCATAGTGACCCCCACTCATGTGACAGAGTACAACGGCCCCATAGGAATATATGTCCAATAAGTGAGTTTAGAAAGGTTGCTGGATTAAAAAAAAAAAAAAATCCACTGTATTTCTAAATTCTACCAACAAAAATTGAAAACAGTAATTAAAAAGCAACATCATTTATAATAAAATTTAAATGATGTGAAATATTTAGACACAATCAGACAAATAATGTGAAAGATCTATACACTGAAAATGCAAAAGGTTTCTGAGAGAAATTAAAGAAGAGCTAAATAAATGGAGAGATGAACCTTCTTTATGAGTGAGAAGACAAGGCATTGTTAAGATGTAAATTCTCCCTAAACTGCACTACAGACTCATCACAATCCCATCAAATTCCCAGTAGGCTTTTATGCAGAAATTGACAAGCAGATTCTAAAATTCTTATGAAAATACAAAAGATCTAGAATAGTTAAAACAACACTGAAAACAGGAACCAAGTTAGAAGACTAACACTATCTAATTTTAAGATTCATATTATAAAGCTACAATGATCCTGATAGTTTTTGAGTCCAGAAATTAACCCACATGTATACTGACAACAGATTTTCAAAAAAGGTGCAAAGGCAATTCATTACAGAAAGGGTCGTTTGTTTTTTTTTACAATGGTGAGGCACAACTGGATATCCATATAAAAACGAAATAACCTTGGATGCATACTTTGCCCACATGCAAAAACCAACTCAAAATAGATCACAGACCTAACTGTAAAACTTAAAACTATAAAACATTTAGAAGAAAACAAAAGAAAATTTTTGCAACCTGGGTTTAGTCAAAAGTTTCTTAAATATGACAATTAAAGCAAGACTCAGAATATAATGCGAATTGTAATCCACACTATTAAAATGGCTAAAGTTAAAAAGATTAACCATACTAAATATTGGCAAGGATGTAGAGCAACTGGAACTCTTAACATACTACTAGTATAACACTGGTGGGAAAGTAAAACTGCACGATCACTTTTGGAAATAGTTTGGTAGCTCCCTAAAAGTTAAACAAACACCTACCACTGGATCTAGCCATTCCACTCTTAAGTATTAACACAAGAAAAACAAAAGTATATGCACCTAAAAAGACTTATACACAAATGTTCACAGCAGTTTTATTTGTAATATTCAAAAATTAGAAACAACTCAAAGGTCCATGAACAGGTTAGTGGATAAACAAATCGTGGTATACCCAAACAATGTAATACTACCCAGCAATAAAAAGGAATAAATTATACACACTACATATCATAAAACTCAAATTATGCTGAGTGAAATAAGCCAGACATAAAAGAGTACATGCTGTCTGACTCATTTTATATAAAAATATAAAACATTTAAGCTATTGTGTAGTGACAGAAAGCAGTTTAGGGACTGGTGGGGAAGCAGGACAGGGAAGTACATGAGGGAGCAATTATAAAGCAGCTCATGGCAAGATTTGGGAAAATGAATATGTTCATTATCTTGATTGTAGTGATATTTTCATTGGTGTACATGCATGTCAAAAAACCACAAATACTACAACAAATGTTGCCAGGTAAAATGTCCCGAAAAGAGCCAATACAGACTATAACAGAAACAGTGCAAAAGAAAAAGGCTTACATAAATGTTAGTATTAACGTAGGTGAAGGCAGTTTGAGGCTAGTTAAAAACTTCTCCAAACTGAGAAAGCTTTAGGGATCTACAGCTCTGCTGCAGACATGATGGGTTACAATATACTGCCTAGGGATTGTAAACTACTATATTTTAATATTCAGTAGATTTATTATGTGATATATTGGGAACTAGGGGTCCTTCAGTGGTACAAACAGTTAAGTGCTCGACTATTAGCTGGAAGTTTGGTGGTTTAAACCCACCGACAGGCGCCTCAGATGACAGGCCTGGCAATCTGCTTCCAAAAGGTCACAGCCTTAACAATCCTATGGAGAAGTTGTATCCTGCACACATGGGGTAGTCATGAGTCAGAATCGACTCAGTGGCAACTAACAACAACAACATATTCGAAACTATTAATCTAAAGAACTTTATATATTTTCAGGATATACTTTTTTAAAGTTTAAGTGCTATGTTCTTCCATCCAAGGCCAGAAATTAGCATGAGTTCAAAAATAATTCAATAAATATTTAAAGAACAGTGCTGTGTTCCAGGCATCATAGACTTTACAGGAATTTATCTATGTAAGTACAGTAAAATAGTACAGGTCAAGGTTTCAAATAAAATGCTAGTAAGGGGAAATGCCCTTTATTGTTGATAGAAAGTTTTAGGTTTTAGGAATTCTGATAGTTAATTTTTAGAAAAAGCTTATAGTTTTAAATAAGAGTGTATTCTATGAAGACAGACTTTCTTTAAAAGGGAAAAAAGAAGGAAAGATGATCAGACCTCTTAATTAAAGTACTGAGTTTTGGAAGTAAACAGGGAATGCACACATATACACAACTGAGTATCAAAAACATAGTAAAGTATGAAAGAAAAGGCAAAAGCACAAAGCAGAGTTAAAGACTTTTAATAGAATGTCTATAAGTAGATTTATAAAAGAAGAAGAAAGAAAAAGGTAACAGAAAAGAGGTCAAAAACAAAAAGAAAGAAACATATATTGAACTATATCAACTCATGTCTGAGAAACCATAAAGGGAAAATCAGAACTAAGATGTATATTCAACTGATTTGAAAAAGGTTTAATTATTGAAATTAATTTCAACAACTGCTTAAAGGGATAAGTACGAAAAAATCTCCACAGTAAAAGAAAGATAATACAGGACTCAACAACAGTAGATTTCGAGGTCTGTGGACAAATAGAAGCCCTGGTGGAGTAGTGGTTAAAAGCACTCAGCTGCTCACCCTTAAAAACTTCAATTGTTTGAATCCATCAGCTGCTCCTCGGGAGAAAGGTGTGGCAGTCTGCTTCTGTAAAGATTTACAGCCTTGGAAATCCTATGGGCAGTTCTACTCTGTCCTACAGGGTCACTATGAGTCAGAATCAACTCGATGGCAGTGCGTTCTTTTTAGTGGGTAGACAAATAGACTTTCTTTAGCTGTGTAGATCCTGTACAAAT
The DNA here is from genome assembly GCF_000243295.1 of Trichechus manatus latirostris. Classification (NCBI taxonomy): domain Eukaryota; kingdom Metazoa; phylum Chordata; class Mammalia; order Sirenia; family Trichechidae; genus Trichechus; species Trichechus manatus. Next base: position 12,227,800 of record NW_004443992.1, on the reverse strand, counting down.
AATTACAGAAACCAAAATCCCATCTTCATCCTCACTGCCGGCTCCTGTTTCAGTAGTCCCTTCCAGTACTTTTTCATCCTGGCCAATCAGGAGCCTAGAAAGACCCTAAGACTCTACATCTGTCGCCCAGCATCAAATACCACAGCCAGAAAGAGCCAGATGTACTTAGTATCTACAAGTCAAGTCAATTTCTATTTCTGCCACTTGCCCCAAACACTGCCCTAAGCACAATGGGAGATGAAACAAAGTCTTCAAACACTGTACAGTCTACATAAACCACTAGAGCCAGTGTGGAAATGAGGAATAAAATGGACAATTTGTGCTAAGTACTTCTAAACATTTTGTTACAGCAACAGTCACCAAAATTCCAGTTTCCCCCTAAAGGTACTGAGAGACACCAGCAGAACTCAATGAATACACATACAAGCACAAATGGAGAGATTCATGCAAGGAACGCACTACTCTGCAAATGAGTGGATAGATAGGTGATTTCATTCTCAGTACTACAATGGTGATGAAACTGGAAACCTCTTTCAATATAAGTAAAACTGTTAAACAAACACAAATACAAATATAAATGCAACCCAACATCCAAGCGTTTTTATAAGTCAAAACTTAATAAATTTCCTACAGAACACACTGGAGATAACTTCAATATCTTCCAATCTAAAGCTATCTCCCAAGAGAAATACATTAATTTAAAAATGGCTTCCTTAGCCTTTTAAGTCACCTAAAAAATGTGTTTTCAAATTATATAGAGCATTTCTCCTATCTCATTGGGCCAGTGGCATTCTTCCAGAAAAGCTCTTCCATTGTAGAAATAGTGATATGGCAATAAACTTCATTTTAAAAAACTCATAAATTTAAGATGTCTCATATGCTGATATGAAATATACTTATTTCACAAAGGTTGGAAGCAAAGTAACCTACTAAGAACAGTGAAATAATGATATCTGTTTATAAGTTAACAATTTTTAATCTATTTGTCTGAGCTCTCTTCTTTGTATCTACTCTTCATGTAATTTTCCAATAAATCAGTGTATTATTTACAGGTGTACTTTTGTGGCACAATATTCATTTTAATAATTTTCCTTTATAAAAATAACATCATACAATTACAAAGCAACCAAAGAAAATAAAGAGATATTTGGCTCTCTGTGGTGCAAAGTATTTTTGAACTGATTGTATTTTCTTTCAGGTAATAAACCTGTTCAATGAAACTTGAAATTATTTCAGTAAATATAAAATAGAATAGAATGTTATACCTGGTGTCTTATAACATAACCATATTTTAACAGAAAAAAGTTCTCTCATGCTCTATAACTCTTTGCCCCTTAGGGTTTCCAAGGAGCTGCTGGTGGATTTGAACCGCCAACTTTTTGGTTAGCAGCCATAGCTCTCAGCCACTGCACCACCAGGGCTCCATAACCCTTTGTAGGTTGGTAAATTATTAATGATACACAAACCTGTTAGTTCTCCTGCAAAAGCTTCAAAATTCTATAATACAAAGTTTTTAATCTAATGAAATGCTTAAAATGAGTATGGTCAAAGAACAATGTAAATCTATCTTAACACAGCACAGCAAAGGCATATGGTTATTTACAGCATAGTGCCTGGATTTGATCACATGAGATCAGAAACTGGAAATCACTATATCAACTACATTAGCATGCTGACTACCAAAAAAAACAGAATGAAAATAAAGACCGATAACAGCTCGCTATGTGCCACGCACCCCAGTTTCACGCGGATAGTTTATGTTGAGACGTTCAGAAGAGAGAAGTGACTGCTGGGCTTGTTAATATTTGAAGCAGCTTCTTAGTCTGTTTGTCTTGGGGAAGGTAAGGCTCCTTTCCCTGACCCATGTGCTGGATGGCTATGAGCTTTCTGGTTGTGGCATTCGCCAAGTTAAATCAATGTTGTCCTCTTCACTGTGATGATGTGAGGAGAGAGTCTATTGATCCTTTGCCAGCTAGTATCTCTTCCCACCGGTTTGTACAGTGACATATTGCTTCCTGTGAAATACCAGGTAACAGTAGTTCTAAACATAATGATTCAATCTCATCATGAAGGTCACATGGCTAGAAACAGTGACAAGATAATGGTGATTTAGAATAGCAATTGGGATTCCAGACAGCCAGCAATAATTACCAAGATGGCATTTATTACATCACACATATTATCGTTAATTTTTCCATTAAAACCTCTTTGGACTAAAGTTTTTAATAATTTATGCTCTACTTTCTGATAAAATATTTGAGGTTGCTTATAAAATATAACATGCATGCAAAGCAGAGAAAGATCAAACATGCAGAATGACTGGGAAACAAGTATCAATCACACGTGTTAATACAGACTTGTTAGACTTAACTTTGATTTACTGATTATCAAGGTAAAAATGTGAGGATTAATATATTATATAAGATCCTTATCTTAAAAAAAAACAATAAGTGTTTTAAGGGATAGAAATTAATTCCTGTTAATTTATCTGTTTTTTATAATTATCAATAAGAAAAAAAAATACTAAAATAAAGGTAAGAAATTGCAGTTCTGTGGCAGGATCAGCTAATAAGTTTTCTGATCAACCAACCACATAAAAGGTTAGAAGTTTCCACAGAATGCCTATATTTGGAGACAGCATGGGTTGCCACCATATATTCTTTGTTGGTGATAGTGGTGGCAAGATTAGTATCTCATTGTCAACTCTGACTAGCCTGCTGAGCATTCCCCTACAAAAGGCAACCCTGCTTCCTCTGGTGTTTAGCAATAAGCCCCACATGTTCCTTACATCTACAGTGACCGCAGAAGTTTGTTCTGGGCAGCACATGAGAGTATCCCTTGCTCTTTGAAGCTATGCAGGTATATAAGAGTGTAAATAATAACATAGGCTTTCTATTTACAATGGCAAAGTAATGCCTCCAAATCTATAATCACTATCAATCTGTTCAAATATTAAAAGAGAAAAGGGGCACACTTCAACATCATCTTATTTTAATCCATCGGAGGTATTATCGGACTAATCATATGGAAGAGAACATATTCTCCCACTTTCAGTCTGAGAAAATATGAAACTTAATCGTTGTTCAGTGTTTATATTTTGAATATTCGTATCTTCTTTCCATAACTGATACTATCTATTCTGGGTTTAAAATTTGTCAAGGGTAAAGATCACTCATATTTAAGTTACTTTATGCAGAAACAAGCATATTATCAAACATAAGCAGCTTATTAAAATAGTTTATAGTAATATTGATGATAGGAACGATAAATTATCCAGACAGAGTAAGCATTTGCCATTTTAAAAGGCCAGGACAATAATCAAAGCAGCAAATTTCACATGTATAATAGGACTCAACACCGCCATACATTTTTAGTGGTGTATTGGCTCATATTGCCTCAGAAAAGCAAGCTTAAATTTTCAGGCATTTTCTGAATTGGTTCTTAAACATTGTCGTTTGTTGTTAGGTGCCGTTGAGTAGGTTCCAACTCACAGTGGCCCCATGTACAACAGAAAGAAGCACTGCCTAGTCCTGTGCCATCTTCACAATCATTGTTATGTTTGAGTCCATTGTTGCAGCCACTGTATCAATCCATCTCATTGATGGTCTTCCTCTTTTTCACTGACCCTCTACTTTACCTAGCATGGTGTTCTTCTCCAAGGACTAGTCTCTTCTGGTAACACATTCAAAGTACGTGAGATGAAGTGTCGCCATCCTCACTTCTAAGGAGCATTCTGGCTGTACTTTTTCCAAGACAGATTTGTTTGTTTTTCTGGCAGTCCATGGTATATTCAATATTCTTTGCCAACACCATAATTCAAAGACGTCAATTCTTCTTCGGTCTTCCTTATTCATTGTCCAGCTTTTGCATGCATATGAGGCAACTGAAAATACCATGGCTTGGGTAAGGCGCACCTTAAGTGACATCTTTGCTTTTTAACACTTTAGATAGGTCTTTTACAGCAGATTTGCCCAATGCAATGTGTAGCTTGATTTCTTGACTGCTGCTTCCATGGGCATTGATTGTGTATCCAAGTAAATGAAATCCTTAAAACATCAATATTTTCTCCGTTTATCATGATGTTGCTTACTGGTCCAGTTGTGAGGATTTTTGTTCTCTTTGTGTTGAGGTATAGTCCATTCTGAAGTCTGTAGTCTGATCTTTATCAGTAAGTGCTTTAATTCTTCTTTGCTTTCAGCAAGCAAGGCTGTGTCACTGCATATCATAGGCTGTTAATGAGTCTTCCTCCAATTCTGATGCTGCACTCTTCTTACAGTCTGGCTTCTCAGATAATTTGCTCAGCATACAGATTGAATAAGCATGGAGAAAGGATACAATCCTGACGCACGCTTTTCCTGATTTTAAACCACACAGTATCCCCTTGTTCTGTTCCAATGACTGCCTCTTTGTCTATGTACAGATTCTGCATAAGTACAATTAAGTGTTCTGGAATTCCCATTCTTCACAATGTTATCCATAATTTGTTATATTCTACACAGTCAAATGTGTTTGCATAGTCAATAAAACACAGGTGAACATCTTTCTGGTATCCTTTGCTTTTAGCCAATTATTAAACATCTAATTATATAAAATTACAATTAAATAATGTTACCAACTGTCTGAGTCATCTAGCGCTGCTATAACAGAAATAACACAAGTGGATGGTTTTTAACTAAGAGAAGTTTATTTCCTCACAGTCAAAGAAGGCTAAAAGTCCAATTTCAGGGCATCAGCTCCAGGGGAAGGCTTTTTCTCTCTGTCGGCCTTCTTCTCTTCGGTGTTCCCCCGGACTAGGAGCTTCTCTGCACAGGGACCCCAGTCCAAAGGACGCGCTCTGCCCCCGGCACTGCTTTCTTGATAGTATGAGATCCCCTTGTCTCACTGCTCACTTCTGTCTTTTGTATCTCAAGACATTGCGTCAGGATATAATCCAATCTTGTAGACTGAGTCCTGCCTTACTCACACAACTGCTGCCCATCCTCCCTCATTAACATCATAGAGGCAGGATTTACAACATATAGGAAAACCACACAGTACCAGGAATCATGGCCCCGCCAAACTGACACACACATTTTTGGGGGGACATAATTCAATCCATGACACCAACAAATGTAATAAAAATCAAAACTCAGCACTCATTATTCTACTATTATCTGTGTTCTTGAGGTTATTTACATGTATTTTATCTGTAAGGTGGAAAGACTGCATAATGTTGCTCTATGGTACGTGTCTTACTAACCCTCAGTTCAGTAACATCACATTTGTAGGTCTGAATTTTCCATGTCGAGAGTATTTTAACCATGGTAATTGGCACATGCTATAAACCAGTCCCAACCCACCTCACCCCTGCCCCAAGAGGCGGTTGTTAGCAGCACACCACAGCAGACATGTAACCAAAATGGATTAAGTACTATGTTAGCACACCATGGCATAAGGGATGCATGTTACCTTTTGTTAAAGCACTACAAACATTAAACTTAAGTAAAAGGGTCCCCAGGACTCTAATCTTTTTTTTTAAGTAACAATACACCTCCTAGGTTACATGGAATTTATACAGATTTGAATCTCAATAGGAAAGACTCACTTAAAATACTGTATAAGAGAGTTCTGATCTTCAAAACAGAGAAGCAGTCCTGCTTTGATCATTACCGCCAACATGATAAAACCCAAAAGTATTTTCACTGCTTTAACCCAAGTCTAGTAAACACCTATAACTGCAGTAGCTTTAACCGCTCCTATTTCCAAATAAATTCCATCACCTTTGAACACACCCATACTGGGATTAGATAAATCCAGGGTGATCTCCAGAGTCCTAGAGTAAATTGCCAGAAAAAAAAAGTTATAATTCACAACACTGCATGCAAGTATGCTTACATATGCATAAAAGAGACAGCCTTAGAAGTTATTTTGATGTCTAATGATTAAAAAGGAAAGAAGGGTAGAATTAATTCTAAAAGAGATCAACAGTAAGTAACAATATAAAAAGACAACAGAATTTATTGGTGATACTTAAACTATACTCTTACCTAAAGGACTGCCTTTCAGATTTATAATCCTACAAGCATATATATTTTTATTGGCACTCAAACAAAACCAAAACACATGTAGGACTAATTAAAGAGTCTGCTCATTTTCAGAAAAAGGTGGAAATTTTTACAAATCAAATTAGGTAGAAATGATTGATAGGCTATTCCCATGATGGTGAAGACAAAAGAACTAAAACATGAACAGAATTTCTGGCTAAAACTAAAACTTTGTTTCCATCAAAGAGAAAAAGAAAAAGTTATAGTCGAGCAAGTCTGAAATATTTTGCAAATACAAGTCACTGTCAAAATCAGTCTGTATTACTATTGCAGACTTCTTTTGATCACTGGGGATTAAAAAAAAAAATGGTCTTCCTTTTTCTTTCCTCATTCATGCTTATGACAATCAGGGGGGATAAAAAAGCAACCAAAAGAGCTCTGAAAGAACATCAGTGATACTGCTTGCCACTAGCTGTTTGTGAAGTACTCAAAGATTCTGGTGATGAGTAGGTCTATTAAAAAAAAAAAAAAAAAGCAAAATCTTATTATTATGTTCAGTAACCCAGGTTAAGAGAGATGTAGGATGTAATCATGCAATTTGTGCACAAGACATCTAAAAGAATTAAAATTAGCTGAAACACACCAGGCTGTAAACTCTCTGTGTTAGGAACCAGAGGCCTTTCTAATTGACTACTTAAAATCTAGACTTCATCACAGCACTGAGCTTATTATATTTTAGATATCTGAAGGATGTATGTGTATGCAGGGGCATGGGTGGAGGTGAAAAGATGGACAGTGGTGGACACAAAATTTGTGATTGATTATATGTTGCAAAGTGCAAAGTTCTAAGTTGTTTTTATTTTTTCCCACCCTTTAGCTTCTCTATTAAAAAAATAGCCCTTTTTCAAAGGGAAACTCAGGGCTTTGACTGGTTTTCTGTATGATACAGCACACTATGAAAATAAAGAGTACATACTATGGTTGTTTGGTCAATATAGAATTTGATAAAAAATACAAAAGCTCTGGCTCCAGTGATTTGTTTTAAGATTTCAGATTTAAAGCCATATTTGTCATATTCTTTAACAAGCAAAAACAGCGAAGCAGGTTCAAATGGATAATATGTTAAGTACCTTAAAAAATATATATAAGATAGAAGAAATACAATATGTTCTGATATTTGTGCTTTTGCACATAAAGTTCAGCACATATCCATAACCAATCAAAAGTCTAATAATGTATATTTGCTACCAGATTCACTATTCAGAATTCTTCTATTTATCAAATTGGTGAAGTCTTTCTAAATTAGATTTTTAACACCCTTCTGACTTTCATTATCAGACTTCCCAAGGGCATAAGCTCCAAAGAACTTTTTGTTACATGTAAAATATATCATCTGGTATCCTTTCTGAAACCATAGCCTGTACACATTTTAGTAACTGTGATAAAAATAAACTGTAAGCCTTGTAAAGCACCACTAAGGATTATTAACATTAAAGAACTTTTAGAAGCATCCAAGTACAAAGCTCCTAGTTCTCATATCTGAAGGGCAGAAGTAATGTGGGTTAATACATAAACAGGCACAGAAGTAGTGAAAACCAAGGTGGGATCTATAAGTAAGGCAATCTCATTTTCTATATCATAATAATCTGAATATAATAATAACAAACATGTAGACAAGGTAAATACAATAATGGCACCGACCCTGGCAAAATCTGATTACTGGTACGACATTTAGCTTATCTGATATACTCAAAAAGAACAATTCAATGAAAAGTAATCAGAAAAGCTGGGATCTGTTACCACCACCACGAACTCTCAAATAGCTGGGTCTTCAAACACTTCGAGGGACAGAGTAGCAGGGGCAGGGGTCTGGGGACCGTGCTTTCAGGGAAATCTAGGTCAACTGGCATAACAAAGTTTATTAAGATAATGTTCTGCATCCCACTTTGGTGAGTGGCATCTGAGGTCTTAAAAGCTAGCGAGTGGCCATCTAAGATGCATCAATTGGTCCCAACCCACCTGGAGTAAAGGGGAATGAAGAACACCAAAGACACAAGGAAAATATTAGCCCAAGAGACAGAAAGGGCCACATAAACCAGAGACTCCATCAGTCTGAGACCAGAAGAACTAGATGGTGCCTGGCTACCACCAATGACGGCCCTGACAGGGAAAACAACAGAGTCTCTAACGGAGCAGGAGAAAACTAGGGTGCAGAACTCAAATTCTAGTAAAAAGACCAGACTTCATGTTTTGACTGAGACTGGAGGGATCCCAGAAGATGTGACCCCGAGATTCTTTGTTGTCCCAGAGCTGAAACCATTCCTGAGGCCAACTCTTTAGACATAGATTAGACTGGACTATGGGACATAAAGTGATACTCGTGAAGAGTGTACTTCTTAGCTCAAGTAGATACATACATGAGACTAAATAGGCAGCTCCTGTCCTGCGGCGAGATGAGAAGGCAGAGAGGGTCAGGAGCTGGTTGAATGGACACAGGAAATCTGGGGTGGAAAGGAGGAGTATGCTGTCACAGTATAGGGAGAGCAAGTAGGGTCACATAGCAATGTGTGTATAAATTTTGGTATGAGAAACTGACTTGAATTGTAAACTTTCACTTAAAGCACGATTAAATAAATAGATAAATAAATAAATAACTGGGCTTCAATGATACGCCATTGAAACCCAGTCTCAATTTCTTCAATTGTAAAGTGAGCCTCATTAACCAAATGACTTCCAAGATTCCTTACACTCCTAAAATTCTCTGCTTCTTCAAAAATCTTCTTTCAGAGAGCAAAACAGAAAGTGAGAAATATTTTAGAAATGCATTTCATGAGCAGTCAGTGTTTTCTCACCATTTTGATAAGATTATTATTATGACTGTCAGGTCTCTTTCTTGTAAGTTTAAATGAGGAGAGTGTGATATGGGTAAGACACTATCAATGGGAAACAGTATCAAAGAAAATGATGTTGACGTTGTGAAGCCTAAATTTAAACCTAGACTAAATGTTATGATTTTTACTCCAAATAAAGGACAAATTAAAAGCTTTGATGGTAGGGTACCCAAGAGTTCACAACTCTTACAGCAGCCATCAAATGACTAAAGACAAGGTTGTTCCAATTTTAAGATAAAGGAGCTTTTATTTTCTATGTTCTTTTAGATGAACTTTTTCTCTTATACTATAAACTCGCATTATAAAAGTTAAGGACTATCTTCTCTATTTTCTAGATCCTCCAGAACACTGACAACCACTAAATAAAGAGTAAGAAACAAAAACAAAAACCTGGAGGCCAGGACTTTAGGAAAATTTCATTCTCTCCTATATTGACTTGGTATTTCAGAGGTTGCTTCATCTTTAGAGGTTCTAAATTGGCAGACTCTTAGATGATGCTTTGGGAATAGGCAGTGTCAACTTCAGTGTTAGAAAATTATCTCAGTCACTGGTACCAGAATGTAAACATCACTATACCCAGAGGACTTCCTATACCACAACAGATTCTACCTTTTCTTAGAACCCTGACTGTAAATGAAATAATCCCCAATGCTTGGATTCATTTAGTGACTCAAAGACCTGGTTGGTTTGTAAAAACAGGACTATGACTTAAGAGACTTCAATTCAGGGGGTGGGGCCAAGACGGCGGAGTAGTCAGATACTTCCGGTGGACCCTCTTACAACAAAGACCTGAAAAAACAAGTGAATCCATTATATATGGCAATCTGGGAGCCCTGAACATCAAAGACAGAGTTGAGGAACTGGACTGAGTGGCAGGGGGAGGGAGAGACGGTTTGGTAACAGTGAGGAGTTGCCAGACCTTACCTGGCAGGAGCCTGAGCCCTTCAGGACTGATTAGCTTGAGGAAGAGCAGTGAGGCAGGCATGTTTTCCGCACCAGGAGAGATCCAGCGCCAAAGAGTCTACATGGCCACTCAGAACCAGTGAGAAGTGGCCCCGGATAGGTGAAAGATAAGAACTCGCGTACAGCCTACTGCGCAGATTAAAAAAACACCCCACTTAGGGAAAAAGCTCTCTCCCATTTACCTCCCCGCTCCCTGCTCTGTACTGGATCCTGGAACAGATTCAGCAATTGCCAAGTCCCCTGGGCTGGAAGTAGGATCCGTGACACGCCCAGAGCCATTCTCCCTGCCTTGCAGAGTGAACAAATTAACAAACAGGAAAAAATAAACTGCCAGCTCCCCTAAGCCAGGAACCCAGGGTAGGCACAGCTCCTTTTTCTAGGCACAGGCATAAGGGATCCACAGACTTTGAGTGCCTTTTCCCCTGCATAGACTTGTGTGGGCCCATTTCAACACAGTAGGCCCTCATTACTGCAGGACAACAGGGTATATACTGGAACTCTAATTTCAACTGTTTCAGCTGTGAAGTGGTAGGTTCTTGACATTTGACACTGCTCTGCCCATTAAGCAGGGTCTTCACCTACCCACAGCAGGGGCCTGAGGACTGGCAGCTCCACCCACCCCACCTAGCCACCTGCGATAGGAGCCCATGAATAAGCGGTACCCCACAGTCCTTACAGCCACCAGCATTAGATGCTCATAGTCTGGCTGCAAAACCCACCCACCTACATGCTCTAGGGAACAGAGACACGCCTTCCTCCTGGACACTCGTGGGCAGCTGTCAGCCCCCTGCCCTACTCAGAGTGTGTCCCCCTGCTGCAGCCAGATGCCTGTGCCTACACCAATCACCCATGCTTGTCTAGGACTGTAAGTGAGAGCCTATACCACACACTTGGTGGCTATCTACCTGGGCACCTGAGCTGAATCCATATAGGAGGAGTGGGTGGACTCCTGAGCTCACATACCTAGTAACAGATATAACCACCTGGTGACAGGACATTA
>NW_004443992.1:12215635-12216718 GCF_000243295.1 Trichechus manatus latirostris | reverse complement strand
AATCTAGAAATTTTCCAGAGGAGGAAAATTTCTTGGAATTACCGGAGGCAGAATAGAAAAGATTAATATACAGAACTCTTCAATAAATTAGGAAGGCAATTAAGCAAAACGCAGAACATTCAACAGAGGAAATTAAAAAGATTAGAGAAGAGCATAATGACAAATTTAACAGGCTGCCAGAATCCATACAGAAAAAGCAATCAGAAATCCAGAAGATTAACAATAAAATTTCAGAATTAGACAACTCAATAGAAAGTCATGGGAGCAGAATTGAGGCAACAGAAATCACAATGAGTGAGATTGAAGATAAAGAACTTGAGACCAACTTATTTGAGGAAAAATCTGATAAACGGATTTAAAAAAATGAAGAAACCCTAAGAATTCTCTGGGACTCTATCAAGAGGAATAACCTACGAGTGATTGGAGTACCAGAACAGGGGAGGATAACAGAAAATACAGAGAGAATTGTTGAAGATTTGTTGGCAGAAAAGTTCCCTGATATCGTGAAAGATGACAAGATATCTATCCAAGATGCTCATCGAACCCCACATAAGGTAGATCCCAAAAGAAACTCACCAAGATATATTATAATCAAACTTGACAAAACGAAAGATAAAGACAGAATTTTAAGAGTGGCTAGGGATAAACGAAAAGTCATCAACGAAGGAGAGTCAATAAGAATAAGCTCAGACTACTCAGCAGAAACTATGAAGGCAAGAAGGCAATGGGATGACATATATAAAGCCTTGAAGGAAAAAAAAACAAAACTCCCAGCCGAGAAGTATATATCCAGCAAAACTGTCTCTCAGATATGATCACAAAATTAGGTCATTTCCAGATAAACAGAAGGTTAGGGAATTTGCAAAAAACAAACCAAAACTACAAGAAATACTAAAGGGAGACCTCCAGTTAGAAAATCAGCAACATCAGATAACAACCCAAGACTAGAACACAAGACAGAGCAACCAGATATCAACCCAGCGAGGGAAGTCACAAAAGTAAATCAAAGCTAAAACACTGAAAATAGGGAAACAGATGTCAATATGTAAAAGATGAAAACATTAAAACAAAAAAGAGGGACTT
>NW_004443992.1:12178319-12210513 GCF_000243295.1 Trichechus manatus latirostris | reverse complement strand
GAGCCCAGAACTAAAACAATTTCCGAGGCCAACTCTTCAGACAGGGATTGGACTGGACTGTGGGACATAAAGTGATACTCATGAGGAGTGTGCCTCTTAGCTCAAGTAGATAGAAGAGACTAAATGGGCAGCTTCTGTCTGGAGGTGAGATGAGAAGGCAGAGAGGGTTAGGAGCTGGTTGAACGGACATGGGGAATCGGGTGGAAAGGAGGAGTGTGCTGTCACCATATGGGGAGAGCAATTATGGTCAAATACAATGTATATATACATTTTTGTATAGGGAAAAAAAAGAGGCTTCAAATGAATACACACTAAAATAAACATGCTTCAGGAAACCTATAAGGTGGGACTCTGGGCCCTCAAGACTACAAGGAAACTTCCTTGGAACAGCCCCACCCCAAATTACTGGTTAAGTGCAAAACAACAAACCTGAGATACATAGCTTATAGAAAGGTGCAGCTCAAGAGGTCTAAATTGTTCCATGAGTTTTATATTTTTCAACAATATGAATTAATGGATAATTGACCTTTACCAAGATAGAGAATGTATGTGAAGGACTGGAGGATGTCACAAGGTTCTTGAACACAGAGCACTAAAACTACTATAGACAATAATATCATAACACATTTAAAGTATCTAAGAATAAATAGATTAGCATTAGAAGGCATTTTCTTTAACATTTACACATTTTATTTTCAATTAGAAGAAGTGGGGGGGGGGGTTGGATAGCTTTCCTGGCACTTCCTGCTTCATTACCGAATTAACGTCAAAACTTCATGATACCACTTCTGTAAGTTATACAGTTGTTTTACGTACATGACTCATAAGTGTTTAATTCCAAGGAATTTAAAAATAAATATCAAATACCATCCAATTTTTGCAACATGACAGTTGCCATAATTGTTATAATACATAAGAAATTTATTTCAATGTTAATGCTTTGTCACAAAATAAAATCAATTTCACCTACTTAAAAAATATATTCAGTTTCATAAGAGAATATGACAACTGCCTAACAGAGGCAAGTAATATAAAGGGAAGTGAATTCATGCCAAAATTTGTATAAGCTTCTAAAAATTGGTATTTTAAACCATGAGACATAGCCATAGAGGAAATGTTCTACATCATTCATATTATACAATGTATACAGTAGCATATAAACAATCCTACACAAAATGCTCCTCTCCAATATATTATAGTCTGCAAGTTTGGAAACTATATCTACAACCATTTCGGTACTACTTTAGTCTGCATCATAATTTATATACCTTGCCCCCTCTTACTTCAATTTTTACATCTATCTTACCTCAATATTTTCAGATGAGGAAGCCAGTTTCTAGAGCCTCTAAGTGGTTTCTCCTGGATCATGTAATAATTAGAGATCTGGAGACATATGAGGGCCATTCTTGTCTGTCAGTTTGTCATACTATGGTGGCTTCCATGAGGCTATGATGCTGGAAGCTACACTGTCAGTATTTCAAATTTCAGCAGGGTCACCCAAGGTGGACAGGTTTCAGCACAGCTTCCAGACTAAGACAGACTAGGAAGAAGGATCTAGCCATCTACTTCTGAAAAATTGGCCAGTGAAAATCTTATGAATAGCAACAGAACATGTCTGATATAGCGTCAAAGGTGAGCCCCTCAGGTTGAAAGGCACTCAAAATACGACTGGGGAAGAGCTGCCTCCTCAAAGTAGAGTTGACCTTAATGACATGGATGGAGTCAAGCTTTTGGGACTTTCATTTGCTAGGCATGACTCAAAATGAGAAGAAACTGCTGCAAATATCCATTAACAATCAGAACGTGGAATGTAGGAAGTATGAATCTAGGAAAATTAGAAGTCATCAAAAATGAAATGGAATGCATAAGGATTAGTATCCTAGGCATTAGTGAGCTGAAACGTACTGGTACTGATCATTTTGAATCAGATAATCATATGGTCTCCTAGGCTGGGAATGACAAATTAAATAGGAATTACACTGCATTCATCATCAAAAAGAACCAAGATCTATCCTGTAAGTACAACGCTAGCAGTGGTAGGATAATATCCATATGCCTATGAGGAAGATCAGTTAATACAACTATTATTCAAATTTACACACCAACCACTAATGCCAAAGATGAGGAAACTGAAGATTTTTACCAACTTCTGTACTCTAAAATTGATCAAACATGCAATCAAGATGCATTTATAATTACTAGTGATTACAATGTAAGAGTTGGAAACAAAGAAGGATTTGTAGTTGGAAAAAATGGCCTTGGTGATAGAAACAACGTCAGAAAACACATGACAGAATTTTGCAAGACCAATGACTTCTTCATTGCAAATACATTTTCCAACAACATAAACAGCGACTATACATGTGGCCCTCACCTGACAGAAAACACAGAAATCAAACTTACTATATCTGTAGAAGGAAACGATGGAAAATCTCAGTATCATCAGGCAGAACAAGGCCAGGGGCTGACTGCGGAACAGACCACCAATTGCTCATATGCAAGCACAAGCTGAAGCTGAAGAAAATTAAAACAAATCCATGAGAACTAAAATATGACCTTGAGTATATCCCACCTGAATTTGGAGACCATTTCAAGACTAACTGAACCCTAATGACCAAAGATCAGATGAGTTGTGGGATGACATCAAGGATATTACACACAAAGAAAGCAAAAGATCATTAAAAAGACAGGAAAGAAAGAAAAAAACAAAATGGATGTCAGAAGAGACTCTGAAACTTGCTCTTGAATGTAGAGCAGCTAAAGCAAACAGAAGAAATGATGAGGTAAAGAGGTGAACAGAAGATTTCAAAGCGTGGCTTGAGAAACAAAGTGAAGTATTACACTGAAATGTGCAAAGACCTAGAGTTAGAAAACCAAATGGGAAGAACACGCTTGGCATTTCTCAAGCTGAAAGAACTGAAGGAAAAAGACAAACTTCGAGTTGTAATTTTGAAGGATTCCATGGGCAAAATATTGTACAAAGCAGCAAGCATCAAAAGAAGATGGAAGGAATATACAGTCACTATATCAAAAAGAACTCGTCGACGTTCAATCAGTTTAGGAGGTAGCATATGATCAAGAAAGCATGGCAGTAAAAGAAGAAGACCAAGCTGCACTGAAGAGAATGGTGAAAAACAAGGCTCCAGGAACTGATGGAATACCAATTGAGATGTTTCAACACATCAATGCAGGGCTGGAGGTGCTCACTTGTCTATGCCAAAAAATCTGGAAAACAGCTTCCTGGCCAACTGATTTGAAGAGATCCATATTTGTGTCCATTCCAAAGAAAGGTGATCCAACGGAAAGCGGAAATTACCGAACAATATCATTAATATCACATGCAAGTAAAATTTTTCGGAAGACAATTCAACAGTGGTTGCAGCAGTACATCGACAGGGAACTGCCAGAAATTCAAGCTGGATTGAGGAGAGGATGTGGAACAAGGGATATCATTGCTGATGTCAGATGGATCTTGGCTGAAACAGAGAATACCAGAAAGATGTTTACCTGTATCTTACTGACTATGCAAAGGCATTTCACTGTTTGGATCACAACAAATTACGGATGACATTGCGAAGAATGGGAATTCCAGAACATTAAATTGTGCTTATGCAGAGCCTGTACATAGATCAAGAGGTAGTCATTGGAATAAAACAAGGGGATACTGAGTGGTTTAAAATCAGGAAAGGTATGCATTAGAGTTGTATCCTTTCACCATATTTATTCAATCTGTATCCTCAACAAGTAAGCTGAGAAGCTGGACTATATGAAGAAGAACACAGCATCAGAATTGGTGGAAGACTCATTAACAACCTGAGATATGCAGATGACAGAACCTTGCTTGCTGAAAGCAAAGAGGCCTTGAAGCACTTACTGATGAAGATCAACAACTACAGACTTTAGTATGGAGTACACCTCAACCTAAAGAAAACAAA
The DNA here is from genome assembly GCF_000243295.1 of Trichechus manatus latirostris. Lineage (NCBI taxonomy): Eukaryota > Metazoa > Chordata > Mammalia > Sirenia > Trichechidae > Trichechus > Trichechus manatus. The sequence goes on along the minus strand of NW_004443992.1, from coordinate 12,206,578 downwards.
AATCCTCAGAACTGAACCAATAAGCAACATTATGATAAATGGAGAAAACACTGAAGTTGTCAAGGATTTCATTTTACTTGGAATCACAATCAGTGCACGTGGAAACAGCAGTTAAGAAATCAAGCTACATATTCCATTCTGCAAATCTGCTGCAAAAGACATCTTTAAAGTGTTAAAAAGCAAAGATTTCACCTTGAAGACTAAGGTGTGCCTCACACAAGCCACAGTATTTTCAATTGTCTCATATTCATTTGAAAGCTAGACAATGAATAAGGAAGACTGAAGAAGAATTGATGCCTTTGAATTACAGTGTTGGTGAAGAATATTGATTATACCATGGACTGCTGGAATAATAAACAAGTCTGTCTTGGAAGAAATGCAGCCAGAGTGCCCCTTGAATGTGAGGATGGCGACACTCTGTCTCAGGTACTTTGGACATGTTATCAGGAGGGACCAATCCCTGGAGAAGAACATCAGGCTTGGTAAGGTGGAGGGTCAGCAAAAAATAGGAAGACCCTCAACAAGATGGATTGATACAATGGCTGTAATAATGGGCTCAAACATAGCACTGATTTTTAGGATGGCGCAGGACTGGACAGTGTTTCATTCTGTTATACATACGGTCACTATGAGTCAGAACCAACTATTTGGCACCTAACAATGACAACAACTGGAGCAAAAACCCAAGATTACTTTCTGGGAGCCAGCGGGTTTTTCTATCTAGAAGAAAACTTACTACCAGAAATGATGGGGCACCCAATGGCAGTTATATTAAACTCAAATTTGGTCAAAAAATTTGATTTAATATGAGAAAGGATCATCTGCATCTTGATTGCTTATAATAACTTCAAGAACTCCACTGTGTGCATGACAAAGCTGAATAACAGGCAGTTTGTCATTCTTTTTGTACATTGTGGGCTCTATTCCTCTGTCTATAATGGGAATTTAACAGGCCCTATGAAGTAACAATGTGGGGCTGCTGAAGAATATATTCTATAGGTTCTTCTCAAGTTCAAGTTGAATACCAAGCTGGAGGGTTAGTTATTTTTTTGGCCACTTATTACAGTCAGTATATCTCAGCCATCCTCCATGATTACGATATTTTCTATCCTTACATAATAAACCCCATCAGTTTATGTGTATTTTATTCTCCCAGTATACTGGGTAAAATACAAGCAGATATTTACCAGGATACTTTAGATTCTCAAAAGCATAACCATCAGGAAAGATGATTTCTACCTGACTTGACGCACGAATCATTCAGAAGTCATTATAGAAGCAAATTTATTCAAAAAACATGTATTAAACATTTACTATAGACCAAGAGCTGTACTGAAATCAGAGAGATGATAGTCACAATGCCACAGGAGCTCAGTCTAAAGGGATCAAAGGACAAACCCAGTTTAACAGCCACACTCTGCCAAGTTAGAGGACTCAAGGAAGGGACACCCAAAACACAGCAAAGAGGAGGGAGAGGGGAAGACAGGGAAGGAGTCTTCAAGACTGAGTAGGATCAAGCAGAATATCACTGTTCATATATTCAACCCTGTCCATAAAAATTGTGTTGAGTGTCTTCCCCAAAGTTCTTTTCTTTTAAAGGCACCTGACAATTATAAAATATGTTTTCTCCTTGAAAGCTAGTAAAAGAGAATCTACTCTACAAATTAGGAATATATTGAGGGTCCAGAATCCTGATACTCAAACATGAGTTGGCTATGCTAAAATGAAAAAAAAAAGCAAAGCTCCTTCATTCAATTGGTCAAGGGAAAACAAAGCCTACTCTTGTTAGTTATCATACCTACTTTCCAGAAATCCTATTTACTAAAAGGTGATCTAATTTAATTAGGTATAACTCAGTACTGAGTTAGGGGTTAACTTCTAGAATCACCATCTCTAATAGTGCTAAGACTATACATATCCCACTGTTGGCTCAGAGGTATGCTTCCTCTTAACAGCTCTGCCTCAACATCTGAAGATATTTAGGAAGCAGATTAGAAAAGAGATTAACAAAAGTTGGGGATCTCTAACAGCGAAGGGGATAGAATAAGAGTGAAATATAATACCAGGTACTTCAATGGGTGAACTCCAGGGTAGCCCCTATGCAGCAGAGTAAACATGACCCAGCTGAAGTGATGCTTTACCCTAATCAAGAGGGATAGCAAGCAGCACTCTGAGTTGAGAAGTGTTCCTAAACAGCATATAGTTGGGATTCCAAAAGATGTATTGAATAAATCCTAGGCTGCCATAAAAACAAATTTCCTCTTTCATCCGTGATGCCAAAACCTATGCTGACAAACAAGAAACATAAGTATGTTTAGCTGATACGGACTGTAAAGAAACTAAGCATTGACATCATACGTGCCCAGAGAACTAAGTAGTTCTCTAAGTCACAATCATTTCAGAGTGCATAATTGGCAAGTGGCTTTTAGTCCTATTGACATTTTTTGTCTTTATTACATTAATGCTCGCAATTTTCACAGCATTTGATGCTCAGAGTATCTATATTGTGATAAATATAGTCTTTTTTTTATTGCATTGGTGGGACTGTCATGTACCATCTCTGAAATAACTCGTTTTAGATGTGGTGTTTTGTTATTTGCTTGCGACAGAAAATCAATATAGATGATTTTTTATGTAAAAAAATAAAAATAAAAACAAAAAAGCTATACTCTTCATAAAGTCCTAAGGATCCCAGAGCAACACTGACAAGGGAAAATAAACAGGACAAGGAACTTACTAGCCAGACTGCATTCAAGTGACCTCCTTGGGTACCTGGTGATACAGTAATTTTTCAAATGTTTAGCTTATTGCCATCCAAGGAGATGGCAGTAAATTCAGGCCACTGTGTGGAGTCTAAAGTGCATGCAGGTCACTACAGCTCTGAGCTCCTATAATTCATAGAAAGGACCAAAGCAAATAAACAAACAAAAGGCAAACACAAAGCACCTGAACACAATAGAAGCATCCTTTGTTTAACTGGAATTTATTTTAGAGAATCCAAAAGAATTCAACACAAGGAATTCAGGGAGTAGTAAATTAAGTCTATGTAAAACAGGCACCTTGAATTTCCTGAATTTAAGATCCAACAGAACCATGCTGTGCCTGTCATCATACACCAGTTTGTTTTGTCATTTGGATAACCTGCTCCCTATAAGATTTATGTGATGTCCCAAATCGAGAAAGTAGCAGTTTGTTGGTTCTACACACTCACCCGCTGTGGTGCATTTAATGGTACCCAATGAAAATTCTGGCTATCAGTTAAATATTTAAAACCAGTTTGGAAAGAAAAGAAGTAAAAGTAAATAAAACCTACTAATTTATTCAACATATTCTTATTTACTGGGTGCCCCCTGCATATCAGGCACCAGGCTAAAGTGTTTGCAATGAAATAATGAATAAAAACAGTCTAACAGTCTAGTTAAAGGGACTAGTATGTGTAACCCTTTGTGATAAGGGTTTCAGAAGGGCGCACCCAAGTATTTTGGTAGGTTCTGGTATGTTATGGTAGGGCATGGGGAGCCCTGGTGGCACAGTGGTTAAGAGTTCGGCTGCTAACCAAAAGGTCGGCAGTTTGAATCTACCAGTTATTCCTTGGAAACCCTATGGGGCATTTCTACTCTGTCCTACAGGGTCACTGTGAGTCAGAATCGACTCGACAGCAGTGGGTTTTGGTTGGTAGGGCATGGCAGGAGAATCTATCTAGCCCTGAAGTGAGCAACAGTGGGACATGTCAGGGAAGGACGGCCAAGAAGACCTAACTTCCAAGCTGAGTCCTGAAAGAGGAGGAGCTAACAAGTTGGGCTTGGGGAGGACAGAGAACAAAGAACAGACATAAGATAGCCTGGCCCATCTAGGAACTGCTGGTGATTAATTCACTACAGTGGAAGTCTAGAGTTCAAGGGAGAGGCCGGAAAGAAAACAAAGTTGGAGAGAGAAAAATGGGCCAGATCACATGGGGGAACAGAGGGAATGTTTATACATGCCCCAGGGAAAGGAGTGGATTAGAGAAAAGTTCAAACAGTCAGAAAGTGTTACAACATGTAAAGGAAACACCCTGGATTAATGGAAAACTGATTAAACTGTTAGAAATACAATTTCTTATGATGTGAATAGTGAGTAAAACACGATCATACTTTCAGAGTTTGGATACATATTTTTTCAGTGTATTTGTTCTGTGATTCATCTTTCACACACTACCTATCAGTATTGATTTTTAGAGTTTTATAGTTGCTGTCCTTGACTGTTTAATTTTTGAAAGCAAGGTTATGGATTTGATTTTCACACAGGTTCCTTGGCTTGGATCATTTTCATGGCCACAGACTAAAAGCTTAATTCAGGTCCTACAAACATGTTACTAGACACTGAGCAAGAATGCTTATGGAGCAGTATAAATTCATTATCACTGCTGAAAAATCTCAATGTGAATTTGGCCAGCAATCTCATCTTTGTCAGTGAAAGGATGGGCAGTACATAAGTGATATACTTATGAGAGTAATCACATTCTATCAACTTATAAATGATCTGTATACCAAAGTTATATTGGTATATCAGTTAAGAAAACAGAAACAATCTCCTACAGAAGTGATGTTACCTTTCGCAGCATGGTTCCCTGGCCAGCCCACAAATGCCTATTTGCCCCATCAGACAACTAAAGACAGGCTCAGCTGTACCCAGCAACCATGGGACTTGGCAAACACATCAATCTTCAGGATCCAGCACAAACATTTTCTCTTATTGTTGACAGTTTCCAAAATTCCAAAGCAGAAGTAGTTTCTCTATCTCTGGCATTTAATACACCGTGTGTGAATGTTTGCTTGCCGTTTCTTCCCATTAGGCTGAATTACATTTCCACTGGGGAAATAAGAATCGTCAAGGAGTATTCTCCTGATTTCAGGCTACCAGGAGCGAAGAGAGGTAGAGAACAGGAGTGGTCTACCAGGACCTTCCTTTCTCCTTTCAGTCTCTTCTCTTCTCTTCCTGTTCTTCATCTGCTTATTTCAGACCCTATCCTCAGAAACTGAACAGAAACAGGGTAAAGTAAGAAACGGAATTCGGGGGAAACAGTGCAGAACATAACTGAGGAATGGTAAGGCTTCCGTTCATGAAGCAGTAGAATCTGTGGTGGCAAGAGGAAAGACAAGGAAAAATGTCATGCCACAGAAGTAGCACCCCAGATGGGAAACCATGTAAGAAGCCAGTGAAATTGGGGACTAGCAATATTTTAGATATTTTCAGTACATTCTTATACCAGAAAGGTGTACATTATGCTTTAAGCAAGCAATTTTAAAAGATTTAAAGGAACTCAATAATCTTCAGGTCAAAAAAAATAGAAAAAGAAATGGTCCTTTGTCATCTTCAAAGTCATTTCAAGAAAAGAAGTTGAAAAAAAATATTCACTTCGTAAAGATTTGCCTAACTGGCAATTTGCTCGAACATATAGATTCTGTGAAGAAAGCCTGTGTTGCCACTAGTTAGTAGACATATAAGATTTATAGTAAAGCACTTTCCATAAGGTAAGTCTTCCCTAAGACAGGTAGGTAGGATGACTCTTGCCTTTACTTACATCCTTTATTTACTGTCCTAGCATTAATAATCACTCAAAATTGAGTATGCGCTGTGCACCAGGCACGTTCCCTCAATATTATCATCATAGCATCCCAACTGGCCAGAAAACGCTATCATTCCTATTTTACAGATTAAGATATTTTTTAATTCAGAAACTCTGGCTCTAGAGTTTGACCTCTTAATCATTATAATAGGTTAAAAAGTGAATTATACATACACACAAAAAGCTCTAAAATGATTTTCGTATTCTCTCTGTGAAAAGCCAAAAGAAAGCATCAACTTCACCTAAAATCGGATCCACAGTAAATCTAGCAAGGAAAGTTCAGAGAAGAACAGTTAACAGGTAAGGAGCCAAGCTCTGAAGCCAGACTGCCTAGGTTTGAATCCCATCTCTGCCCCTTATTATCTGTGACTTCTGGATGAGACACTTATCTCTCTGGATCTCAGTTTGCTCATCTGCAAAATGGGTTCTCTGGAGGACTAAATGAGTGTCTGGCACACGGGAAGTGCTCCATATATATTAACAGTGATTATCATTACACCAGAGTTTCTCCATTCAGGTAAAAGAGAAAGTACTATGGTTTTGATCATTCCATAATGTCATAAGCATGTTCTGGTCTTAACTGTCTCCCTTGCATGAGGAGTTCACAGAATGAGACCACTGAGAGATAAGACAGGTTGCCAAGTCATTTAAAATGCTTTCACTGCCAGACTAGCTTAGCATAAAAAAGAAGAGTTTGTGGCACAGACATCGTCTCACTGAATTCAAGTTAAAGGGAAGTGTCACAATAGGTACATGGAACAGAAATCTTTAAGGGACAAGCACTCTTTGAAAAATTAAAAACAATCACAAATCTGGAATTCTCACCCTTCCTCTTGTCAGAAGTAATTTGAACTAACAAGCATTTATGTGTCTCCAATTATTAGTAGTAACCAGTAGTATAAAAATAAACCAATTAAAACACTACATTGGAAACATCCATGCTTAACCAAGGAAGGTAAGAGAATTATAAAAAGGGATAAATAATGCATTTTCTAATTGGGGAAGATAAGGTGGAAAAATACATTTCTGCAGAATTATCAGAAATAGCTTTAGTTGCACTGAATTGTCTTTTCATATGGCTGACTTAAAATATTTTACAAATGGATGACTGGTGTGGCTTTATTCAATCAGATAAACAACTAGGAGTGTCTTAATATATATTTAGCAAACAGTATCATTTTAACAAGGAATAAAACTCGTGATTTACTAATATGATAAAACATTCTCTCATGCATATGCAGTGTGGAAGACAGTTATTTCAGAGACAAAGGGAAAGTCACAGCTGTAGCATGCCAGAGAACCAGAAGATTCTTAGATAATTAGGCTGATCAACATTCTGGCATAACGGAACCAGTGACATTACACTCTCCATATCAGAGTCTAACACGCTCTCAGCTCACAAAATTTGTAAGTTTAGGTGTTTTAAATACCAATTTTAAATCAGAGATTTAATTTTCATTGTTTCTCATCACCTAAACTTTTAAAAGCATGATTAGCCAGGAAACGTGTACAGTAAAATAAATAAATAAATAAATAAATATTAAGAGCAGAGTCTAATAATCAAAGCTTAAAAAGCTATTAGCATGTAGTAAGAGATTGTCAACGGCACAATTCATAATGCCAGAATAACAACAACAAAAACAGGCTATTACGTGCTTATATTCACCAAAGCAAAATCACACTAAAACTATATTAAACAACTAGCAAATACTAGGTTCAGGTTAGATGTATTCACAACACATACCTAGTCATATGCTACCGCAAGGTTAGGAACTTTTAAAAAATTCTTTTCAAACCAATAAGTCATTAATATCTGTAGCTACTTACATTTCTGACAAGAAAAAAATTATTGTTTTGTTTTCTAGTAGAAGCTCAACAATGGAATGCCATTGTAGCCATTATCATTCATCATCAACTAAGTTGGCAGCTAAACCCTTATTGCCAAAATCCTTAATTTATGTTTTGATCTGAAAAGTAAATATCGATTTTAACAATGCCAGCTTTATTCTGTGATGCAGTCAATTGGGAAAATAAGAGTTAAGCTTGCATATTAAAAATAGTCAAAATGATTGAAATCTCAAGTATAGACATTTACGCGTATATTTTAATTATAATTTCTTGGAAATATAGAATTCACTTGGGCCTTCAGTTTTTATGTACCAAGATTGTGATACTCTGGTTATAATATCTGCAATTGTACATAAAAGCCCTTAATCTACTCTAATAAATTACCAAATAGCATTGACTTAAAACACAGATTTAAAGGTCTGGTCACTACATTCTCCTTTGAAAGCAAACATCACAAAAATAAGAAAGAACCATGCATGTCATGATCTGTAAATAAGCTGTTCACATGTTATAACATGAAACAATTTACTATCATTACACACCACTGAAATCCACCCTATCAATCAGAGCCAAGAACACACTTCAAACACTTCCTCCCCCAAAGGGGATGTTACCTGTTCTCTTAACAACATGGTATGTGAAGGACAGTACAAATTATGACAGATTTCTACTTCTCATATTAATGGTAATCCCCATTCAGACTGTAATTCTTGCTGAGTTTCATATTAGAAAGTACAAGGACATATCTTCTTTTTTTCCTGACTCAAACGCAATTTCTCAGAAGAAAAAAGAGTTTGTTTCTCTTCTGCTCCCATCTTTGAAGAGCTATAGCTTCAAGAATCCACCAGTAACATTTTGCACTGTCAATGTCGTCTACTTATACAGATATGTATAAGCCCCCAATTTAGCTGCTTTCCACCCAGATATGCAGCTCCTATGTACTATAAAATTACTGTACCAAATGGCAGTCTTAGAAATTACCCTAGACTTGTATTAAGATGGTTCTAAACATTCTCCGTAAAGACTAGACTCTTTGCTCTGTAGCAAACAGACAAAACTGGTGAGAAAAAGCCTTGTAAGTTACAGTCAGATTCTATAGAACACATTCCCATTATTTATAAATTATTTAAAATAAATTTCTATTATATATAAATTATTTAAAAATATTAGTTTCATACAAGCTTTTCTTGTTTCCTAGATGATAGCCAATTACTTGCCCATAATTATCAAAGGCTATAATGCTTTAAAAACCAAATTCTATAATTTTAGATAATAACTAGTACTGCTAAGGTTTCTATAGTTACCCAGGAAAGGGTCATGACTGTCTGAAACACATACACTGTCTCTGATAATTAACCACATCATGATAGACTGACAACACTTAATAATTAATTAGGCTAAGAACTGAAATCCTTAGCAGGAGGTAAAAGCAGAGAATTTGATAATGTACTGAACACCTCCTAGAGAGACATGGAATACAAATAGAGCTAAATTTTAAAATGCACGTTTGCAAATTCAGTATTACTAATATAAATGTCTCCTTGGGAGGCTCACAGCAGAGGAAATTAGGAATTCTCTGCTTGCCAAATGCAGCCATACAATCACAATGAAGCCTTCCACAAAGTACCTCACCCTGATTCTTTCAATGCTGCCTTACATACAAAATTCACCATTTTCTACTCTATCATTCAGGGAAATACATAGTTTACAGTTAATTCAAAGAATAAGCTGAATGAGCCATCAGTATCTTAGAATTGCATTGTCAATACTGTCAATATCTAAACTTTGCTTAGAGTTTTATAGTTTGTAAAATATTTTGCATACTTTATTTAATCTCAATAGGCAAGTGGCTAAGAATCCAGGTTTTGGAGTTAGATTAATTTGGTGTCAAGTATCATCCACACTATCACTTATTAACCATGTGGCCCTGGACTTACTGAACCACTGGTAGTATTTATTGTGATGTGACCCTGGTTATTTAATGTGGTGGTTAACAGGAAATAAGAAAAGGTGAAGACCACCAGACGTGTTCAGTAGTCAGTTGGTTAGTTTCTGAACTACACTTTCCTAACAGATTATCAGAATATTCCATAATTTGACTGCATTATTCTTGCCCTCAAAAAAAGTCAATTAAAACATACCTATCATTATGTCCTCCATTTAATAGAGAGAGGTAAGAAATGGCTAGTCACCAAACAGTTTACTAAATATCCGTAATGACCCATACAAACAATTCATATCAATTCTGTTAAAACTCTTATTCATTTTCCCAGAATATGTTTATTAAACAATTTCTATGTGCCAGGTGGGAGAAGTGGTGGTTAAGTGGTAGGATTCTCACCTTCATACAGGAGACACAGGTTTGATTCCTGGCCAGTCCACTTCAAGCGCAGCTACCACCCATCTATCATGAAGGCTTGCATGCTGCTATGATGTTGAATAGGTTTCCAGGGAGTTTCCATACTAAGATAGACTAGGAAGAAAGGCCTGGTTATCTATTTCTGAAAATCAGCCAATGAAAGCCCCATGGATTCCAATGGTCTGATCCATAACCAATCATGGGAATAGTACTACAGGACTGAGCACCATTTCCTTCCACAGTGCAAGGGGTCACCATGAGTCAGAAGCCAACTAAACAACAACAACATGTGCTAGGTACTGCACTGGGGACTTACGAACTTAAAAAAACAAAAATGGAAATAATCCCTTCTCTCATGGAATCTGTCACTAAACAAATAATTATACATGGAAGGTAAAGTATGGAAGGAAAGAACAAGTATCAAGAAAGGCATCCCTGAGGAAAACAATTAATATAGATATGGAGGGAAGAAAGAGTTGGCCCAGTGAAGAGAAGACTAGCTCATCTAAGCAGGGGAAATCTGTGGGTGCAAAAGTTGCAAGTCTGAAGAGAGCCTGACACACTGAAAAAGTGACAGGATGCCTAGAGCCTCTTGAATACGGTTTAAGATGACACTGATGAGGTGGACAGGGCCCAAAATATAAAGCCTTGTAGGCCATGTTAAACTGTTGCTCTTTATCTTAAGAGCAATAAGAAATCATGAAAAAGGGTGTGATGGTTAAGGTTGTATGTCAACTCACTGGGCCATGATTCTCAGTGGTTTGGCAGCTGTGTAATGACGTAGTTTGGCAGTTATATAACGATACAGTCATCCTTCATGATGTGATCTGATGTGATCAGCTAATCAGTTATACGGTGAGTTTCCTGTTGGGGGGGCGGGGCAGTGGCCAGCATCTAATATATATATGTAAGTTCTAGCAAAGCTCACTTGCTTGCTCTGGATCCTGCATCCAGCTCATCATCATCTGACCTCCAATTCCTGGGACTTGAACCAGCAGACTGCCGACTTACATGCTGATCTTGGGATTTATCAGCCTCCACGGCCTGTGAACCAGTAGCCTGCCATCTTACCTGGCAATCTTGGATTCATCAGCCTTTGCAGACCCTGAGCCAGTGGTATGCCATCTGACCTGCCAATTTGGGGTTCATCAGCCCCTGCAGCTACGTGAGTCAGGAGAAGCCTCAAGTGTGATGCCTGACCCACGGACTTGGGACTTGCCAGCCTCTACAACCTCATGAACCATTTCCTTGAGATAAATCTCTCTCTCTCTCTGTATATGTATACACAAGCTTCATTGGTTTTGCTTCTCTCAAGAACCCAGCCTAAGACAGAGGGTTAAGTAGGAGAGTAAAATAATCAGAAGTGCATGATAAGATGATAACTGTGTCTGTCTTGAGGAGAATGAATAGAAAGGAGGAAATAGGAGCTATGAGGACACCAATTAGAAGAACACTGCATAAGTCCAGATAGGAGACAGCAGCTGGACTAGGGTGATAGTAGTGAAGATGGTAAGAATAATTAACTATACATTTTAGAACTATAATTAACAGGACTTACCAATGAGTTGTAGGGAGGTGAGGAGAGAGATGATGGTATGACTTTTTCCAGCTTTCTATTTACTCAAGCACTTTAGAAATTTCATATTCACAAAATACTGCACTTTTCTACTATCATCCAAGTTTCATCATCTGGAAAAATATATATATTCTACACAAAATTTGTCTCCAGATTATCACCTCTCTCCATGCTTACTAGCACTACCTTGCTTGGGACCCCTATTAGGTCTTGTACTAAATGTCCTCCCTATCTACAATCTCTCTCAATTCTAATGTAGTCTTTGCATTTCAGCCAGTGTTATTCTTTCAAAAACACAAACTTTATCATGTCATTTAACTGCTTCAAAATGTTCAATGACTCTCCATTGTCAAAAGAATAACATTACCACACGATACTACCAACTTAGCAAGAAATCTTTTTGAAAAATCTGTATCTTAATAAAACCACAAAAAGAAAGAGGAATAGGATGACAACCTCAAGGATATTAAACAAGACATGATTTAAGACAAAAGGGGCAGGAAGATAACAATGTGTTTAGACAGCAATGAATTTCTGTTTGTGGGGATGGATATTACGGCAATGGTTATTTGTAATGGTTGCATAACACGACTGATGTAATTGGTTTCATGGAACTGTACAAGTGAAAAATGTTAAATTGGCAAATGTTGTATTACCTACATTTTTGAGATATTATTAAAAAAAATTCATATCAATCTTCATGTTTCTTTCAATTACTCTCCCTTACACTCCTCACAAGGAGCCCTGTTGGTGCAGTGGTTAAAGCGCTCAGCTGCTAACCTAAAGGTCAGCAGTTCGAACCCATCAGCCATTTCACAGAGAAACTTGTGGCAGTCTGCTTTCTTAAAAAACCTTGAAAACCTTATGGGGCAGTTCTACTCTGTCCTACAGGGTCTCTGTGAGTTGGAATCGACTTGACAGCTACAGGCTTACATACTCTTCACATCCCCTGTCATGGACTGAATTGTGTCCGCCAACAATATCTGTAAACTTGGCTGGGTCATGATTCCCAGTATTGTATAACTATGTACCATTCTGTAATCTGATGTGATTTCCTTATGTGTTTAAATTCAATCACTACAATCTAATAAGATGGATTAGTGGCAGTTATCTTGATGAGGTATACAAGCTTGGAGAGTGTCTTAAGACAATCTCTTTTGAGATATAAAAGAGAGAAGCAAGCAGAGACACATGGGAACCTCCGACCACCAAAAAAGCAGCACCGGGAGCAAAGTGTGTCCTTTGGACCTGAGGTTCCTGCACTGAGATGCTCCCAGACCAAGGGAAGACTGATGCATCACAAGGACCTTCCTCAGAGCTGACAAAGACAGGGGGCCTTCTCCTGGAGCTGATGTCCTGAATTTGGACTTGTAGCCTACCGGACAGTGAGAGAATAAACTTCTCTTTGTTAAAAGCCATCCACTTGTGGTATTTCTGTTACAGCAGCACTAGATGACTAAGACATCCTCCTCACATAAACACCCATACACCAAATTAGTGTACAAGAAAGAAAACTGGCATGAAATTGGGAGGCCTGGGTGCTAACCAAATAGAACGTTGCTTTTAAATGTTTAGATAAGTTCTAGCTCCAAAGAAGAAAACAATGAGTTGTCCATTCTTGCTTCAGATGCTTTCCAACCATCAAAGTTATTTGATCCTTGCTGCGTAAACTGGTAAGTTTCCCTGCAAGTTGTTTACAGTTGTCTTTCTGGACTTTCACTCTCCTTAATCTTCACCAGTTTGAAAGTCAACTTTTCCTACAACAGGACTGAACATATGATTAGGTTTATTTATAATCTCCATTTGGTAAAGCTGCTGCCAAGTGTACATCATGCAATGATCAGATGTAAACCTTTGGCTTCCTTCTGGTTTTCATGGGGCAGTATCATCTACTCGATTCCCTCTTCCATATCACATATCAACTCCTGTTTGACCTATCCCCATTATGCCATTCCTCTCTGGTGATCTCTGGGCCACAGCCTAAGCATAATTAAATATTAACATAAACCTTCCCAGTAGGACAAGAAATCTTGCAATTTCTCTCCTCAAGGGAAAGCGAGAGAAGAGGCATCACTTTCCCTAATTGTACACCTCCACCTCAGATATCTCAGATCCTCTATCTGGTGACTTCACTTCAACTTAGATCCCTACCAAGGGGCTACTCTTCTACCATGGTGGCACTGTGTTTTGGCTGCTAGAGATCCAGGCAATGCTTAGCAAACTTCCCTCCTCCCTAACCCACACTGCAAAATGGCAGACAAGTTTTATTGTACAAAAGGGAAAGCTTCACAATTATGTTCTGTCTGGGGGAAAAAAAAGGAATATGCTTGGAAAGGAAGTCATAAATATTACATACAATTCTGCTTTTGAGAAATGGCCACTTGCCTACTTAAGAACTAACCAGCATAATAAAATATCACAACTGGCAGCCAGACTACCACAAAATGGTACGATATCACATCAGTAATAATCTGTTCTGTGCTCATACAGGTAACCTAAGGAGAAAACCATTCTATTACCTCACCTCTGAGGCCAACAAGTTCATCCAGAATCTATTTTCAATAAATCACTTTCATATTAAAGATCTTACTCAATTAATGCTTGTTACGATCCTATCAAACCACTCTCGCAAACTCTCAAGGCTTTCAACTCCCCTTCTAACTCACTCATATTAGTCCCAAAGCTAGAAAACATATCAACAACTGTAATTGCTATCTGAAGAGTATTATTTTGGAATTTCAGTAAAATTTCTAAAGAGACTGTGTCACTTAATAACATTCCTTATGTTGTTATTGTTGTTAGGTGCCGGCAAATCCATTTCAGCTTATAGCGACCCTGTGTACAACAGAATGAAACACTGCTCAGTCCTGTGCCATCCTCACAATCATTGTTGTGCTTGAGCCCAATGTTGCAGCTACTGTGTCAATCCATCAATATTCCTTATAGAAAAGGTCAAATAACAGGATGCTATGTCAGAAGATCATCAGACCACGTATTTAGTTACTGGCAGATTTTTCTAGCTAACAAAGCCACAGAAAGTCCAGAGTCTCTGCTGACAAAACAAGAAAAAGAAAAGTAAATTTCTATTAAAAAAGTTAAATGTGGCAATGCTCCTTCTTACTCCAGGCTTCAGGCTTCTAGGAAACATGCTGTCACAAAACCTCCCCCAAGAGAAGTAGAGATGCGTGCAAGCCAGAAAGATTTTGAAGAGCACGAATTAGCCTTACTGATTTAACCATGTTGTTTATTTGATATGTTTCCTCCCTAAGAGGACAGGGAGCTAACAGATTCTACACATTAAGGGCACATGCCAGAAACTGAAGCCCAAGAAATAACCAGAAGAGACAGCCAAGTCAGCAGAATTACTATCTGCAGCTTTAAGTGGGGTGGTGAACAAAGAGTTACATGTTTAATAGACTCTGAGGGCATCACTCTATTGTGATAGAGAAAAACTGGGTCCCCATTATGAACCTCAACCAAGTCACTGAGTTTTCTTTAGGTTGAGATCATTGGTTTGAGAAGTAGGCATGCCTGGATTCAAATCCTGACTCTGCCACCTCCATCGGCATAATCAAGGACAAGCTCACCTAAAGTGTTCATTTCATCAACTCAAAATAAGGATGATAATACTCACTCTAAAATATGTTATAGGATGAAAAGAGATAACTATGTGAAGTTCTGGGATAGCTTCTGCCACATAAACATTCAATTATCATCACTATTGTTATTATGAGCTTTACTCATGATTAATATTTAATATAACAGATTTCACTGAAAAAAATGGAAATTTTTGTAAAACTGTCAAAGGTTAGTGCTTAAACTTCTGATAGCCAAAAAATGCATTTATGTAGTATACCTTATTTCCTGATGGCTCATACATGAAGCTTTATCATTAGTGTTTATAATCACCAACTAAATTACTTTGATCACTGGATTTTTAAATTATCCAAAAACAGTTTAAAGTAAACAAAGTTAAGTTGATCTGAGGATTTCAAATTAAGTTGATTTGGTGTAATCCAGAAATTAAAGTACAGTAACCGGCAATTCTATTGTTAATAAGGAAGGAAATTACCCATTTTAAGGATATGCATTGGCATCTTTAGGTCTCCAGAGAGCATTCATTAGAAAATTTATTCCTAAAATATTATTGTAACCTTAAAGAGTTCCTGATTTTGAAAATGTAGAAAAAGTCACGATTTCTCAATGGAAGGATTAGGTACACTTTTCCCCCTTACTCCCAAGTAGAAATAACTGAAGAGTAATACTGAAGTAGACACAAGAAGAAAGATGTACTGGGCAAATGCTGGCTGTGGGGGGATCTTAGAAACATGCATCATAGTAAGGCTTATATGAAAATAATCTTAACTACTTTTAGGTTATAAACCAAAGAGGACTTTTCTAAAAAGAGATGAGCAATCAAAAAGTAGGCTGAGCAAGGTTTAAGCACAACTGGGAGAGAAAACACTAGAGACAGGCATTTGAGCCAGTGAAGGATCTAAGAGGCTTTAAAATAACCAGCATTTGCTGAGGCCAAACCATGCCTCCCTTCCCACTTGTACTCCAAGTTGGCTTTTGATCATCTATTTGAAAATAGGACTTCTATACCTGCTCAGGCTAAGTTCTTTGAACAAATATAGTTCTCTGAAATAACTATGAGTTAGTTATTGAACTTAGTTCTTTGAACTGACTATAATTTGTTCTTTGAACAACTGTTATCAATTATTATGTGCCACAAATAAGTACTGAGAATTTAGGAGAGGGTAAAATCAAAAGTCTCCACCCTCATAGGTCTTAAATTTTAATGGAGGGAAGAAAACAAGTATATAACACCAGTGAGTAATAAACACAATGAAGAAAAATAAAGCAGGATAATGGATATAGAGGCAAGGAAGTGCAATTTGAGACGTGGTGGGGTAAGTCCTCTCCAAGCACATGCCATCTGAGCAGAAATCTGACTGAGATCTCCGCCTTTGGATAACTAAAGGAAAAGCTTTCCAGGATGAAGAAACACAATGAACGAAAGTCCTTATTCAGGAAACTACAAGCTGAAGACACAGCCCTGAGGCCAGTGTGTCTGGAGCCCGATGAGAGAGTGAAAAGGGGTAGAAATCAGGCCAGGGTGCCAGGTAGGGTCCATACCATGATAAGCACTTCAGGTTCTACTGTGACATGGGAAACCATTAAATGGTTCTGAGCAACATGTGGCATAATCTGATTTATATTTTTAAAAGGTTATTATGGTTGTGATGTGGAAGGGTAGAACAATGAGGCCAGAGGAGGCCACGGTAAAAGGAGAAGCAGGGAGAAAGGTTAGGAGGCAATTGCTGTGGTTCTAGAGAAAGATGATGGTGTCTCGGACTATCATCTAAAGGAATGATGGAGTTAACAAGAAATAGTTGGCTTCTGAATATATTCCAAAGGTTAAACCAACAGAAACCTTTAAAATTAAGAACTTAAATACTTTAAGATAGCATTGATAAATCTACCCATATCAATTATACCAAATTCTTCCACAGGTAATAGGAAAATTACCTTAATATCAATATACAATATATATAAAATGAAAATAATAAAATCTCCTTTCCTGAGGAGGGGCAGAAAGTTGAGAAGAGGCCAGGAGTTGATTTTAAACACATTAAATTTGAAGATGTATTTCTTCTAAGCAGCTACTCTAACTAGCATCTGCCCATTAATTTTTCACAACAACCCTCAGAGATAGCTATAACACATGTTGTTTTATGTAAATCATACAAAATACAACCATTTTCCATTTGTTGCATTTCAACGGGAATAGTCATAAATTTACCATTCACTTCTTTTACAAAACTCAGTATTACTGTAATTTTATAGAGAAGTTGAAGTTTTCTGTAATTTACGTTTAATTTTTCTGTTATTTACAATAGAATCCTATCTCAGTCCCTATTTTCTTGAAAATGTGCTTGTCAACTGTTCCTTTATGAAAATACAAACTATAAACTGTATTCTACTTCCTTTATATATAGAATTTGAGTGGGTACTGAGGAATCAAACCACCTGAAAAACAAAATGCAATACATTCCTATTAAAACTACAAGTCTTAAAACCACAAATAGTTAATTATGCCTCAGAATTTTAACACTTTGAGATCAACTGCAGTTGTGCTTATCACGGAATTAGATTTTTTCCAAGCACCAACTTTCCTTCTTGGCTAGTACTAAGCAAATAACAGTTAAACTGGTTACTGTGGTTACAGTGCTTGATCTACAGAATAAGAAAAACCTTAATTCCCTCAGTACTGACTCTATTTAAGAAGGTAAATAACATATGCTGCCTTTTTTGCCTTGTGAAATGTCATTATATAGGTAAACATCTCATTTGGTGAAATTCAAAAACTAAATTATATATTGACAACACACTGACTATGGTAAACAATAATGATGCCAGCACTTATTTAGAAATTGCCTAATCTCCATACTTAATATGAACTTGTTAAAAAGAAGTCATCTTTTACCAATTTGTTTTGTTCAGGCAAAAACAAAGTAAAATTAGCATTAATTGTTATCATGAAGCCTTGGGATTTGAAACTACTGAAGTTACTTTATAAAAAATCAAATGTAGAAAAAGATTCCTGCATTAAAAAAATCTTTGTCTTTCTATCATAGTAAAATTGTAAGTCTTGCACAATGAGCACATACTATATTATGCAGTCAATAGATTTTTAAAGTCTCCTTCCATAAGTCATATACATAAAGCACCGATGTTCTTACACTCAAGCATCAGTGAGAGTAAATATGTAACAAAATATGATCATAAAATCCATAGCTCTGAATGGGTGTATTTTTAAAGACATTCAGAAAAAGTATCTCTTTAAATCAAACACAGCAACTGTGAATGGTTCCATGACAAACTATAATTAACCACTAAGACAGAGTATCGTACAGTAAAATTTTCTTTATTATTCTCAAAGGGCCAGGATTTCCTGACAGCAAAGCTGGCGAAGTGATCTCTGAGTACATCTACACCTTACCAGCCTGGGTGCTGATAATCCACAGACAGGGTCAGATTAACCAGTAAGCAAGGTACACATGCGTTTACCTGTGCTTATTTACTGATCTGTAGTGTACAATTTCACAGGGGCTTTACCACGTCGTGAAATTGTGCACTACAGGTAAGTAAGTAAGCGTAAGTAAGCCCATGCATATACTGCTTATTGGGTAATGCGTCCCTGTCCACAGAGACTATACAAATGCTATCCAACACATGCTTACACACATACACACTCCAACTGAGGAACACAAGACAAAAGATGAAAAATGGAACCCATTTTGAATAGAAAGGGGAAACATCTATAAATTACTGTAATTATTTTAATAGCCATTTCAGAAAGAATGCTAACAAAAGCCTGGTTTCCTCATGCATGCACATATGCCTGCTTTGATCCTTAAGAGGGCCCAGCCTATTCTTATGTACAATTCTTACCTAACGCCAGTGATTTGTTAAACAATGAGGCTAATTTATATCATTTCAATTCTGTTCTGATTGGACATTTCTCCTTCTCCCAACATAAACATGACAATCTGCAAGTTATTTGTTAGGAAAAGCAGAGCTTGGGCTGCTGTTTGCCAAAACTGCACAAGAGATTAAATTTTTTTTCTAAACATATCTTGGTCAATGGCAAAACAGCTCCAGAGACCCCTGGGAAATAAATGCCTGTCAGGTGTTAACACAGGTGGAGGGTGTGAGGGGTATGCGTGGAGGGTGGTATAAACGGGTTCTAGCAGTAACAGGGGGTGTGAGTAGGTGTGAAGATGGATTTGTTCCTTAAAGGGCAGAAAAATAAAAATCTTACATGTCTGATGCATAACAGATTTTTTTTAAAAATTGTTGATTAACTTAATTAATGTTGATTATTTCAGATATTTAACCTGGTATACTCTTAAAGAACATTGCCCATTAGTTCACAAATACATGCAACAAGAGGGAGAATACTCCAATCCAAACTTTCCTACAGGAATGTTACCATGAAGTTAATTTCTAAATCAACTCTTCAAAATTATTTACTTCAATCAATTTGTAACTATAATCTCAAAATATACTCAAAATCACAAAATATCCCATTTCACAAAAGGAAAAAAGCTACTTCATGAGAGTTAGAGGCAAATCAGCTTACTGGTTATTTCCTCAAAAAAATTTAGTTCCTCTTGGCTTTATTTTTCTTTTTTTAATAATACTGATATCTGCATTTTTACTTCTATGAGGATGAATGTAAAGTCAAGATTTCACTAATACATTAGCTATACTCTCTTAGATTTGTCAAAGAAATTGACATTTTGACCATGCATATAACATAAAACAAAGTATAGCAACAATAGCACATTAAGAGTGTTGTACATTGCTTTTAATATTTTTAACACGTAATTTAGAAAGAAATATGCAAGCATATATATAAAATTTTAAACAATTAACAATATTCAGCTTGGGGAATAGGCAAGAAATGGAGAAGTAAACTTTAAGTGAAGGGGCTTTTATTTTTTATATTATGTACCTCTATAATATTTGAATTTTCTATAATGAGTATTTACTGCTTTATCTTCAGAACATTATTTTTTAAAAGTATATACTATTTAAAATTGTTTCAAAAAAATCAATGAGATTCAGAAAAGAAGTTTCTAGGAGCTGTCAGGTATTGATCAGATAAAACAGAAGAATTTTCAGTTTTGTTGTTATAATAAACTATTGTTTGACAGGTTTTTTCTAGATATTATATAAAATAAAGTATGTGGAACTGCTTTAAAAGTTAAAGGACAATATAAATATTAGTTATACAAGTTTGCGAGGAAGGAACCATAAACATACTAGCTTTCAGAGAATAATTTTATAATTCCTTTGTTTTCAAAACACACTAAGTAGTACAGGAAACCATTAATATTAACTGCTTCCTTCATAACCATTTGTTGGCTATACCAATTACACTAGCTAGACAAGTTCAATGGGCTCTAAATTGCTTAAATTATACTTGGATTCATACTCCAGCACATCAAGTACCACTAAATATTTCAACTGTCCCTGTCAAGTGTCTTCTAAGGCAAAGCCTACAGGTGTTACAAAGATTCAGGGCCATTTCTTTCATTATTAGTTTGTAGCCAGAGGGCACCTGACAAGAGCTCTATATCCATTTCCCACAGCCCTTTCTTTAAACAAGGTAACATTAAATCGTACTTCTTCCAGGCTTTTTTATTTTTAATTTCATAGCAATAGAAGAGAAGGAAACAAACTAAAATCATTATTTGAAGGAATAATACAGTTGAAAGATTTTTCAGTTCTTAATACCTTCAACCACTTGGAAGAAAGTCAGAGAACACAAGTCCCTCATTTTACAGTTAAGGAACTAGGATCCAGAGGGTTCATGGTCACGCAGCCAACAAAAGGCAAAGAGCAGAACTTAGGTTTCTTCAATCCAAGTAAAAGCACCTCATTTAACGATCTTACTGCAGTAATAAAATTCAATAGACCAGCAGCTGTTCAACTTTAGCATGCATCAATATCCCTGCAAGTCTGCCTGTTAAAATATAGACTGCAATCCCACTACCAGAAATTCTGATTCAGTGGGTCCTGGATGAGGCTGAGTATTTGCGTTTCTAACCAGTTCCCAGGTGATGCTGATGCTGGTCTGCAAACCACGTTCTAAGAACCACTCCACAATCACCCTATACCCAGAGGAATATATATATATGTACACATACATACATATGTATATACACACATACATATAAAACCACAATTTTAAAAATTGAAAAATTCTAAAAATGGGAAGAACAATCATAAATAATTCACATACAAGTTCCCCCCACCCCATACTGTTTTTGACTGCTATTTTGGAACCAGCTTGTCATTCTTTTGTGTGCATGCACACAAACTAGACAGAACACAGGGACTATGTTAAAAGATAAATAAAGAAAACTTCTACAAAAATTGTGAAGATATTTTGTCCTGTAAGCCTTCATCTTAAGTGAGAATAACAGCACAATTAGAAGAGCGTAGTCAATGTCACTTAAATGTGTATGTAAAAAAAATTTTTGAAATGGCGTATCTTTGGCTATGTGTATTTTCACCAAAAAAAAAAAAAGTTGAGAATTTAGAGGGTTAAAATGTTGTGGGGTTGTTAACCAATGTCATAAAACAGCATGTGTGTTACTGTTGCATGAGAAACTATCTGTTCTGTAAGCCTTCACCTGAAGTACAATAAAATATTAAAAAAAAAAAAAAATTGTGAAGAAATCTTACAGGAAAAAAAAAAAGAAAAAAACACTTGACATCTAGGCTGAGAAGTTCATTTTATCCTATAACCATGAAAGAAAAATTGGTCTAATCAACAATCATCAATGCACATTATCTTTTCACATTAAAAGTACACATATATTTACAAGAATTAATAGCCAATGATTATTGCATGAAGCATATTTATGTATTTTCACCAGGTCCATGAGACTCAATAGTTAAGTGAGCACAGAATACCTGGTGATGTTCCAAATATTCTTCAGAACTTGCTATCTGCCATTGTGCGCATGTGAAAATATCTTTTCAGAAAAACTCAGGCTATTCATCAATCAGCAATTTCAACTACTGACATAAAAATGTATTGTTTTATCTCCTTTAAAAAATAATGGCATAAAGTCCTATATTGCTTTTAAAATCAATTTTACTTCATTTAAGATTCATTTCCCTCAGTTTAATGAAAACTGCTTTAGTATCTGTTTGGAAAGGAAAAACGCCTGTATTTAGAATAGTTTTCAGTCTTGTGATAATCCAGCCTGGAAATCAATTTATCTATGCAAAGTGGCCTAGTGGCAGACCTGAAAAATGCACTTACCCAGAGTATTCAGATAGAGTCAAACCTTTAATCTATTACATGTCTGAATGCAAAACAAAATTAAAATAACCAACACAAAGTAAACCTTATCTGTATATGGTAACTTAGGTAGGGGATACTTTGGTTTTGTTTAAGCTATATCAGGTTTAGTTGGATAGAATAGCAGTGGGGTTGTCAATACTGAACTGCAGCGTAAGATACATGAGGTCCCTAGTTAGTAGAGACAAAACCAAATCAAAGTCCAAACCAGTTGCCACTGAATCAATTCTGACTCATAGCAACCCTACAAGGCAGAGAAGAACTGCCCCATAGGGTTTTCAAGGCTGTAATCTTTATGCAAGCAGACTGCAACATCTTTCTACCACGGAGTAGCTGGTGGGTTCTAACTGTGGACCTTTCGGTTAGCAGCCAAGTGCTTAATGACTGCGTCACCAGGGCTCCCTTGGTAGAGACAAGAGATACATATTTAGTAAGAAATCATATAGCTGTGCTAAAGAAACAAAGAGTTGTACAATATGAGAGGTGATGAGCAGTGCAAGGAGTCTAAGGCAAGAGAACAATTGACAGGGAAGTCCCTTCATCAGCTAAATAAAGAAGATACGTAAGTTTAAAAACAATAACAAATGGGAGAAAGTCATTGCCTGACCCAAGACATTCAAAATAATCCAATTAAAACTCCAACTGCCATATTACTGTAATTGAAATCTTTAAAAAACAATCAATGTATAACTTATTCCTAACTGAATGCAAATAATATTTATCTAAAGATGTATCAAGGCTTAATTTTAACTCTACTTGTATCTTACTATAAATCCTGCTATTGAGTTCCTAGAAAAGTATTTGATTTAGCTTTAGAAAGTTTATTTAATAAACAAGCAGTGTCTCAGATAGAAAAATATAGAAAACCAGGGGACCAATGGCAAGATGAAACATTTTCCTCAGATACAGGTAGTACCCGACTTACAACGGGGTCCTGTTCTGACAACTTCTTCATAAGTCGGTTTTTTATTTTTTTTTTTTAGTTTTAACTATTATAGTCTTATTAATAGTATCATTATAAATCTGATCTTTGGGGGTTGGAAACATTACATATGCACATCTGCGAGTGAACATCTGAGAACAATAGCAGCAAATTACGTGCTGCAACATTGTAGGCAGTATATATTACTAAAGACAAGATGTACAAAAAAAAAAAAGATGGTCGTAAATGAGGTTCATCATAACTCGAATATGTTGTGAGTAGGGGACTATCTGTATTAAAGACAATGACAACACCCACCCCAGAAGGATAAGAGAGTAAACAAGTGAGTCTGAAACTGAAAGTCTGAGTTATATAGATCTCATAACACTAGGGTGACATATGTAATATACATTATAACTATTCCATATGCTATTTTTATGTTTCACAGCATCATAAAATTTATAGCAGAGTTTATAATTGTTGACTTGTCATAAATAAATATTTGACATAGTCTTTCTTTAAAGATGAAGTAAAGGAAAATTCCTTGCCTTAAATATAAAAGCCAGATGAGTACTTGGAGTTTTAAGCTTTATACGCGTTTTTTTTCTACTTTTATACAGCTAAACTGTGATAAAATAATTGAAGACATCATAGTAAGAAACTACATTTCAAAGAAACTATGAAGAATTTATTTTTTTCTAGATTTTATGTGGAAATGCAACGTCCCCTTATTACAGAAAACCTATAGGGTAATTTAATAAATGGAAAAAATGTAGCCAGCCCAGAAGTGGTCACACAATTGAATTCTCTCTCTTGAATCCAATTCCATAAAAGCCACACAACTTGAAGGGCAGATTCAGTGGCTTGACATTATAAATATCTGCCTCCCCTCTGAATTTAGACAGCTTTATCTTGGTGGTTACTCTCGCTGGCTATTCAGGAGACTGAATGGTGTGCTTTTGCGTGTTCTGCATTCCAATAATGATTCTAAAATGTGGTCATTCCCATTCGAAGCTATTGGAACATCATGAAGTGGCACACAAAGGTTACAGAAGACAATGACAGCCTAAAATTACATTTTTGGAATCTTGATCTGTTGGCCAAAACGCAATCCCGTGAACATCATTCTTAAGCATACAAAGATTGTAGACTGTGGAGTCTGATATCCATCCTAGCTCGGACTCTAACAAATTATGTCATTTTTGTCCAAGTACTTAATCTTTTGAAGGTTTAATTTTGTCAACCATAACATGATAATAACAGCTACTTCAGGGGCTCTTGTAAAGATTAAATAAGAGAACATCTGTAAAATGCCTAGTACGAATGCTGGACTATAGAAGATAGTCAATAAGTGGTAACTATTTAGTGACTCTCCTACAACAGGCAGGAAGAAATGCTCCTGAGGGGAATTGCTGTTGTGTGCCAAGGAGTCAGTTCGACCCATGGCAACCCTATAGGACAGAGTAGAACTGCCCTATAAGATTTCCAAGGTTGTAAATCTTTATGGAAACAGACTGCCACATCTTTCTCCCACGGAATAGCTAGTGGGTTTGAACCACCGACCTTTCAACCTTTCAATTAGCAGCCAAGTGGTTTAACTAGTGTGCCACCAGGACTCCTTTTGAAGAGAATTAGGTACTTCTAAATAGAAGGAAGGGGTCATTGGTGGCTCGGTGGTAGAATTCTTGCCTTTCATGAGGAGACCTAGGTTTAAATCCTGGCCAGTGCACCTCAGCACTGTCACCACCCATTTGTCTGTGAAGACTTGTGTATTGCTATGCTGCTGAACAAGTTTCAGCGGCATTTCCAGACTAAGATGGACTAGGAAGAAAGGCCTGTTGATCTACTTCTAAAAATCAGCCAGTGAAAACCATATGCCTCTCAATGGTCCAATCCGCAACCAATCACAGGAATAGCACTGGACCAGCAACACTTTGTTATGTTGTGCATGGGGTTGCCATGAGTTAGGGGACTACTTGACTGCAGCTAACAACAAAATAGAAGAAAAGTGATTGGACACCTTCAGCTTCATGATTTCATGTTAAAAGTACAACCTCACTTGCAACAACGATGAATAATGTACATTTTAAAAAGGAGATATTTTATGGCACATTACTATCCTTTACTCATTAAAAGTAAGTAATTTCCTATCAACATACCCAAATTCAATCAATTATTTCTTAAAACCCTAAAGTACAGCTTTCTACACCTTTTATAACTTAAAAATGGCAAGATGTTTAAGAGAGATAAATTTAATGATGAACCAGGAAAAATTCTGTCTCAAAGTAAAAGGCTTCAGAAGTGTTAAAATTTCCTTATTAATAAAACAGTTTCAATATATTAAAAAAATTTCACAGGTCAGATATCAAATGTGATTCAGAAAGTCATGATTTTTTAATCACAATATAATAAAATACTGCTCAATATCGGTTTTTCATTATATAAGCTATAACTTCTTCCAACTTCACTAAATATTCTACTGTGTAAGTCACTGTCCTTTCTCATTAGTCATTTATTCCATTGTTTGTATACAAGAGGAAATCCCCACAAGATCAATACAAAGATACTTGCATCACAGTTCAAAAAGGAAATATTAATTACATGTGAATGGACTCTTCATATCACTTTTTCTAATGAAAATTTATACAATCTTCAAAAATATTACAATCTGCTAGGTGAAAAGTACCATACTATCATCATACCTGTCTGTAAATTTCTATTACTTTATTGAGGTTTTTTTTTTTTTTTTTTTAAATATAACACCTAATACAGACTATTTGGCTAATATTATTTCAGTATGGTGTCTGTTTCAAGGTAGTTCCTGGAAGTGTTTATATTACATTGGATATTATGAGTTATCATTAACAGAAGTAGAAATGTTCTAACACTATTCTTCAATCCAGTAAAGTCTACCATTCTAACATTATAGGGAATCGCCCCTGTGTACCACGCTGTGCTAATGTCTCTGTGGAGGGGAAGCAGAGAAAACAGGTTACTGGGCCCAAAACTACAGCAAAAACATTAAAATTTGGTAAAAATCCAATGTAGATGAGGGAAAACAGGTATTCTCATAAACTACTGTGGGAATATAAAATTAGTGGCATCTCTTTCAAGGGTGCTTTGGCAATAGCTATCAAAATTTGAAGGCACAAACTATTTGACCCAGCAATTCCTCTTCTAGTGATTTACATGCTTACATGAAGATCTGTGTTGGAAGTAGAAGCTAACTAGAAAGAATGCAAATGTTACCAAGAGCAGATAATTCAAATAAATTATGGTATAGCCATATAATGAAATAATCAGAAAGCATGAGGAAGATCAGTACACTAATATGGTAAAATATGCAAAATTTACTAAAAATATATATTAAATATTAAGCATAGTATATTATGCTTAATCTCATTGATATAAAATTTAAAATATGTATATTCTGATATATGCCCAAAACTTTCATTGAAGGATACATAGGAAAACACTCATAGTTTCCTCTATGGAATGAAACTACAGATGGGTCATGGAAAGAGAGTTTCTCTTTATTTTATACTTATCTGAAAAGTTTTAATTTACCAGGTAGATATACTATATTTTGAAATAAATGAATATCACAAAAGAATTAAAGGTATGGTTAACAACAGATATACAAACCTATGTATTTAAATTTTAACTTCTGGGTAGTTAAAAGGAATAAAAAAACTCCTGTGCTGGATTGCAAAAATCATTTGAGTAACTGCAGTCAAGAAGAATTACTGAGAAAACTGCAAGGATAAAGAAGGAAAATCAGCCACATGGCTTAGACGATGGGAAGCATCATTTCTGACTGAGAAGTTGAGAGAGGAGTAGAGTCATAGAGTTTGGAGTAAAAGTCAAATATAGATATAGGAGGAAAATAAGTCTACACGGGATATAAATAGGGAACAGAAACATCAGAGAAGGAAAACTGAAATCAGATACAGCTACAAGAGATATTATAATGTCACTTAAAAGAAACTACTGCACTATTTTAGGGTTCACAGAAAAGGAGACATATGATTGAGATGATAAACTTCAGGAAAAAGATATTCTTAGAAAACCTGGAAGAAACTATAACCTGGAAGCCAAGTAAAAAACACAAGAAATGCCAAGCTTGATCCTTTATTCATGGTACATTTAGCAAGCATTTTATCTTGGACAATGGTGCCAAGAAAAGATATGGCTGTCCTCCCTCAGGTCAATCTCAACAGAAACAAACTCCTAGAACGGTGGTTCTCAACTTGATTGCATTTTGGAATCTTCCGAGGACCCTTAAAATGTACTGATGACAGTGTCCACACTCAGACATTCTGATTTAATTGGTCTGGGATGCAATCTTAGCCTCTGGAATTTACAAAGAGCCCCAAATTATTTTAATATGCAGCCAAAGTTGAGAACCACTGCCCTAAAAGTTCTTGCTTCTCTCATTCACAGAGTGATTCAAACTTCCACAGTTTAAGCCTGTCCAATCTCAAGATACCAAGTCCTTTAGGTTTGATAAGAAATACAAATATTTTGATCAGAGGCTTCTTTCTTTCCATACTTGTGGTAGACTATTATATTGGTAGATTCCAGTGAAATGGGCCTTGAGGATTCATGTCTTTGTTGTACTCACTTATCACACTAACATTTGTGTTGGTCACTGGAACATTAACAAGCAAACACACATTTGGACTTGTTCTCTTGAAACATCCTATTTTGATACCCAGCTGATGTGCTTTAAGTAAGTCCAGCTGGAGAGAAAGGCCACTTGGAAAGGACCTAGAAAAGGAAACACCACATGGAAAAGAATGCCACATGGAGGAAAGTCAAGAGGCTCTGATAAGTCCAGCTGAATGAAGATGGAGGGACACCCACCTGATACCATGTGGAACCAAGAACTACCCAGTCAAACCACAGAATTGTGAGATAACAGTTGCTGTCTTAAGCCACCAAATTTTGTGCTGATCTGTTCCCCACAATTAAAATATTTAATAAAAAACACTTAATACTTGTAGCCCTTACATTTAGCTCTTAAACAGCATCCTCGACTCATCACCGAGAAATTGG
>NW_004443992.1:12151137-12178162 GCF_000243295.1 Trichechus manatus latirostris | reverse complement strand
GATATATGCAAATGACACAACCTTGCTTGCTAAAAGCGAAGAGAACTTGAAGCACTTACTGATGGAGATCAAAGACCACAGCCTTCAGTATGGATTAAACCTCAACATAAAGAAAACAAAAATCCTCACAGCTGGACCAAGAAGCAATATTATGATAAACAGAAAATACTGAATCTGTCAAGGATTTCATTATACTTGGATCTACAACCAATGCTCATGGAAGCAGCAGTCAAGAAATCAAACGACATATTGCATTAGGCAAATCTGCTGCAAAAGACCTCTTTAAAGTATTAAAAAGCAAAGATTTCACCATGAGGACTAAGGTGTATGTGACTCAAGACATGGTATTTTCAATCACCTCATATGTGTGTGAAAGCTGAACAGTGAATAAGGAAGACCCAAAAAGAACTGATGCCTTTGAATTATGGTGTTGGCAAAGAATATTGAATATACCATGGACTGCCAGAAGAACAAACAAATCTGTCTTGGAAGAAGTCCAGCCAGAATGCTCCTTAGAGGAGAGGATAGCAAGACCTCGTCTCACGTACTCTGGACAGGTTAACAGGACCATTTCCTGGAGAAGGACATCATGCTTGGTAAAGCAGAGCGTCAGTGAAAAAGAAGAAGGCCCTCAACAAGATGGGCTGAGACAGTGGCTTCAACAATGGGCTCAAACATAGCCAATGATTGTGAGGATGGTGTAGACCCGGGCAGTGTTTCATTCTGTTGTATATAGGGTCACTATAAGTCAGAATCCACTCAACGGCACCTAACAACAAAAGACTCACCTCTACCCTCTAAATAAGGCTTCACATGCCCAACTCTCAATTTTCTCAAGTTTCATCATGTTCTTCTTTATGCTTCTTTATTTCTCAGTTCCTCCACCTGGAATAGTATTTATCAAACTTAAGGGATCTATGGAGTACTTAACAAGTATTCAACACACTTAGAAACCAATCTCCTGTTTAAAAAAAAAGACAGAAAGTCATCAAACATTTCTTCCTCACTAGAAAGTAAGTTCTATGAGGCCAACGGCTTTGTCTAGTTTGTTCACTGCTATACTTCCAGTGTTTAGAATAGTTCACGGCATATGGTAGGTTCTCAAAAGTTATTTGTTGAATGAATAAATGCACAAATCTATGTATTTCATATATTCCAAGCCGTGATTCAGTCTCTACACCTCAGTTCTATTGCCTTACTATGAAAAAAAAATTGTCAGTACACAAAATAGTGACTGTTTTTACACATTGATGGCCACTGATATGTGATGTGCCATTTAACAAAGAGTGTCATTTAATAGAGAGGTTTGCCAATAAATTATCTGTTTCTTCTCTATACACACATTTGTCATTAGTGTTTCAGCTGGTTGACAACCTTCTCAGTAGTTGTATGTCTTATGTCACATATAGGATCCAAATTCTGTATGATGCCTCTAGGGTTTTGGTCTCTGCCTTTAGGGAAAAAAGATCATCAATTTCATACTGGAAAGCCTTATATTGACAGTTTCATAACAGGTGACTATGAGTCAATGGATCATCAGTCCAATAAAATCCAAATGCCAGATGTTCACTGCCATACTTGCTCTTCAAATGTTTCCTCGTTCAGAAGCTCTGCTAAATTATGGCACTAGCAGTGTCTCTTCTTCCAACTTATCAGGCTTAAATTTAACACTTGAACTGTCATTCTGATACTACTATTTTAATTCTATTTTTTTCCATTTATCACTTTTGAGATTATCAATCCATTTTTGTGTGCACTGGAATTAAAATAACGCAAAAGTAAATACAAAAATTAAAACATGTGAATGACATACAAATCACATAAAATGTTTTAGCAAAAAATCTGCACCTTAACTGAGAAAACCCAGCAACCCGGTTTTGGAATGTAATATTGTGGACTGTGCCAGTCGGTTCTCAGTATTCTCTCTTTCATCCCCAATAATAAAACCATCACTTTGGACCCATCACATAGCTCTCTCAGGTTACAAAGCACATTTTACATCCTTCTTTGAAGCTTAGTTTGGCCTTTTGACTAACTTCTAGTCAACAAGATGTAAGCCAGATTTCCATGTGTGCCTTCTAAAAATTATGCTTATAGGGAAGGGGCATGCCCTTCTATCCCCCTTTTTTGTCCAGGCTGAAATGCAAACAAGATGGCTTGAGCATGGACCATGAGGTGGAAGCAGCCTGCTGAGACTAGTAGAAAAACAAAACAAAAGAAGCTGCAATCTTAAAATGCTGTCTTGACACAGTTTTGAGGCCCTGGCTAGAGGCTGGTCTGTTCCCTTTTTGAGTAGCTGATTAAGTGCACTCTCCAACCACTCCCCTTATTAGGTTCTCATACTCCTCGGCCACCATGCACCCATCCTAATCACCTGGGGGAAAGGTACCCAACAATATAAGAGACAGTCCCCTTACCCCCTAAGCCTGCAGAATTATTTGAAATGCTCACTTCCCTGGGAGTCTTTGAAACCTAGCTAACCCCACCCTGCTTGCCATACATAATTCCCTCCTACAATTACAGCTTGTTATCTTTTTCCTGGGCACAACCCGTGTGTGGCCTTGCATCATGGCGTGCTGTACCTTTCTCTGGGACCTGTGAATATAAAAAATCTAGTTACATTTCATGGCCTCCCTGACTCCTCTTTCCTGTGTCACACCTGACTTACCATCCCAGGAACTGTTAGAGCAGGAGCCTGGGTCCTTGGCCCCACAGCACGCTGACTTCCTGCCGATTCTTTTTCTTTTTTGAGAGAAATAAGCTGCTGGCTTAAGTCACTGCTATCTTAGGATGTTCAGTTATTTAAACTTAAACCTAGTCCTACCTAATTGATATTAAAAACATTTAAAGATATATGTGACAATACTATTAGTAATAATGACAGAAAATACTGACATAATACTTACTATGAGCTAAGTTATCCTAAATGATTTACATTTAATAATTAATTAATAATTAATCCTCATATAAGAGTATACTTATAAGGTGGGTTCTATTATTATACTAATTCTATAGATGAGGAAACTGAGGCACAAAGCAGTTAAGTAACATGCTTAAAAGTCACAAAGCTATCAAGAGTTAGTGCCAGGATTTGAACAGAGGAAGACTGGCTCCTTAGTTCCTCTCTTAACCCTTACAGGATCTACTGCCTCTTACAATTATTCATAATTAAACACACTACACTACCTATCATAATTAATTATTAACATTTCAAATTTCTGAAATGTATATGTGAATAAAGGTGTCTCACTGTTCTTTTCCTCTCCAGCTGCCAAGCCACCTATGAAGTATTTGCTGGGCCCTGAGGGCCACAGAAGTTCATGGACCCCACTTTGAGGTTTTT
Organism: Trichechus manatus latirostris; assembly: GCF_000243295.1. Lineage (NCBI taxonomy): Eukaryota > Metazoa > Chordata > Mammalia > Sirenia > Trichechidae > Trichechus > Trichechus manatus. The sequence goes on along the minus strand of NW_004443992.1, from coordinate 12,174,819 downwards.
AAATCATTATTTTTCCTAAATGAATTTTTGATTGTCTCATTGTGGCATTGTTTCTCAGGGGCTATCCTCACTACTGGAATCCTAGTAGACAAGCAGAAAGCCACAGTGACTTTACAGATGCCTGCCTCAGCAGTGCCCCAAATGAAGGCTAAGGCTTCCTTTCAGCACATACATAGAGGCTGATTTGACCATCAGTTTCCTCTTACAGCATTAAGAACAGCAATTCTATGAGAATATAGATACAGCACACTCTTTTCAAATGCCCAATGTATAATTCAGACTCTACATTAATGTGGCCTTCATTCCTGACCACTGGATATATTCCAGGACCCAATGCTTAATAATATTGCACCATTTGATTTTGAATAAAGCATTTTGTTGTGTGTGCTTTGAGACAATAGGAAAAAAGCTATTAGAGTCGAATGGGGTCTTAGGGATCCATTTTACCCGACATTTTACAGGTGAGAAAAGCAAGGCATCGAGAGATTAGCTTATTTGCTCAAAATCACATAGCTTTTGAGTGACACAGTTGGGACTAGCACATGGGTCTTCCAGCCAAGTATCAGTATCATGTTTTGAGGTGTTTGTTTGCTTAAGTATACCAGCCTTTCACAATTCTCAGTAAGTTGTGAAGATTCTCAACATTTTTCTAAATAGATGAGCTGGTATAAAGTTCAAAAATTTCTCCAGTAATTACATGCAGTATTCTCAGCTGTAAGTTCACAAAACCTTGTGATTTTTCAGATTTTTATTTCTACCTATAACATGATAGCTTGTTTCTGTCAGATAATAGATATGTTTCCTTAATGGTATATCATTCATAATATCAATGTTGTTAGAAATTTTTCAACACATTTGAGGGCATCTAGCTATGAAATGGAAGAAAAGCTGAAGAGGTAGAAAATGGCAGTATTTCCAGCTTACAAATCTTAGGTAATAAAAACATGACTATCCTTCAATGGAAATATCTCACTTTCAGAAAACCCTAAAATCTCATTTAACGGTGATTGATTTATTCTTGAATATAAATGGCAAGCAGGTAAACAAGCCAATGATCTGAGTATTTTGGGAAGAAAAAAACTGTGTTTTCCTACACGGGTTTTGGCTCTAATATACTCAATAGGACTTTGAGTTTTGCCAAGAAGTTAGCCAAGAATTAACAGAGTTTCAAACATATGTCAGTTCTATGTCTATGCATTTAGGGACCAGCTGATAACTTACATTTTGCTCTTCAAACAAATATGTCACAAAATGTGATATTCTTATAAAATTAGCCTTTATAGTACACTACGGAAGGTCCTAGATGGTCTGCAGGATCGACCACCTTCCCAATTAAGTCTGGGAAGAATCCATAATCCAGAAAAGCATCACAGATGAGAGAACCATCCAACTGAACATGATAAAGCTGTTAATGGGGAAATTTTATATAAATTATACCCACTCCAAAAGACTTGGCAGTGATTCATCGATTGAGATGCTATAAAATTAGAAATTAAAGATCAAAGAGAATCCAGATCAACTAAAGAAAGCAAAGAAGTAGTTGTTCCCAGACATGAATTGAACAAATTACAGCATTTGAATAATGAATTTAGCACTAAGATCACTGATATCTAAAGCAAAAATGAAAATAGGTTGGATTACACAGTTCTAATTTTCTGATAAGGGAAAACATTCAAGTTTCTAAAGACATCAATTTTTATTCACTCATGAAAAGGAGGAGTTTATCAGATGCATATTTGTATAGGGTTGAATCAATAGCTAAACAGCAGCAGCAGCAACAGGTAAATACTTAGGAATGTTTACTATCTACCAGGCACTTTGCTAAGCACCCTACATTTATTATACCATTTAATCATCACAAGAACCTTAGAAGACCTCCACTTATAGACGGGCATATGTAAGCATAAAGACATAAAGACTGCCCAGTGGCACACAGCGAATAACTGGTGCAATCAAAGTCATTGGACCTAACTCCTAAAGTCACACTTTTAAGGATCATCCTTCTTTCTGAATGTATGAAATTAACACATCTTCTAAATGCTTTACATGAATATAAGAATATGACCCTGATGTGTGGTGATTATCTTATCACATATTTTTGGTTTCAAAGCCTGCCTTTTTAACATAACACTGCTCTGTCTCACTAAAATACCCTAGATATTGGGGTCAGCAAGATGAATACATGGTCCTTGACATCACAGATCTGGTGAACAATATGTATAATAATGCATGATACAGAAATACTGTTCAACAGATGGTTCTCCTATTGTGTCTCTATACATATAACATTAAATTATCACTCAGCAATCACATTTTATCAGGAATAATGTAATCAGATACTTTGCTAGCTGGTGTGTTAACTTGATACTACATTAAAGCATGAATTGCCAACTGTATCCATGACACAGCTTCTCTCAATTTTCAGCAACTTTGGCCATGTTTTGGATTTTGGGAAACTCATAATAATCAACTAAGAAATATCTACTCAGCAAGTTCCATTTGAAGATTTAAAGTTATAGGCCAATGCCTTAGAAACTAGGCTGAAGGGGAGGTGAAAATTTTGTTGCAGATGCAAAACTCTTCATTTAGGAGTGAGAGGTTGAAACATGTGGCCAGATCTAGAAGGAACTTGGAGGGTATCTAATGCTCACCCCCCCCCCCATTGCCATAGATTCGATTCCAACTCATAGAGACCTCATAACTTCCCCATAAGGTTTCCAAGGAGCAGCTGGTGGATTTGAACTACCGACCTTCTGGTTAGCAGCTGAGCTCTTAACCACTGCGCCACCAGGGCTCCTCTAATGCCCACAGGCAGAACTAATATTCCTCCTCTTTCCCCTAAAGGCAGTATTTTCCTTCAAGCAAGAGAAGTTTAAGCTTCAGGGTCTCTCCTGAAAGAGACCTTTCCAGGGCCCTGGGAGGGAACCTAGCAAGGCTTTCACTTGGAGGCTTTTGTAAATTTTCAAAGGAAGATGCTTTTGTATTCTTTTAATTAAAGAATTCCTCCCAAAATTATACATCTTTCAGACTTTACCAAACGTGGATATGCCCCCTGCCTTTTTTCCCTTAAGACTTTGATTCATCTCAAACTTTGGCAATGGTGATTAGCCAAGACCTCAACAGTACCTATCACAATTCAAAAAGAAGCTCCTTCCATTTGTCTTCAGAAAGTTACTTTGGTATCAATTCCTTTCATTATGATTCTCTTCTACTTCTTGCTGACAGGTGGTAGCAGTTTTAATAAAATTCACAGGCTGATAGGAAAGAAATGAATATTAACTTTACCACAGGCATACAATATAACCTTGTTTTTATGTAAAATTCAACCTTCAAAAAATGGTTAAGAGCTGTCTCAATACACTGAGTGTGTGCCTACAGTAAAATTCTAGAATATGTATGGTCTACAAAAAAGATTTTTTTTCATGTAAAACTTTTGTAAGAGTTATTCAAATTACATAATTTTCATCTGATTCAGATGCTATGTAAAAAAAATTTTCTCAATTCTTTAAACAAGTTTAAAATAAGTAAAATAAAACCATCCTGTTGTAGAAGATATGAAATGACAAACTAGTAGTATTATCTTCCTTTACAAATGTGCCTTTAGAAAACTACTAAATATAGTCTCCCCTCTTTATTAGGACATTAGATGACATTATGAATATTTAAAGAAACAAGATAAACAAATAATTACATCTTCAGAATCGGATCTGGGATCACCATCTTTGTAGTCAAAGCTCTAAAGTGATGACACTTACTAGATTTCTAAATAATACACGAAAACCTGTAGTTACTGATATGTAGCAAATTCTTATTTAAATGGTGTACCACCTAAAACGTTGACATTAGAAACTTTTCAACTCCTCTATATGTATTGTAGCTGAGTAATCCTTTGAAAAATAGTTCCCTATCAAAGCTCTTTTTCTTTCACACATTTCAACCCAATTAGAGACAAGAGAGATGAGTGTTAACAAGACAGTTAATTTTAGAAAATATATGCAAAAAAGCCAAATGTTTTTAATCACTTTAATATTTTCCACATGTAGAATTTTATCTTCCTAGGCATTAAAACGATGCCTAAAAAAGAAATATCAGAGCCATGAGAACTCTGTATGAAGTGATCAGCCAGACACAAATGATTTAAACTTCCTGTGGCAACTACCAACTATTTATGCAGGAACTATTATATTAGAACCTCCACAAGCGGTTAACATACATGCGTTTACCAGGTTATCACTTCATGTTCTTAGAGATGTTCAGGTTATCTTCTAAACAGTATCAAGAACCAAGAAAAAAATATAATTCAGGTACGTTTGTTCTTTTTGGTTTATAAAAAGTTTTCCACAGTGGCTTTATTTTTAAAAAGAGATAAAAGTGTATTTTACACTTTCATTAGATCCAGCTCGAACTGGGGGATGCTGAATTGAGGAAAACTAGTAAACGACAATACTCTGCCATCCACTTTACCACTCATATGCTCTAGGACCTTAGTCCATTTCCCAAGATGCGATTTAGTCAGAATAATGGACAGCATGAGATATTATTTGAGATTGCTTTTACTAGTGAGACATTCTAAAAATGAGGAAAAAAAAACAACATAAAATACTCCTCAGGGATAAATGCTATATAATAAGAGCTTTGTTACAGTATTACAATATACCAAAATTATTCTCCTAAACCAACAATTGATATGGAAGGTCCCTTGATACTTGGGAAATAAAGTCTTTAAAATGAGGTCTCTATTTCAATGCCCTTAGAAACTATGGCTTTAAAAAAATTGTAACTAATCAAGAAATTATTCATATTCAAATGTGAATAATTTGAATATTCAAACGGACCTCAGTGATATTACCATTCTAAAGATACAGGCTAGAACCTTTGCACTTTTACACTTCAAATAATTAACGGTTCAGTTTTGGCAGAAAAAAATTCCCTGCAAAATCTTAGAATTTCAATTAATTGTGACTTTGATACAGATTATACAAAACTTGCCTTTGTTATTATGACAAAGGGGTTAGCTTGAGTACACAAAACTATAAGCATGCAAATGATCAAGTCTGCTAAGGAACAAATGATCCTTCTCAACTAATTAAATAAAGTCCTATCAGATTTACCTTTGGACGTATGCTCCATCATTACCTTGGTAATGAGGGAATATGCATATAAAAAATAAAGATATTTTTGAATAAACAATCTAAGGCTTTCTCCTAATTTAAACTGTTAGCATTAACATTTGTAAATTATTAACCATTTTATTTCCTCTTTGTAGATCAGTGGTCCTCTGAGTGTGGGCTCTGGCCGCATCAGTAGCACTTATTAGAAATAAAATTCTCAAGCCCCACTCCACAGCTAGTGTATCAGATACTCCAGAGGTGGGGCCCAGTAATCTGTTTTAACAAGCCTTCCAAGTCATTCTGATGCATGCTAATACTGGAGGACTACTGCCTTAAAGATTGTGAGATAAAACAACTTCCCTATGCCTCATGGAAAAGGCACTCAAATGCAGGGGAAAAAAAAATCCAGAATCCACTCTCTACCCCCCTAGACTTCATACCCTATTTCTCCATGTAACGGATGTCCATTCACATGTTGAGCCCTACTCCAGGCTCTGGGAGGAACTGACTCTTAACCAAAGAATTTACGCAAGCTAATTTGAAAGCTCAGATCATTACACACTAAGACATCTTCTGCTTTTCCCAGGCTGAAGTTCCTTGCTTCTGCTGTGACATTTTCTACTAGTCTCCAGTTGCAGTATTGTCCTCTATCACTTTGTTTACAAACTGGCATCTGGCTAGTTCTAGATATATTCAGATCCTTCTTTAATTGTGCAATTGCATTCAACTATGTTGTTTTATACTCTCATAGAACTAATTTTACTTTGCCTACATTGACAGATATTATCAGAAAGAACTCAGTATTTTTCTCCACCACCTATCCATTTGTCATACTGTAGTGATTTTTGTGTTTCCATGATACTAGAGGCTATGGCACTGGTATTTCAATTACCAGCAGGGTCACCCATGGTGCACAGGTTTTAGTGGAGCTTCCAAACTAAGACAGACTAGGAAGAAAGGCCTGGTGATCTAATTCAGAAAATTAGCCAATAAAAACCCTATGGATCACAATAGAATAATGTCTGATACGGTGTTAGAAGATGAGCCCTCTGGACTGGAAGGCAATGAAAATAAGAAGCTGCTGCAGCAATGGACTTGAGCATACCAATGATTGTGCAGATGTCACAGGACTGGGCAGCATTCCAAATATGGGGTCATCATGAGTTGCAGCCCACTTGACAGCAACTAACAACCATAGTTTTATAAAGGCTGCTGTTGAGGATTTGTTAATTGCATTAAACAGGACCCGTCATCTCCCCCATCTCAGCGCTGAGAACAGTATTCTTCTGAGACTCTAGATTATTTTTATCTTATCAACCCTGAATATTGGGTGAATTGTGTTTTTCTCCTCATGCTGGTTCTTCAAATGTTAAGAGCTAATTTTACAGCCTAAGTCTAGTAAGTGTAATGAAATTAACAGCATGAATTTGTGTACTAACCCTCCCTTTATTATATCTTTTATTTTCTAAATTTGTTACCCGTCACCCTTATTTCACACTTATTTTCTTATCCTGCTCTATTACATGCGTTTTTTAATAGTTTTAAATCCTGTTTAGAACAAAGAACAAACAAGGAATGGGGGTAGGGAGAAGCAGGAATTAGATTTCCAACCTCATTCTCACTCTCAATCCTACTCAGAAATCCTTTATATTTACTCATGGTTCTATTCCACACATCAGTTACCACAAACATCACCATCTTCTTCCAGAACCCTACCTAATCCTATCTCTATTAGTTAACATCCTTGCTTCCTACTCAGGAACTAATCTTGTAAACTCTCCAAACCCTGACATGGTCACATTGATACTTCCTGGTCTCAAAAGAACAATGTATATCTTCTGCCCAAGGCCAACAGCTACATCTGATAGGCCCTGGAACTCTTTCTTCCTGAATCTTCTTGGACCTTGTTTCAGCCATTAAGCCCTCCCCTTATCATACTTCTTCCTCCCCAGTTTCTCATCTCACATAGATTGAAAACATTCACATGTCCCTCCCACCCTGAAAAAGAACTCTTTTCTAAACTAGCAATCAATAATTTGAGAAAGCTGATGTAAAATTCAAAATGTTTTGTATCTATTAAAACCACATATTGGGGGGTTTAGTTTGGTTTGGCCCAATTTGAGTGACAGCAGATATGACCTCACAGTGAGACAAGGTTACTGAGGGCCCACCCTGTGTTTTCCTGTGAACTCCCTATACACATTCTGTTGGGTGAAGGGGAATATATGATCCAAGTTGGGTCAACATGAGTACTCTTCTGGTACAAAGATTCTAATTCTGTCAGGTCTAGTCTGGAGAAAGGAGATAATTTTACAATTCAGTTACTCTGGTTTAGTCATCTTTATGGGATCAACCAAGAGGTAGGGAAATGAAAAAGCAGATATACAGATAGAAAAAGGGACCCAACTGGCTTCTTGATGGCGTTTCATTTCTCTTCATGAAGTCCAGGTTCAAAATTGCCTGCCCCTGGGTTCTGTTAGATGCCCTAAAATCATGTTGTTGTTGTTGTTTTTGTTTGTTGTTTATAACTGTACTTTAGATGAAGGTTTACAGAACTAGCTTCTCATTAAACAGTTAGTACACATATTGTTTTATGACATTGGTTACCAACCCCACGACATGTCAACACTCTCCTTTCTCAACCTTGGATACCCAATCACCAGGTTTCCTGTCCCCTCTTGCCTTCTAGTCCCTGCCCCTGGGCTGGTGTGCCCCTTTAGTCTTGTTTTGTTTTATGGGCCTGTCTAATCTTTGGCTGAAGGGTGAACCTCGGGACTGAGCTAGAAGGGTGTCCAGGGGCCATACTCTCAGGGTGTCTCCAGTCTCTATCAGGCCAGTAAATCTAGTCTTTTTTTAAAGTTGATCTTTATTTCATGGTTCTTTGCTTTAAATGTTGAGCTTAATTTCAAATGGGAAGGATTAAAAACAAGCTCTAAAGTAGGATAAATTTCATGCACATATCTTGAAAAATATGCTGTAATAAAGCTATATACTGTGGCATTTACTGGTAAGGTTTCTCATCACGTGCACATGCAAGGGGGAAAAAAAAACTTGTTACATTGCTTGAATGGCATTGTAAAAAACTGCAAGAACCTCACCAGGCTCTTTTACTAGCAGACTCATTTGAGTGTCTAAATTTCTTCTTGTTGCTTCTTCCTACCGCTTCCTGAGTGACCTTTCAAGTTGTTTTTCCTTTAATATCCCTCACACTTCTATTTTCAATGCTACTTTCATTCTTACTCTTTTTCATAAGTCTGTCATTACACTAATATTACCTGGAAGGTAATCTCAGATCTTCCCCAGGCTCCCACCCCTCCTCTTTACCTTACTCCGCCTGTGAACACCTGTGACATTTCAGAGGGATACTGTGAATAGGTCAACAGAGTAAGAAGTCCTAGTTTCTTTCAGTGAGAAGTGTTTATACTCTTTGGTTTGTAGTAATAACAACCAACTAGGACTATCTTCCGACTCGATGGCACCTAACAACAACAACAGGACTATCTTAAGTAAACATGATTTTAGATCCGGGAACACCTAGCTCAACTGGCATAACATAAAGAAAATGTTCTACCTTCTACTTTGATGAGTAGCGTCTGGGGTCTTAAAAGCTTGTGAGTGGCCATCTATGATATTCTACTGGTCTCACCCTGGTGGGAGCAAGGAAGAATGAAGAAAACTAAAGACATAAGGGAAAGATTAGTCCAAAGGACTAATGGGCCATAACTATCACAGCCTTCACCAGACTGAGTCCAGCACAACTAGATGGTTTCTGGCTACCACCACTGACCGCTCTGACAGGGATCACAATACAGGGTCCCAGACAGAACTGGAGAAAAATGTAGAACAAAATTCTAACTCACAAAAAAAGACTAGATTTATTGGCCTGATAGAGACAGGAGACACCCTGAGAGTATGGCCCCTGGACACCCTTCTAGCTCAGTCCCGAGGTTCACCCTTCAGCCAAAGATTAGACAGGCCCATAAAACAAAACAAGACTAAAGGGGCACACCAGCCCAGGGGCAGGGACTAGAAGGCAAGAGGGGACAGGAAACCTGGTGATTGGGTATCCAAGGTTGAGAAAGGGGAGTGTTGACATGTCGTGGGGTTGGTAACCAATGTCATAAAACAATATGTGTACTAACTGTTTAATGAGAAGCTAGTTCTGTAAACCTTCATCTAAAGTACAGTTATAAACAACAAAAACAACAACAAAAAACAACTAAGAATTTCAAAGAAAAGATCAATACTTAACTACAAAAATATAATACAAAAAAATCAACTCACAGTGGAAGCAAAAATCATCTTTCCAACCTTTATCTAAAATAGAAGTAGCTCTCTCAAAAAAAACTAAATTAGCAAAGCCAACATTCATTTGTTTAACTAATATTTAGTGGGCGTATACTGTAGGCACATATACCAAAACTAACATTTTAAAAGCAATATTGAATTTATTGAAAACTAAATTATTATTCAATTAAGAAATAAACTAAAAACAGGGTTAACTTACTCAAAGCCATGTTGTTTCCCAAGCTATTACAAAACAGAGAGCATGGACTTCCAACAGGACAAAATCTGAGAAAAGGCTTTGTAAGTGGAAACAATGTAAATGAAATGTTTTATTTGCTGAAACAATGATATAATGTTCCGAGGGGAAGAAACTGATGTCCCTTTTTAGGTGAACATCACCTCCAAAGTCAAATAACAGCACTACAGCTGCATCCTACATATTATACAAGTATAATGCATGACAGTGCTATAGTATGTAGAATGCAGTTTTACAATCAAGTTATTGACAATGCAGATCAAGTTAGTGGCAATTCAGCAATCATAAAAAAGTCACCTTATTTTTTTGTAGAAATGACTTTACACAGGGCAAAGGCAAACGTAGTATGACTATCAGGAGACAGTGAATCAGCTGAGCAAAGGATGCGCCTGTTGGTCCAATCTCCCCCTTCTCTCTGGAAGGTAACAGCCCTAAGATCACATGGCAAAGCATCAGTTTGGGCTCCACTTGCACTCAGTTGCTTTGATGATGCTCTCAGCTGAGCTCCCAACACAAGTTACACACCTATGTCCTGTTCTATCTCAGCCGGCTATTCTATCCCTTTCTTCTCACCTTCTTCCCACCCCTTGCCTATCAGTATCCAGCTCTACAGAGTCCCATCTTGGTATACTGCTTCCCTATTATGTGATTTTCTTCATTTCTATCTTAGAATCTGGAGGGAACAATGCAGATATAGTTTTTTGTTTTTTTCTTTTGTGTGGGCAGAGCCCTGGTGGCACAGTGGTTAAGAACTTGGCTGCTAACCAATAGGTCAGCGGTTAGAACCTACCAGTTGCTCCTTGGAAACCCTATGGAGCAGTTCTACTCTGTCTTGTATGGTCACTATGAGTTGGAATCAACTTGATGACAAAGGGTTTGGTTTTTTGTTTGGTGTGATTTTTTTTAGTTAATAGATAAAATAAGAAAAATAGATATGGATATGTACATACACACAAACCTATCACATATAGTCATGTCTATCATACATAACAATGTACATCCATTTTAAATGATACACATAAAACTACCTTACATAAATACATAAAAGGATTAAAAAGTGAGATTTATGTGAAGTACTAAGACCAACAGCAAAAATCGTTGACAGTGATTCTAAAACTTAGCATGCAACAGTACCCCTGAAGGGCTTGTTAAAAGACAGACTCCTGTATCCTAACCCCAGAGTTTCTGATTGAGCAGGTCTAGGGTGAGGCCTAAGAATATGCATTGCTAACAAGCTCCCAGGTGATGCTGATGTTCTTGGTCCAGGGACCACACTCAGCAGCTCCGGACTCAGAGAGCCAGCATCACTTAACTGTTACCATTTTAGCTCAGTGGTTTGTAGAGTAACTGGGAATAAAAGGTAGGGGGTTAGAGAAGTCCAATATGTAATGAGAAAGAAGAAATGTGCCGCTTGGGAGGAGGGACAGGATACCCTGTCTAGAGTCACATGGTTGTGCCTCTCCTGGGACAGCCCCCTAACTGACTTTACATCTGCTAGGTGCCAGGGAGTATAATACAAAAGCTAGTGTTGAATATTAATAGCATAGAAACCAATAAACAAGAGGTGATATTGCCTATAAGGGTGGCAGAAATGGAAGGGCAGTCCAGGAGATTATTCAAGCTTTCCCTCTCGAATAAGTAAAAATAAAAATAGTCTTAATGACCTAAAATCTATGGGGAGAAGAACTTCAGTTTAAGCAAAACATTACAAATTTAAGGAAATATTGAATTATTAACTAAGAACATATCATCAGAGATTTTTTTAAGGAAAGTCAGTATCTCAGGTGGCTGCTATAATAGATCCCTATTGGTTTAAGACCCATGAAGATTTGGCTGGATAGAGTCCTAAGCTTCTGTGGTCCATCACAGGAGTAAAGATAGAACTTACCATCATCAGATCTCATTTTAGATAACACAAGAAAAAAATGTGCTTTATTTTTTCTGTAAAGGAGCACTGGTGGCATAGGGGTGAAAGCACTTGGCTGTTAACCAAAAAGGTCAGCGATTTGAACCTACCAGCCGCTCACTGGGAGAAAAATGTGGCAGTCTGCTTCCATAAAGATTTACAGTATTGGAAATTCTATGGAGCAGTTCTACTCTGTCCTATAGGGTCACTACGAGTCGGAATCAACTCGATGGCAGTGCATTTGGTTTTTGGTTTTATTTTCTGTGAGAAAGCCAAGAACAAGGCAAATATAACTTGGTTTTATAAAAACTGATTTTATCCTATTTTTTTAACATCACTATCCCAGTAATGTTTTCCACCCTCCTATTTTCAAAAGTTGTTATATTCTCTACAAAATTCTAACAGTTCATTAGTGATGACACAGGAACATGGCAAAACCTGCCATATTTAATTATGCTGCAATCTTCTTATAGTTAAAAAAAAAAAACTATGCATTATTCAAATTGATGCCAATTATTTTGAAATCAAGTAAAAATGCTATTAGCTATGAATAATATATATGTTTTTTATATATATATATATATACACACACACACACATATATATACTGTTTTTTTTTCATCCATCCAAGAGTCTCAATTTTATGATTTAAAAGTCATGGTTGCTTTTCTCTGGAGACATATCCAAAGCTTACATCTGAACACACTTTAAGATGTTGTTGTTGTTATGTGCTGTCCAGTCGGTTCCGACTCATAGCCGCCCTATGAACAACAGAACGAAACACTGCCTGGTCCTGTGCCATCCTCACAATCGTTGTTATGCTTGAGCCCACTGTTGGAGCCACTGCGTCATTCTACCTTGTTGAAGGTCTTCCACTTTTTCACTGACCCTGTACTTTTCTAAACGTGATGTCCTTCTCCAGCGACTGATCTCTCCTGACAACATGTCCAAAGTATGTAAGACGTAGTCTCATCATCCTTGCTTCTAGGGCGCATTCTGGTTGTACTTCTTCCAAGACAACTTTAGTTATATAAAATGTCAATAATCAAACATGGAAAAAAATTTTGGGATGTGTCTCATTTAAAACATGACATGGTTTTTAGATTAACACTTTAGTTGCTCTGGGAGCCTTGAGCTGTGATGTATGAAATCTGACAACCCTGAGGTCACCATGCTCTGTGGAAGCCCAAGACACATGGAGAGGCAGCATGTAAATACTCTGGTTGACAGTCCCAGTTAAGCCTCGCCTTTGAGTCATCCCAACCTAGGTATACACAAGAGAGTGAAGAAGCCTCCAGATGATTTCAGATCCCAGCCTTCCGAGTCACCTCTGGCTGCTGAAGTTTCCCAGCTGAGGCCCCAGACATCATGAAGCAGACACAAGGCATCCCTGCTGTCCCCTGCCTGAATTCCTGAACTAATGAATCCAGAAGCATAATAAAATGGTTTTTATTTTATGCTACTACTGGTTTGTTAGCAGCAATAGATAACTGGGGCAACCTAGCAACAAAATTTTAGCTGGATTTGATTTTATGTACAGCTACTTGAAAAGAAATGTGGTAAACATGTAAAGAGAATTAAAATTCAGGGAATAAGTTCGTAATACAAAGAAATACAGAAACAGCATTGTATATTTCCTTTAAAATATATTTCTTCAAGTGTTATTATAAAATATAGCAGAGGCATTGTCTTAAAAAAGTAAATAGCTGGTTTCTTAAATAGTATTAATACGAAACTTTTTTTCTAATCAAAATATCTGTTTCTCTCTCATTATTTAAAAAAAATAGATAAAATAGAGATGATCTATTCATCATTACAAAAAATATTTTGTCTCCCAGAAATCAAAGTAGAAATTTTCAGGCAAAATTCTAAGAAAATCTCGAATGACCATCAGCCACCCTTGTATAATCTCCTCCCCCTTTTAGCGTGGGTGAAATTTGTGACATGATGTGGTATCATGGCCCTAATTATATTATATGGCATGATTGACCTTAAGAATAGAACGTTTATCTGGGTGGGCTGAATATAATTATACCAGCCCTTTAAAAACAGAGTATTGTCTCAGCTGATGGCAGAAGAGAATGTCTGAGAGATTAGAAGCATGAAAAATAAAGTCAATGCTGCTGGTTTCCAGCTGGAGGGGAACACGTGAGAAAGAGTGTGGGGAGTAGAGTCCCCTGACAGACTGCCAGCAAAGTTACAGGGAACTCAGACCTACAACCTCAAGAACCTGAATTCTGCCAAAAGAGTTTCCCAGAGCCACCAGTCTGGCTGACACCATGATTTCACCTTATGAGATCCTAACCAGAGAAACTAGCTCAGTCCTCCTGGACTTCGGACCTATAGAGATGTGAGCTAATAAACTGATAATGTTCTAAGTAGGTCAGTTTGTGGTAATTTGTCATGCAACAAGATCTAATTAATACCCTAGAATACCCTAGCCCTGGATTCTAATCTCATCAGTTCTACAATGAAAATCAGTTTTAAAATTTTAGAAAAGTCTTTAACTATCTGCATTTTCTTTTTTTCAAAAATTAATCAATTTAAAAATAAGTTGATGTTTAGTTTTTGAGAGAAAAACTTAAACTGTAGTAGTCATAGACATTTCTCTTCTATACAGAAAGATGGAGCCCTGGTAGAGTAGTGGGTAAGAGCTCGGCTGCTTAACCGAAAGGACGGCAGTTCGAATCTACCAGCTGCTCCTTGGAAACTCTATGGGGCAGTTCTACTCTGTCCTATAGGGTCACTATGAGTCGGAATCGATGATTCTTTAGTAAAATTGTGAATCTGCTGTTTGGAAAAGAGGGTAAAAGATGGATGTACCTTCATAAATGCCCACATCTCATAAAAACTAAAAGTTTGAGTTTCTTGAGTTACACTACATCTCAGAACTACTTTTCCCAAAAGAAGATTACAGATTTTTCAACTTTTTAATTACAAAAATTTTAAGCATATTGAAAAGAAGAGTAAAATGAATGCGCACACATCCCTCACCTAGATTTAACAACAGTCTGACAGAGTTGCTTTGTCTATGTTGGGTGTGTATTATTCCTTTATTTCTGAACCAAAAAAGGTTGCAGACAACATGATACCATACCATGCCTCTCTAAAAGTAAGAACATTTTCCTCATAAACACAATACCATTATCACACCAAAAAAAATTGATAAAATTCCACTAATAGTCCATTCATATTTTCAAATTTTCCCACTTGCCCTCAACATGTCTTTTATAACATTTTTTTGGACCGGAATCAAATCAAGTTTCATATTTTGCATTTAGTTATGTTTCTTCAGACTTTTTTAAATTTAGAATAATTCCCCCAGCTTTGTTTTTTTTTGTTTTTTTGTTTTTGACGTTAACTTTTTTGAAGAGTTCTGTCCAGTCATCTTGTAGAATGTCCCACATTCAGGATTTAACCAATTATTTCTTTATGGTGTCATTAAATTCATTCCTCTATCCCCTGTATTTCCCATAAATTGAAAATAAAGTCTGAAAGAATGGCTTAGATTCAGGTTAAGCAATTTGGGCAAGAATACTTACTGGCAGTGCACATCAGGAAGCATGTGGTGTCAGGTTGTCTACTGCTGGTGCTGCTAATGCTGATGACAAGGATAGGTTCCATGGGAAAGTACATTTTACCCAATACAAGGAGTCAATAATTTGTTGGGCAGGAGGCTCTGGGTGGCAAAAATAGTTAAGCACTGCACTACTAACCAAAAGGTTGACAGTTCAAACCCACACAGAGGCGTATCGGAAGTCAGGCCCAGCGATCTGCTTCCAAAAGTTCACAGTCTTGAAAACTCTATGGAGTACAGTTCTACTCTGCACACATGGGGTCACCATGAATTGGAATCAACTCAACAGCAACTAACAACAACAATTTGTAGGGCAACACTTTGTAAATATTTTGTTTCCCAACAAGTTTTTCCCAAATGGCTTTAGCAGTTATTGATGATTATTGATTGAATCAATTGTTACTCTAGGGTTTTCAAAATGGTAATTTTCTAAATTTTGTAATTCTTCCTAAATTTACTAGATGGCAGTCTGTTGAAGGCTTTCCTTTTTCTTTCTTTCTTTTTTTTGTGGGGGGGTGTGTTTTTGTTTTTGAATCCCCTTTTTCCCCCAAATATTACTATGATCTTATTTTTAAACAGCTTTATTCAGGAATAATTTACATATAGTAAAATTCACCCATTAAAACTGTAAAGTGTGAGTTTTGACAAATGTATACAGTTGTGCAACCATCATCACAATCAATACTGAGAACATTTTCACCACCCAAAAACTTCCCTCCTGCCCCTTTGCAGTCAATTCTTGTCCTCCATCCCTAGTAACCACTGATTTAATCTGCATTATTATAGTTTTGCCTTTTTAGAATTTCATTTTAATAGAATTATATTACATTATGTTGTCCTTAATATCTTGCTTCTCTCACATAGCAAAATGCTTTTGAGACTCATCAGTGTTGTTTCATGTAAAAACAGTTGTTCTATTTTGAGTTGTATTCAGTTATACTTTATCATATAGATATAGCACAATTTGTTCTTGTATCCACTAGGCAATGGAAATTTGGGTTGTTTCCAGTTTGGGACTATTATGAATAAAGCTGCTATGAAGCTTCATATGCAATGATTTGTGGGAACATATATTTTCTCTTGGTAGATACTTAAGAATGAAATTGCTGAGTAAGCATAGGTTTAACCTTTTTAAGAAAACGTCAAAATTTTCCAAAAATATTATAACAATTCTAAATTGCCACTAGCAATGCTTGAGAGTTCCTTCCAGTTGCTCTGCATCATTGCCAACACTTAGTATTTTCACTCCTTTTAATTTTAGCTATACCCGTAGATACAGTGGTATTATTGTGGTTTTAATTTGTATTTCCATGATGACTTGGGATATTGTATACCTTTTCGTGTTCTTATCGTCCATCTGTATACCTTCTTAGCTGACATATATGTTCTAATCTTTTGCTCATTTTTTAATCAGAATGACTTTTTATATTAAGTTGTAAAAGTTATATAAATGCTAGGTACTAGCGCTTTATCAAATATGTTATGCAGATGTTTTCTCCCAGTCTGTGGTTTGTCTTTTCATTTTTCTAAATAGTATCTTTTGAAGAGCAAAAGTTTTTAATTTTCCTAAAGTCCAATTTGTCTTTTTTTTCTTTTATAATTCATATATGGCATATATAAAATTTTTTGGACTAGGCTAATATTGCAAAAATTTTCTCCAATGCTTTCTTCTAGATATTTGATGGGCCTATGATCCATTTCCAGTAAATTTTTGAATATGGCATAAGGTAAGGATGAGGATACTTTTCTCCTTTTTTGAATGTAAATATCCAAGTGTACTAGCACCGTTGATTGGTGGAACAGACTATTCTTTCCCCACTTAATTACCTGGGCGTCTTTGTCAAAAAAATCAATTGACCATATATATAAATGTGGTCTATTCTGGAGTCGATTTGTATCTGTTGATCTATTTTCTACCCTAATGTCAATATCACACTGTATTTACTTCATATAGCTTAATAGGAAGCCTTTAAGTCAAATGCTATAAATTCTCTTTGGTTTTTTGTTTTCGTTTTGTTTTTCAAAATTATTTTGGCTGTTCTAGGTTCTTTATATTCCCATATAAATTTCAAAAACACCTTATCAATTTTTATCTAAAAAAAAAAAAAATAGCCTGCTGGGTTTTGTTGGGATTGCACTGAATCTACATACAACTAATTTGAGGAAGAACAGCATGTTAACAATACAACTTGCTGATGCATAAAAACTGTATTTCTCTCCATTAATATAGGTCATTCTATTTTAATTTCTCTGAGCAACGTTTTATAGCTTTGAATGTATGGATCTTGTACATATTTTATTAAAAGTATTCCTAAGTATTCCATGTTTTATGATATTATAAGTGGTATTGTTGTATACCACTATTTTCATCAGTATTTACTCATTTATTTTTATTTAATATATCATAATCAATTACAGGCACCATAAGGACAACTGCTCTGCTAGGAGCGGGATGGAAATTTGAGTTGAGGCTCATAGTTAGACACTATCTGCTTGCTCTCTGCCAAATAGGTCTTACAGGTGGTTCTGTGTCTGCGATTCACCCCCAGGTTCCTGAAACCTCACCCTTCTCCTTTGCACAACTGTTTGTGGGTAGCAATGGAGTGATTTGTATCCAATAAGAAAAGGTAGTTTTTCTGGCTTTTCACCAAGTTATATACTGCTAAACACAAAAACTTCACTTTTTTATCTGATAACCACACACACACACACAGAGAAAACGCCATATTTTCTATGTGGAAGAAGATAGTTATGGGCAAACTCGTAAGCGTAGAGAAAACAAACAATCTCACTGCAAGTAAAGACTGAAAAGGAGCACTTGCTGCTTTAACTTATTCTTCCTTTATGAAAAGGGAAAGGTAAATAATTTTTGTTGAACTGAGAAAGACCTCAAAGAGTTCAGGTAATTCACCGAAAATGGTCAGAGCTAAGAAATCAGTAAAGCCTAATTGCAATCCAATCTGATCAGAGTAGGCTCTAACCATACCACACCATCTAAGAGCTCAAAAACCAATCTAACTTTCAGCTAGACCATAAATTGGGTATCTAACTTAATTCTAAATCTAATCATTTGACATTAAAACAAAATCAAAAACCAAACCTTTTGCTGTCGAGTCGATTCTGACTCAAAGTAGAATTGCCCCACAGGATTTCCAAGGAGGAGCTGGTGGATTTGAACTGCCGACCTTTTGGTTAGCAGCCGAACTCTTAACCACTGAGCTGTCAGGGCTTTGACATTACTCAAGTTTAACTCAAAGAGTTCCAAATTTTGTTTAAATTTCTCACTCATGTTTCTCATGATTATATCCTGGCCTCAGACAATTCAAAGGTGACTGATTCTATTAATGAGCTCTCCACAGAGTTCTGCCCAATACAGTTCTCTGCTGAATTAATCTAGAGAAAATCCACCTCTTGGATTGGTATATTGTGACAACAGATAATCTTCTAAATGGGCCCAGATTACTTTTATATCATCTAAGCCCAATTTGGGGGAAAAACTAAAACTTAATAATTCATAAACCTTCTACCACTAACTCATACTTCATAGAAGGAATGTTCTTTTGTGAGTAAAATATAATCCAACTTTGTTTTCATTTTAATCACAGACAATGATAGACAATAAAAGAACACAGGTTACTACAAGACTCAACAACCAATAAATCTTTTGATTGGCCTTAAAATAAATAGGGTAAGTGGTGATAAAGCATTGTGAATCAGTTTTGGGAATCCACAATAAACTGAGACCTACAGGCAGAGTAAGAGTCATTCTTTGCTTCAGTGGGTAAGAACCAGAGCATCAGTTGTTTATCATTATCATGCTACAAGCAAAAGTAAAAATGGCCAAAACAAAACTAGGAACAGATTTCCATTCACTAGGGATTGAGATATGGGCAGGCCTTGTAAAGCACTATATTTACAATCAACCACCACCCTCTAAAAGTATCTAATAGTGTGTCAACTAACTTCTCTGCCTCCTCCTACACTTTCAATCTCTTAGATTTCCCTTTTCAAGCTATTGTCACTGAAATCTAGGCAAAGACTGGTTTTGGTCAGAAACATTTTATGCTAAAGAAGTCTAGAAATCCCAAAGAAAGAAAAATCACAGCAGAGAAAAAAAAGCCATCCTCTGTAGCACCAGATGGCACAGACAAAGGGATGCTGTGCACTCCAGCTCAGCAAAGAGGTAGTTTTATTACTGTCATTTATACTTCCCCCAAAGGTGTGCAATCCAAACTAATGTAGAGATTCTTCAATGACAGCTGAGACTGAAAAATTTCATCTGTGTTTAATACAGAGATTACATCCTCTATTCTCTGATGAGGACCATTCAGAATATCACTATGCAATTTTTTCTTCTGAAAGACAACAGCCTTCCTACTATTTTTTCCCCTGCATCTATCTGTCTGCACGATTGGTTTTAGGAGGATGTTGTAAGTTTAGGAAAGAAAGCTAAGTACTCCCACATCTTTAGTTCTAACATCAATTTCAGTCTTGCAAAACTATATACTTATTTGGCTGTATATGACAAAATGCAATGGTACAGAAATCTGCTTAGAAAGTAGTATAACTAGGCTAAAAAAATTAACCATTTAAAATCCAAGGAAATTATCATAGCCACCATTTATACATATAAAGACACCAAACAGTCTGTAACTAGAGGAGGAAATTAAAAAAAGGAGGAATCAATGATCACAGGAGTCAGAATAATACAAACACTAGTATTGTTTCTCAAAGTATTTTCTCTTTCAGAGTGAAAAACAGCACACACATACACACACAAAAATTATAAAAAAGTAATGGATAACCAAAGGGGTTAATTGTCCAAAGCAAGTATACAATAAAGAATATGGGCCCCTCCCCTGTTCAATTACAAAAAAAACAATGAATAATATAACTTGTATTCTAATGACTACTAAAAACAAGACCAAAGCATTTATCCAACGCCTAAATGGTGCTCTGCGACAGGACAGAATGATGCACCTTGCATCCTCTGGGAACTTATAAATATGTTATTGATACACTAATAACATTTTGACACACAAGAAATGCCTGCAAGGTATCAAATTTCAACAGTGTACCGTAAAAAACAAATATATATATATATATACCTTAAGCATTTGTGATATGGACTATGATTTGTAGGTTTATTAGACTGGGAGTTTTAGCATGTAGAAATGAGAGCCTGGGGAATGATCCAAGTTAACACCTGCAGAAGCACAACTGGTTGTTACTTTCTCTGAAGAGAAAGGCAAGAAACCAAGGAACAAGGTGAGAGTTCACAGAACTCTAAGTTCTTTATCCTGCACAAGTTCTTTCTGAAAGAGACATCAGGGTCAGAAGAAGCCAAGTGCTTGGTTTTATATCTGAATGAGCCATAAAGATTGGAGAAGAGTAGTCCTGAATGTACAGATGCATGAATTATAAGATCCAACTAAAATTTTTGAAACTTCTAACCAAATGTACTATTTTGCATTATCATCAAAGAATGTTCACCAAAGGCTTTACCTAGAGACCAGAATGAGGCTCTACTCCATATCTGCTTAAACACATTCCAGATCCCAGATCCTGTATGCAACCTGTCAGCGTGTCCTGAAATAAAAGAGTATCTTTCCTCCACTTCAAGGATACTGTCCATTCCCAAACACCATGTTCTAGAACCTGTCCCCATCCATGTACTAAACGATTTTGTCCTCACAATCAGCCATCCTCT
This sequence comes from Trichechus manatus latirostris, assembly GCF_000243295.1. NCBI lineage: Eukaryota > Metazoa > Chordata > Mammalia > Sirenia > Trichechidae > Trichechus > Trichechus manatus. The sequence goes on along the minus strand of NW_004443992.1, from coordinate 12,153,972 downwards.
TCTCATTAACTTCACAAGTTCCTTTTTTTCTCCCTTGAATTGTTATCAAAATAGCCTTAACTAAGAAAGGAATCAGACTGATAAAGCAAGAAGATCATAGGACGTGGATTACTTATGTAGTTTATACAACTCACTTATACTTTGAAATCTTGATTTTCTCATTTGTAAAATGGGAATCACAGTAACAGTTTTAATGTCCCACCCAGTAGGATCTTCATAAGGATAAGAGGAAAATGCAAGTGAATATATTTTGCAAATCTTAGAGTACAAATTTATAATAAGTAGAACCAAACTTTAACTCTTTTACACCCACTGGTACAGATAAGTACCACTTACATTTTCCACCTCTGGGGTTTCTGGGGAGGCTTTTTTACCACTTAAGAGTACATGTAGGCATCAGGGTGGGGACTTTAGTAACTATGTAAAACAGAAGGAAGCTTGTTGGCACCGTATTTCTGGTTCAAGAGGTTATTGTATGAGGTACTGCATTCTGGAGGAGTGATTGCATAAAATTTTTGTCTCTTTGGGCTTCTGTACAGTGGGATAAGGCGTCTAAGAATATTTACTGTTTCCTGTGTGTTGTTGAGAAGGTACAGTTTTCTGGGTTAGGAAATATTAAAGTGAATAAGTTATTTTCAGGCGCAATATAGTGTAAGCATGCACCCCTGAGGCACTGTATCGTTAATGGTACATATAAGTGCCACTTACATTTTTCACCTCTGGGCTTCTGAACAGCGAGACAGGCCTTGTTTTAGTATATTTACCATTTCCTGTGTGTTACTGAAAAGGTGTGGTTTTTGGAATTAGGTAATATTCAAGTGAATAACAAGAGAATGACTCAGTCTTCTTGTCAGGAACAAGCCAGGAGTCAGCAGGGTGCCAAATGACGTCTGGCTCTGACAGGTTGGAAAGCATTTTCCTGTCAAGGGAACCAGAAGGCGATGCAGAAAATGCAGCACTAAGAAGAAACAGACTTGAACAACAATTATGTGCAGCCAGTACAGGGTGCCTTTATGTGTTACCTCATTTTCAACAGTTTCACGATTTTTTTCCTGTCTCATTCCACCTCTCCTACCTCCAGACAACACTGGTACATATATGTACCACATAATATTTAGAAAAATCTATCTTACATAACAAAAAAAATTACCAGCACTCAATGATTAAGAATGTGTTCCATTAGTGAAAAAACATTACATCACCAAAAAACTATACATAGAAAATAATTCAATAATGAAAGGGTTATCCAACAGATAGTCAATTTCACCTTTCTATTTCATAGGCAAACTTCTTTACTGAAGTGTATAAACTTACTGTCTCAGTCTTAACACCTTTTATTCTTTAAGCTCCTGTGGTTTTCACCACTCCACCAAATACAGCCCAGATGGGCTGCTCCACACAAACTAGTGTAGCTTATCTTCTTCCTGCATCTTGCATCACCGATCACATCCTCCCATCCCGAACTCTTTGTCTTCCTTAATTTCTAGGGTGTCATGCTCTTCTGAATCTCTTTTTCCTTGATCTCTGTGTACTACAGTAGTAAAACTGTGCTACAGTCACTCATCTGAGACCTTTCTGAAACTAGGTTGAGTACAAACCATAAATAAATAATCACATTCCAAAGATAACGCATCTGTTTATTTGCTATGGCAAAATTATAGGAAAACCATGACAATGAAAATATCTGAAATATCTCTGCTTAGAAACCATAGGAATCAATAGGATGTAGCTCCTACACAATTGACTCAGGAATTCTGAATAACATTTTTAGACTACTGAGTTTAAAGTATTTCTGAGAGACTAGAAGCCCATTAAAAAATGTTAACTCTAGAACCTTTACTGAATTCTTGAATATGGCCATTCAAATGGGATAAAACACACACCTGACAAAAACAAAATAAAAAACAAAAAACAGTACTTAACACCAGGTAGTCTTACCCACTTGGCTATTTGGGGCCCTCAGCTCTGACACAGCCTCTTGTTATGGCCTACTGACCTGAAAGGCGCATGCATCTCCTTCTCATCACTATGGAGTACCTCCTCTTAAGTGTATTCCTTGGTAAATTCCTTAAATTGTCAGTGGAGTTTCAGTGAATTGTAAAGGGCAGAAACCTGAATTGCAGGATGAGGAGAAGAAGTGATAACAATAGGTTCCCATTTAACTTCACGACCCCTTCTCTCTCATCTTCACCCTCTTCTATTTAAGTGACTCATTTCAGCCCATAAACATGAAGGCTTTGCTTTATTAAAACAAAGGAGGAGGAAGTAGCTCCTCTTTTTCCTCCTTGCGTTATATTTCTGTGCAATTCCCTAATCTTCTCTCTTTTTCCTTTCTCAGACAAGTTGCTTAAATGAATTGATTAAAGGTCTCAAGGTAGAGGAAGAGAATGAGATAGAAAGGGCAGGTGGAATTAGCCTTGGGTAGCAAAGGCAATTTCAAGTCTCAGGGATAGAAATTATTAAATTTTGTAGGCAATAAAGGTGAGGACTTGAGAAAGTTTACTCAAGCCTCAAGGTCTTTGCTTCCTCTGCAAAGTAGCTGGGAAGATCATCAGCTAAGAGACAAGAGGGCAGGGATAGCGTTAGATCTTAACAGAGGTGATGTGGTTTTAGAATCACCTCTGAAGAGAATATAGAGGGAAAAAGTCAACTAAAAAAGCTTATTAAGAAAATGTTCTGCACCCTACTTTGGTGAGTGGCATCTGGGGTCTTAAAAGCTTGCAAGCAGCCATCTAAGATGCATCAATTGGTCCCAACCACTTGGAGTAAAGGAGAACGAAGAACACCAAAGACACAAGGAAAGTATTAGCCCAAGAGACAGAATGGGCCACATAA
>NW_004443992.1:12133939-12150586 GCF_000243295.1 Trichechus manatus latirostris | reverse complement strand
AAAAAAAAAAAAAAAAAAACTCAGTTTGATGATTTTTCTCCAGGAATGATCAGAGGCCAAGTTGTAGACGATTAAGTAGCAAAAAGCAGATGATATCTCTATGGTGACCATAATTTTATTTTCACAGCCAATAGGTTTTGAATCCACTACCCTAAGACATACTGCAACCCTGAGCTACATCTTGAAAATGTGTGAGATCAAGGATGAATGAGGATGACCCAGAAGCTGAACTGGGAATACATTCCAAGTAAATGCTCAGTTAGTGAAGCTCAGCAATTCTTTACCTTCAAGGTCAAATTCATATTAAAATTGCATTACTCTTCATAACAAAAGGCACATTCCTTACCTGTCATCATCCAATACGAGCACGAGAATAAACATAAGCATCTTTACAGAAGCTACTCCTGACAGCAAAGAACTTCCTACGTGTACAAGTATGGCACAAGCGACTGAAGGGTGGCCTGTAGCCCTCACTGTACTCAATCTGTCTGTTAGTTAATGATAATAGCCACCGTTTGCACAGGCCGCCACTGCTGCATTCTGCTGCTTAGCCTCCTAGTCAGCATGACATTTTTCCTCCAGCTGAGCTAGTCCATCTCTGATTTCTGCTGTGCCAACATCGTCTGTCAGCTCCTGTCACTTCCCAGATGTCAGTGGCTATGTGACATTGGTGGGGATCATGTCAGAATTGTCCTTGAATCATTTACTGTTACCTCCCACAAGTTTACAGAGTTGGTCACAGGAGCATTTCTTTGGTTTTCTGGTGTTTTATTTGAAATTCTCACAAGGATACCCTAATAAAGGAAGGTAACAGTTTACTAAATATTAGGTGAATACATTACAGAGTCTCAATTAAACTCACTCATGCTTGATGCTTGATGTTGAATAAACAGGTAAAATATGTAAAATGTGCTGCTTGACTATATAAAATATGTAAAGTAGTTTTCACAGACTTTAACATCCTGAAGATGGCCGGCGAATGTCAAACCAAATGGCACCATTAAGGAAAAGAAGATCTTCTGACTTGATTGCACTTCCAAGGTGTTTTTTTTTTTTTTTTTTTTTTTAATTTAAGGCATTCCAAAATATGAGTTCAAATGATTAGGAAGGAAATAAAGAGTAGCAAATTAAACAGATGAAATAAATAAAATGACCATGTTGGTTTTAGTTTTTTACTTTCTATTAACCATACTTTTTATCATGTTTATGAAATTGGGCACATTTAAATACATTTTTATATATATTTCCAAGGCACTTTCTCTTGCTTTTCCCAGTTAAGTAAAGATCGTAACTTTTTCAGACACTTCCTTATATTTTAAATAACTTCCTTAATTATATCTGTCAAATTACCTCTTTCATGTCCCACAAAGAGTTCTCTCTCCCATCTGAGTAAATGCAAATTCGAAACGTATTATTCAAACAGCCATAATTCAAACAAAAGGGAAAATCTCTAGGAAGAAAATCTAGATTTGTCTTTCTTCATATTAAGTCTACTATCTTTAAACTTGTTCTTCCCTATGCTTTAGTGTAGAAATTTCTGTCACACCAGTGAGTTTCATCCTTATACCTAATACTCTGTACTTATTCAGGATGCTATGCCACTTTCCCAATTCCCACTTCCCCTTCCTGCCTGATGGCCCAGTCAAGTTATAATTATTGTAAATACACTGCATCAGTCTTAGCTCTCTGTAAATTCTTCTCCTCTTATGCTAACCCACACTCATCCTCTGGATTTTTTTTTTTCCTCTTCTATACTATACATGACCTATCCTACTTCTTCAGGTACATAATTAGACTTTCAGGTACACCCTGTCTTCACAATAACATCATGAACTCCTTGAAAGCAAGGATGGTATCTTCTACTAATTTGTATCTGCTACTACTCCACTTCCACAGTCACATAACAATTAATAAACTGAATATGAAAGGGCCACCTCTCCAACTTCTGCAGCACGCCTATTATTCAATCCAAAATGTTGTAGATAATCAGAGAGTATTCCTAGAAGGGAATTTTTAACTATTCACTGATGACAGAGGTCACCAAAAAAAACAATGAAAAGCAAATCTGTACTGAATAAGAAAGCAATAATTTAACAGTGAGGGAATACTGGATGAATGACACCAATAATTAATTCTAAAGTGAATTCTTGACATGAATACGTTACTGAGTACTGCTCCACAAGGGGCATGAAATCCATAAAGGATTTCAATGAGTCAAGCATAAGATTACGGGACATTATGTTTTTTTTTTAAATAGTATATGAATTATTTGTCAGTATCTTCTAAGGGAAAGGCAAACTAAAATGCAAAAGAGATGAAGAGAAGCTAAACATTAGGATTTTTAATCAGTAGCAAAATGTGAGAAATACAAATGATCGTCAATCAAATGTTCCTTAGTGAAAGCACCTACAGCTACTGCTTTTTTAAGGTGAATGGTAACACAGTGTAATGAAAAGTGCCTTGGAATGTCAAAGGCAATGCCAAAGCTTCCAATATAAGTAGCACATAGGGGTTTCTGACCAAGAATGCAATATAATGAGACCAGTATTAAGGAAAGGCATTAGCCATAAGGTTAGTAATTGTAAAAATAACATTTTTCATGTTCTTGTTTTGTGCCCAGAAGGCATGTAAGAACTCAAAATCAGCAAATTTATTACTTTGCAGAGAAAGAAAATAAATCACTATTTCTTGCCCAGAGAAATTTGGAATTTACTCTTAGGTCACGTAAATAATTAGGTTAGACCAGCATGTTGATCACAATATGCTTGTCTCCTTCAAAAATCTTACTGGTCAACCTTCAGTTTGTTGCCATCATGCTAACTTTCTCCTTTAAATTATCACCACCGCCTTTATCACTCCACCACCCTGCCTCCTCACTGAGGTGTACGCATTGTCAATTCTACTCCTTCACTCATTCTTGATTTCCCATCCCATTTGCTATTTTAAGTGTGGATAAGCCTGCTTTTGATATCCAGTAAAAAGAAGAAAAAAAGTCATTTTAAAATCCCAGGTTCTGTAAGTTAAAGATAGAGCAAAGGAACTCCCTTCAGAGGATATAATAAAATGTTAAGAAGTTATTTATTGTCTTCTGATTGGTGTTCTAGAGAATAATAAAAAATCCAATAAACCAAAAGACGAAATTTTCCTTTTTGCCCTTTGATAAATTTGAAATAATAGAGATGAATATCTATAATTTACTCAAACATATTCAAGTTTATTTTTTCCAGAAATTACAAACATTTGCAAAATACATGTATCATGATTTTAAAAATATTATCCAATTCATAGCAATTTATAAATTCTCCATAAATGTATTATTCTCATTTTTACTACATTTCTTAATAAACAAAAAATCGACTTAGTCATTATCAGTGGTTAAGTCACCTTAAAACCAGGATAATTATACTTTGTTAAAATATACTCAAAAGCATCTAAGTCTGTGATGGGGATGAAAAATAAACAACATCTTAAGTTACATCTTCTGAAAAAAAATTACGACAGCTGACTCAGGAAATCTTCTTATACATATTAAGAAGTTGCCAAATGGTTATAGAGTACCAACTAACCATTTTTCCAGAGATAGGTAGTGTCAAAATAAAGACATTTACAAAAAGTATACCCCAATTGCCAAATTTCAATGAAACAACCCCCTTTCTATATTAATTTCTGATGGCTCTCCTTGAGTCACCATTTTTTCCTAAACAAAACAGCAGGAGCAGAGGGTGGGAGTGTGATATGACACAAAGCCTATGTCCTTCTCCATATGACTAGGAGCAGAAGAACATACTCAGAAAAGTCTCTGCAGCATTCCATACAATTAGTGCACTGAGTGCCTTTGTGCCAGATACAGCATTGTAAACAGGGTACTTCGTGAATATCAAGTACTCACAAAAGTCTTAGCATTTTCCCATCTTGATTAACAAGGCACAAAAACAATACCACCTAAAATCAACAAAACCAAAAGGGTATAACATCTGTCCAACCTCTGAGCCCATGTTTCGCCGATAAGCCTCATATCTCTTCTTAGTAGTGAAACATTTTAGAGTCAAGACCCTAATATTGCTGCCTTATACACAAGGAATAAATCTGAGCAGTGGACATGGTAACCAAAACATGAGTATTCTGAGAAGCATCTAAGGGCCCTTATTTTAATTTAAACTATAGAAAGTAGGCCAATCTAACCCAGTAGTATTTTCATCCAAATATGTGTCACTGCCAAAGCATTTGACAGCCAGATAGTACCAGAAAAATAAACCAGCCCCAAGATACAAGTTACATATTTTTAGAAACCTATTTATTTTTATGTCACTATAAAGTCATAACAAATTCCATTTCATAGAATAATGTCTTGATCAACTAAGCAGAAAGAGTTAACTTTCTACCAAGTAATTAACTCAATCTATAAGACTCAATATTTGCCAAAGGATAAAAAGCTTATTTAAATCTACTTAGTTCATAAAAATTGAGAAGAAAATAAAACAGTAGAAATATTTTAGATTTGTGGTTTTTCACTGATATTAGTAGAATTACAATATATAGATGTCTTAGGGTGGTAACAATGATCATCTTAAAAAGGTATCATTTATTCATTGAGTGCCTTTGTGCCAGACACAGTACAAGGCACTAAAAATATCAGTACCGTGCCTTACAGTTCACAAAGCACCTCTGCATATGAAGTTAATTCTCAGTGATCTAGAGATAAAGTGAACACAAAGTGGAAGATCAAAATAATACAAAATCCCTGTTAAAAGTGCCACAATCTGTAAGCTTATTGTATTAGAAATTTATCCACAATTAGAGTTCTATGAACATCATCGAAAAATGTAAAATTAATTCAAGTGTAAGTCTTAATAGCTTTGGAGTCCCAGAGAATCACATACAACTTTACTACATATGGCCAAAAGGCCACTGTCTGTTAAAATGTCTTTTATTTATGTCATTTTTAGCAAATTTATTTTTTATATATTTTTAAGTAGATGAATTTTGAGAATTTTTTTTTTTTTTTTTTTACTGACCAAAAAAATATTGTGCATAAAATTGAGGTCAGAATTTTTAAATAAGCGGCTTTTAGCTTCTCCAACTTATAGACATGTTTAATTTGGCTCACATTTCAATAAAGATCTAGATTTCTGTCTGGATTTGTGAAAACAGTCTACTTTCCTACTAAGAAAGAACAGGTAGAGCTGCCCCTTTAAAGGAGGCACAAGCTAGCTCTCCAGATAGATGCACATGATCCCTCCACTTCTTGGTACACCTGGCTATCTTCATGAGTTTAAGTCAACTGCCTAACTCCTATAGCCTTAAGTATGTGTTTCCTGTAGGTATTCAGTATAGCAACTCCCCCATCTTGTTTATGCTAGCTGGCTTCACACTCCATCAGTGTCTCTCCTCTTTACCAAGTGATCTCAAATCAGTATTACTGTTCAACGTGTTAAACTCTAATTCTTAAGTAGAAAGACTACTAATTGACACCCAATATCTATTCTCCTTTTCTTGTTTTTAGTAGTAGAATCAACCAGGTTATAGCTGTGTACTTGCCTACAGCTAGAGGCAACCTTTTCTAGCCTCCCTTGTAGCTAGGTGACGTCTTATGACTAAGTTATGACCATAGAGTCTGCTTCAGAAAGTCTAGGATGGTATACAGTTTCAGAGATTTAAATTTAGTATTTGTGGAGTAGGGCCCAGACATTGATTATTTTAAGCTCCCCAAATAATTACTGTAATATTTAGGTAGGGTTAAGAATCACCGCTAAAGCATGGTGGAGTGACAAGAAAGACTTCTAAGAGCAGAAATACCTAGTTTTCAATCCCAAAACCACCTTCAGCTTAGACTTTCACATGAGACAAAATAAACTTTCTAACTTGTTCAAGCCACTGTTATTTGGCCTCTGTGAAAGCAACGGAACATATAATCTAACTAATACAACAGGTATCACAAAAAAATCCTGCTAGGTCAGCTCTGAATCATCTGGATGCTCGCTGGGGTTCTGGTACCTGTTGCTTGCTGACAGACCAAACATTCATGCCTCCTCAAGATCATCTGACAATGATTTTTTTTCAAGTTATATTTTTCCTTTTAATTTTACCTTCTGCTTCAAAAACTCAAGGAAGATACAAAAGACATCAATTTGTTATTTTTCTGACCATGAACCACCTGGTACCTTTGTTGTTGTTGTTAGGTGGTATCGAGTCGGATCTGAGTCATAGCGACCTTAGAAAATGTTGCCTGGTCCTGCATTATCCTCACAATCGTTGCTATATTTGAGCACATTGTTGCAGCCACTGTGTCAATTTATGTCACTGAGGGCTCCCTCTTTTGCACTGACTTCCACTTTACCAGGATGGTGTCTTTCTTGATCAGCTGGTCCCTTTGGATGAACTGTCCAAAGTTAAGTGAGACAAAGTCTCACCATCCTTGCTTCTAAAGGGCATTCTGGCTGTACTTCCTTCAAGACAGATTTATTTGTTCTTCTGGCAGTCCATGGTATATTCTTCACCAACCCCACAATTCAAATTCATCAATTTTTCTTTGGTCTTTTTCATTGTCCAGCTTTTGCATGCATATGAGGCGAATGAAAATACCATGGCTTGGGTCAGGTGCACCTTAGTCCTCAAAGTGACGTATTCGCTTTTTAACACTTTAAAAGGTCTTTTGCAGTAGACTGGCCCAATATAATATGTCATTTAATTTCCTGACTGCTGCTTCCATGGGCATTGATTGTTGATCTACGAAGAATGAAATGGTTGACAACTTCAATTTCTTTGCCATTTATCATGGTATTACATTGGTCCAGTTTTAAGGATTTTCGTTCTCTTTATGTTCAGGTATAATCCATACTGAAGGCTGTAGTCTTTTAACTTCACTGGTAAGTGCTTCAAGTCGTCTTCACTTTTAGCAAGGAAGGCTGTGTCATCTGCATATCTCAGGTTGTTAATGAGTCTTCCTCCAATCCTGATGCCACATTCTTCCTAGTGTCCACCTTCTCTGATTATCTGTTCAGCATATAGATTGATAAAACTAGTCTGTACTATAATGTGAGCTGTTTAATAGTTTCTTTTTCCAATTGATTGACAATTTCAATTATTGTTTAAATATTAATATGATTCTAGTATTTTAGCTTGAATTATTTTATAGCATCTAAACATTAAAAGGTCCAACACTATCTTCCCCTCAAATTTTTACAGAACACTAACAAAAACAGTTGGTGGACATGACTGTAAAAGCTACACAGTGGAAAGGCCAGAGCAGCAATAATTTTCATGTGGTAACATTTCCAATGTGGCTTCTACTAGTTACCATGTGACTGCAAGCAAGAGGTGCTATCTACTATGTGGGTATTTTTGTTGGCTTACAGTAATTTAACATTTTAAGAATGAAATGCCTACTATTATTTAAGTATAAATAATCCAATACCAATTAATCTACTGCTAAATAACAGCACTATGTTTTCATTTAACCTTTATAAAAATCTTATAAAGACAACATCATATGCATCTTGTAGATAGTAACAAAGAAACCTAAAAAAAAGAAGTCACTTTGAGACAAATATTTAAAACAAAAATTTTATTTCAACACACACAAAAAAGAAGCAGGAAAGGAGGGTATGAACAGATACATTTTTTGTCGGATTTATTCACAACTACAGAATAGTATTTAAGTAGTTTGGTTACCTGTTGTTGTTATATAGTCACAACAAAGATTCAGGTGGTTACTCTAGTTCCTGTGACTTAACTTACTGTTAGGAAAAGGTAATACAATCATTAAAAATTAATATATGAATCATACTGAACTGATGGTTATAAAAAAGACAACAGCATAAGTGATAATACTTCTTTAATTATTGTTTTTACTATAATTGAAAATAATGAATAAAAATGTTTTAATAAAAAAATGTTTTGTAATATGCAAGAACTATGTGACATAGTGAAAATGAAATAACCAGAAGGTTACATGTGGTTAAAAATCTGCATATTTTGATCAAAATTACACATTTTAAAATAAAAACATACCACTTCACATAGAATTACAGTGAATTAAATTAGCAGTTAATTTACACTTTAAAGATGTCTACTATTAAGATCGTCAAAGATTTTCATCACTCATATTTTCTGTCTATTCAAACATCAGCTTTAATTTAAAAAATGAAGAGACACACATTTGAAAGCTCTTGGTCCTAATTCCTCAACTGCTGGCTAATCTACCAGGCTTTGAAAACATACCTCATAGTACAAATATTCCACATTAGCCTTGCTTGCCATGAAATAATTGCTCCATTATAACTATCATAACAAATCTTTCAACTAAAGTACTCAACAAGACATGCTTTTGAAAAGTTTCATTAGAAGCATGTCTTTATAAAATGAGGGCAGATAAGTAGGAAGTTCAAAAGTATCATAAAATACAACTATAAAAATGCTCTATTTCCAAAACTGGGCCCTGGTGGCACAGTGGTTAAGTGGTTAAGCAGCTCAAATCTACCAGCCACTTCTTGGAAACCCTGTGGGGAAGTTCTACTCTGTCCTATAGGGTCAATATGAGTTGGAATCTAGTTGACAGCAAAGGGTTATTTCCAAAACTGTTGAAGAATACATTGTTTTGGTTAATTGACTATTGTATCTCCTCTAGACTACAAATTCTCCCAGGGTGTATTTTATTCACGGTTGTATTTCCCACCAAAAAGTGCTTGAAAATGTTGTTATTGGTAGCTGCCCTTGAATCGACTCCAATTCACGGCAACCTTATGTACAACAGTACAAAACATTGCCTGATCCTGTACCATCCTCACAATCGTCAGCATTTTGGAGTTCATCCTTGCAGCTATCATGCCAATCTATCTCATCAAGGGTCTCCCACACCCTCGTTGGCCCTATACCTCAGCGAACATGATATCCTCCTCTAGCAATTAATCCCGCCTGATGATGTGTCCAAAGCAAGTGAGTCGGACAATGTTCTGTTGTGATCCATAAGGTTTTCATTGGCTAATTTTTGGAAGCAGATCACCAGACCTTTGTTTCTAAGATATCTTAATCTGTATGCTCTGCTGAAACCTGTCCACCATTGGTGACCATGCTGGTATTTCAAATACTGGTGGCAAAACTTCCATCATTAAAGTACATGTAAGCCACCACAGTATGATAAACTGTCAGACAACTGAAAATAGAGCTTTACAAATGTCAGTTAACTAAACATTTCATGAGTAATTGCAATTAAAATACAATGATGCATATATATTTTATTACTTGATCCATCTGCAGTCTCTGAAGGAAGCAGGTTTACATGTCATATGATCTACCCTAAACTCAACACGATTGACCAGGGATGCACCTCTCTCCCAAAGGCAGCCAAAGGCTTGCTTGGCTTGGCTTCTAGAGATTAACTGAAGAAATCTGGCTCTCTCATTTTCTTTTGAATTTGACGCAAGACACAAGAGACTACTGCTAGTCCACTGTGGATGTTGAACCTATTGAGGCATGACAACACTGGGGATGGATGCCATGTGCAGGGTCAGTAAGCACCTAAAACTAATCAAATGGAAGAGGGAAAAGGAAACAGAGGTGATAGACTCCAGAGGAAAAAATAAATGAATAAAACCATGTAACGCCTGAGAGAATAACTGCTTCAGGGCCTGATAATGTTCCCATTTCTGCTTTTCTGTAGAGGCCTGCCTTCCTGCCCTTGGGTTCCCTAAAATTTCCATGTACCATTACCGTAACACACTTTAAATTAGTTAGAATGAGATTCTGCCTCTTGAAACCAAAAGAGTTAGAATATTCACATGATATTAAACTATATATAATACATGCAGCTTGGGTCTATCTGGGGTGATTCAGCAGAATTATCATCAAAAATGTCAATCACTATGGCTATGATGCACGCAAACTGAGAACTAACCTGCTGAGCAGAAGCTGTGCCTCACTGGCCATCAGTGACTAACAGAAATACATGCAGCCACACCGGTGCTACTACTTCTCTAGCTACCTGAAGCAAACGTGCCATCTCTGCCACCACCCTCACCAGCCCAGCCATTCCTTCGATGCTTCTGTTACCCTCGAGTTCTTTTCTGGTTCTCAGTTTGGCTTTCTGGCTACCTGTCACTTACCTGTTTTCAGCTGACGTAAGAATTACTGTAATTCTCAGTGCTCATTTTGCAGTAGTATGCTTATTCAAATTGTTAATCATTACTTCGACTTTCTTTTGGATTATCATTCCCTAGTCCCCAAACCATCCCTCCTTCTCTTATTGATGCCACCAACCCCTCCTCACCCACAAACTGGCTGAATTGAAATCAAAAGGGAGGATGGAGATTTTCACCTACTCCCACTGCAGGGGTAAACTGGCAGGAAAAAAATGGGAGAATATAGGTAGCTTAAAAATGTTGGAAAAATGGGAAGACTCAAGTAGTATTTTCTTACCTAGCAATTGCAAATAGATTCATTTAAGAGGAGAACCCAATGGAGGTCATTAACAATTTTTAATTACCTATTCACGTAGGCATTATTGATTAAATTAAAATATTTCAGACCTGTGTAACTAAGTCTCCAGTTCCCCTGAGCCTACTCCCTACTATGTTACAAAATGCCTGGGTTTTCCACAAAGGTACTTACTTTATGCTTCTAAATCTTCAATCACCTTATTCAGTCTGCAATCACTATTAAGAGAATGCGGTACACAGTCCATTCTGGAAAATTCTGGAGGAAAAGACTGAAAAATGGAATTTCCCTCAAGTGCCCCACCCCAGCCTATACTAATATAAAGACATCAGGTAACCCTAAATACATGTTTTTTCCACAGTACGTCATACTTGCATACAATATTCCATTCCCACCACTTTCCCCTCAAAGCACTGAAACTTTTAAAGCACTTTCTTTAATGTTAAAAATTCCATGGTCCCCTCAGAGTCCTTACTTGTCTAATGGATTAAAATCCTACCCACTCTATTCCAAGAAAGCACTGTTAACGCTAGCCCTCCAAACCAAAGTTCTTAACCTTTAATATGCATACAAATCACCAAACCTTTAATATACAAAGATTTAACAAATCTTATTAAAATGCAGATTCTGGTCCAGTGGGTCCAGAGTGAAACCCAATAGTCTATATTTCTGGATTATGTAGATGTTGTTGGTTCATAGATTACTGTCTGAGTAGCAAGGCACGACACCCTTAACTTAATAACAAATGTAAGTAGGCCAACAGAAACCAGATGGAGACAATGATTAAGTGCCTCTTAAGGACAGTGTAGGGCTACCCATCCTGTTTAATATTTATTCGACAAGCATTTATTGATAACCTAATGAATTCAAGATACAAATATAATTAAAGACTGGTCCCTATGTTTAACATATGCATTAACATTCAAACGTTAGGGGGCAAGATAATTTCCAAGATACTTGTTAAAAATGTAGACGCATGGCCTCGCTGCTAGAGACTGAGATTCAGAATGTCAGGGTTTGGGCCCATGAATCTGCATGCCAGACAAGTCTGATGCAGGCGGTCTACTCTGAGGAATAGTGGTGCAAACAGATAATTACAAAGGTATGCAATATGGCTCGGAGGATGGGAACCTAACCAGGGGCAAGTTCACAGAAGGAATTACAGGAATAAGCCTGGCAGTGAAGAGAGAGAAGAGTTTATATTAAAGGTCAGCAGTGAAGAACATGACTCCTGAGTCCAGGGAGGAGTAAAATCCTTATCAGGATAGAGTTGTGGGGCAGGGGAATAGGATGCGGGTATATGAAGAGAGTAAGTTGGAAAGGCTGGTTGAAACCAAATCACAAAAGACCCATGACTCTGGACTTTAGCCTTTAGTTGCTGGGAAAGCACCCCTCTCCCCATCCTTGTGAACTAATTCAAAGAAACAAAGGGAATTACTGAGATGCCTTAGTTAGGCTGGAAGGAACTGAGAATTCCAAAGACTTTTCTCTTTCACAGAAGACCATCTTCTTCTCTAAAATGTCTTGCAAAATTTCAACTGGTGAACACGACTAAGGTCTTCTCATATGTTTTACACAGAAGTTTTGTTACAAAACAAAGTAGTCTGGGTTACACTTTATGTTTTAATTGATCAAGTGCCAGGGATACTCAGTTTCATAGTCAAAAGCACCAGAAATGGAAAGAAAAACAGCATCTGCTTTAGAAAAAGCTGAATAAACTGAAATGGCTTAAAAGCAGATTTTTATATCACAACCAAAACTCCTGTCTGGTGAAATTTACAGGAAAAAGAATCCACCTGTTAGAAAAAAGAATGATTTTCAAAACCACATTTAAAAAAGACATTTGTTCTTAAAATGTGTTAGTGTTACAGGGAATTAAATTTTACCAAGATTAAACATAAAATCTTCATTAGAAATAAGTTTCCTATGCTAAATTCAATTTTTTAAATGACTGGGTATTAACTACTAACCTACTTTAATTATCTTATTATCTCACAAATAGTCCTTCAATCTTGAGCTCTGAACACTGGGATTCCTTAAAAATACTCCTTTAAAAAGAAACTACAACCTCAATTCATACAGTTTAGTAGAGACTAGCAAAGCACACTCCATATTCACTGCAAGGATGCCTTGTTGGGAAGCCTTTTAAAACCTGGCTCTTTGTGAGGGCCTGTAATTTAGTTTTTAAAGGATAATTTGCTACTTCTCATTGCTTAGGATACCTCTAATGTAACACGGAAGCCATTCAGCCATTAAGTATAATATTTCTGTTGTATAGCTGAAAATGAAAATTATAGCACATCACTCTAACATATTGTAAAATTGGAAAGTGAATGGTGAATCCACAAGCAAAGTAATTAGGTAGTAGATACTGATGACTTGCCATGAGATTATGCTGAGTGTTTTGATTTTTTTGGGAGCGGGTGCAAATTACAGTGAGAAAAGAAGTTATCCAAGATTTTTTTCATATGATCTTATATCAGAGAGAAAAACTAGACAGTATAATAGGTGTTTACAAATAATCTGAAGTACTTACATGTATATTCTGTTACTGGTTTTCTTCTCCTTAAACAATTTCCTTAAGACAGAAGACATTTCTTCCTATTATTATTATTTTTTCATTTGTTTTTTGTAGAATGGCAGAGCTGACTGCGAGTCACACTGTTTTTGTTGTTGGGACAATTTGGTTACAAGTGACAGAAACCCAAACTAATAATATACACAAAGTGAAGAATGTATTGACTCATATAACCAAACTTCAGAAAGGGCAGGGATCTTGTTTGGATTTTGATACAAACTGTTAGAAATAATTATGAGACAAAACAGGGAAATATGAATACTAACTAGACATTAAATAATGTGTTAGAGGCTAATTATTTATTTTTTAAGATCCAATAAGGCTATTATTGCTATCAAATATTATAGTCCAGCTAGTAAATTTGTTTTTTGCAGGGTTATGGGTTAGCAATTCTGAAATTATATGATGTATATACTCAGATTTATCAAATAAATACATATTGTGGATAATAACAGGTTTTTCATTCTCACAGAAAGAAGTTACAAAGAAAGGGAAGGTTAGAAGTAAATCTGCAATACTGGTTTGGAATCAAAGGCATTAGTATGAACTCATGGATATCTGGAGCCCTGATGGCACAGTGTTAGTTAAGAGCTTGGCTGTTAACTAAAAGGTCGGCAGTTCCAATCCACCAGTGACGCCTTGGAAACCCTATGAGGCAGTTCTACTCTGTCCTATAGGGTCACTATGAATCAGAATCAACTAGACAGCAATGCGTTTATATGTGTGTGCATGTGTGAACACACACATATTAATAAACATACATATATTTCCTAGCTCCATACAGAGAAGCAATAATACACATACACAACGTTGCCATGAGTATGAATCAAGTCTGCTGGGGTTCAAGAGTCTGCCGGGGTTCTGGAAATATTCCATATCTTGATCTCTGTAGTAGCTACACAAGAATATGTAAAAGCACAAACTGCATACTTCAGATCTGTGTACTGTAAATAAATTATACTTTAATTAAAAAGGAGGGGGAAGAGTGCTTATCTTTTAGAGATACATGCTGACAAGTTTCAGATGAAATATGTCTGGGATTTGCTTCCAAATAATCCAGGGGATGGGAGTGGAAAGTGGGTAGGCATAAAGATGAAACAAGATTAGCCATAGGAGATTTGCAGAAGCTGTATGGTGGATACATGAAAGTTCGTTATACTACTCCCTCTACTTCTGTATATATTTGAAATTTTCCATACCAAGGAAAAAATGTAATTTCATTTTAAACCGACCAGGCTGACAAACTGGAGCATCGACTTTAAAAATGGAGGTAATGGGATCTGGTTATACGGAAGTTGGCACACCCAATTTGGAAAACAACTTGGCATTATCCTGTAAATGATGAAAATATTTGTATCAATAAATATTTACCCCAGTAAATTTTCTCCTAGGCTTAAACTCTAGATATATTCTTAACCATCTGCTTCAGGAGACAAAACATAAATGTTAAAAAATAAAATGAAACAAAAAAAAAAGGAAACAACCCAAATGTCCTTCTATAGGAAAATGGATAAATAAGTTCTAATATATTCATATTACAAAACACTCTACAACGGTGAAAATGAATGAGCCAGTTAAGTCCATGAATGTGGGCGAATCTCAAAAATATACTGATGTAAAAAAAAGCAAGTCACAGAAGCATACATACAGTAACACAATACAAATAAAGCCTAAAACATCTAAAACTTAACAATATGTTCTTTGGGGATATGTATATATATATATATATCTTCAAACACATACTGAACATATTATTAAGTTGTTACATATATATATAAATCTAATAATTCAAATCTCCTTAGGGTGGGAGGAAGACAAATATGGTTGGGGAGCAGCATGTAGGAGGTTTAAAATGTATTATTCCATTTTTTAAATTGTGTAGTAAATACATGATGTATGATTTTTTCTTCAGTTATATATGAATTAAATCACTTCTTATATGGATGACACAGCTCATAATAAAAAGGAAAAATAATTTTAAAAAGAAAAAATACTGAAAAAATAAACTTCATCTTCCATGTCACAGATAATATATTTTTATGCAAACAATGTACACCTTCTACATTTGTTTGCCAACCGCGCCCTTCCCCTACAAGGTATTTTCCGAAGTGCACTATGCTAAATGTTTTATGGCAACATGTTAAAAAAAAAATGGCATAGCCGTGCTTAGGAAAATACCTCGTGGGGAGGAGCGTACAGTTGGCAAACAAATATAGAAGGTTCACATTATTTGTGTAAAAATATGGTATGTGCGATGAGACACTGCACAAAAGGGCCTTTTCTTCAGAGAATCATGAATGATAACAGTACATAAGGCCACTTCTATTTTTCCAAATATATGTCACTCTTCCCCAGCCCAGCCTAAACCTTCTGCATATCCTCTGGTTCACAGAATCTAAGACCTTTATTCTTTGTCCAAAGTTCTATAGTTGAAAGGGCAGATCCTTAAGAGAGCAGACTAGGACAATCACGTCTATATCTAATTTCCAGGCCATTTGCCTATTATTCCATTTTAACAGTGTCAGCATGGCTATATAGTTCCTGGAAATGTTACTCTTCAATGAAGCAGTAAAGTCATAAGATAATTTTTTAAACCAGAATTTTCAAGTCCTCTTTGTAGAATACACACATCTTTCTTTTAATAAAATATAACTTAGAAATACACAGTATAAATCCTATAATAAAAAGGAAATTTCATTTTTAAAGACCTCAAATGATAAAGAACATTTGCTGTACAGCCTGAATTTATCATACGATAGGGATCCAAGAGTGTTGATTTTCATCACCTACCACAAGGCTTTTAGATAGATCGACATTCTCCAATTCATAGGGATTACACTCCTGGACTCCATAGTCAGACTGCCTGGGTTCACAATCCAGTTCAGCCATTTTCTAACTATGGGAACTCGGAAGTTACTCAGTTTTCCTACCCATAAAACAGAGGTAAGAATAGTACTTGTGTCACCTGTTTTTAGGAGAGCTAATGAGATCATACATGTAAAAATGCCTATATATAATGTTTCAGCTTTTTGAGATAATTGTAGATTCATACGTAGTGGTTAAGAAATAAGACAGAGAAGGTATATATCCCTTACTTACATGTAATTTTAATAATGTTAGACATTACAGTACAACCTATGAGAACTGGAACTCAGAGGGACTGCCCTGTTTTTCTGGGTCTCACAAGTTTTCCACCCTTGACAGGGTAGAGTCTTATCACTTTCCTATCGCTTGTTTTAGTGGAAAATATTTGAGTTTTCCACTGACAGGTTTCCACCTTATACAGGTTCTAGCTTTAGCAGTTTTTACTGTATTAAAATTATATCACCTTCATTAGAAAAACTTCCTATCCCTTCATATATTACTTAAAACTTAATTTATATATACATAACGAACAATAAAAAAGGCAACAGAGAAACTATTTTGTTCTGTAAACCTTCATCTAAAGTGAGAATAGCAACAAAATTGGAAGAGCGCAGTCGAAGTCACTGAACTGTGCATGTAGAAATTTTTGAAATGGCTATGTATATTTTCACCAAAAAAAAAATGGTCGAGAAGGGAGAGGGTTGACATGTCAGGGGGTGGTTAACCAATGTCATAAAACAATATGTGTACTACTGTTTCATGAGAAACTATGT
>NW_004443992.1:12120092-12121322 GCF_000243295.1 Trichechus manatus latirostris | reverse complement strand
AGTTGGGAAGAACTTTAAAAAATATATTCAATAATCCAGGTGGATAAATTAAAGAACTTAAAACAAATTTAAGATTTCCATAGAAATGATTATCAGTGTAGATATTTGATCATAGCCTCTTGACAGAAATGCCACCATGAAAAGACTTTCTAGTTTCAGACCTAAAAAAAAAAAACACTGGAAACTTAAAAGAATATACTTTACCCTTGAGGAGGCATTTTAAGATATGAATTTGCTCTGGTGGAATTCTGAAAGACTAAGAGTTTTACATTAGACTTTGGAATTAAATCCCTCAAAAGAAAAATAAAAACTAAATTATCTGGTGTGAATAATATATAAAGCTCTTAGATATATAGAGAATTTATAAAGAGTATTTTATACAAGTAAAGGTGATACAATTACTTTATTTCACTATGATAATGACTTCATCAACAAATTCCCAAGTCCAAATTTTCTTTAACTGTTTTTGCATTCTAATGCTGGAAGACTATTTCTGA
The DNA here is from genome assembly GCF_000243295.1 of Trichechus manatus latirostris. Classification (NCBI taxonomy): domain Eukaryota; kingdom Metazoa; phylum Chordata; class Mammalia; order Sirenia; family Trichechidae; genus Trichechus; species Trichechus manatus. The sequence goes on along the minus strand of NW_004443992.1, from coordinate 12,120,825 downwards.
AACCTAATCACCAAAATGTTTAAGTGTATGATTCGCAATGTCAAAAGCAAAACAGCAGGTTATACATGTTTGTTCTTCTATATGAAAGATATTTTTAAACTCTTCCATAATCACAAATCATATGTATCATAAACACAAGTACACACACAAAAAATCTGTCTCCGTAGTAAGAATTTTTCTTTTTACAAAGTCAGTTTTCTCCAGTTGTGAAAAGGAAACTTTCTTACTCCTCCCAGTTTAGGGACTTTGAGCCTTGTGTTATATCCTTGTCCTATTTTGACAGGAAGATGCTGAACAGGAGACTAAGTCCCCTGGGGATCCCTCAGACTCTCCCTACCCTCCCTGGACCTCAACTCCACCAACACTACAGTGACAACCTCAGTGTGGAGCTTCACAGTCTTCAAGATGGAACACTTTCAAGGTGAAATAAAAAGCCTGGAGGAATTAAACCCATAAAAGTGTTTGATCTTTCCCATTAACTTTTTAAAAAATTTTAATATTAAAGGCTCATGAGTTGGCATTTAGATTGTGTTCATTTGAGATTTACATAAGGCCAACTAGCCCAAATCTCCATTGATATGGAAATTCTATACGTGCTAAATTACATCAATACAGAAAATCGCTTATTGTAATCCTGTTGAAAATATATACAAATTTGTCCTCTGTATCCGCGGGTTCCATATCCATGGATTCAACCAACTGCAGATGGAAAATATTTAAAAAAAAAAAAAAA
>NW_004443992.1:12116615-12118577 GCF_000243295.1 Trichechus manatus latirostris | reverse complement strand
ACATTATCACCCTTAGCTTCTCTCCTCTACATCTCAAAATCTTTCTTCACTTATCCAACCCCACTTATTTTTGTCCTGTTTTTGAAGGAAAAAATGTCACTCCAAGCTTTTCAATCCCCTAACCTGGACTTGTGTTCAAATCCACCAGCTGCTCCTTGCAAACTCTGTGGAGTAGTTCTGCTTCGCAGTATAAGGCCGCTGAGTCAGAATCGACTCGATGGCAATGGGTTTGGTTTTGGAACCTGGACTTTAGTCACGTCCCACCCAATTTTCTGGAGTCACCTTCTACCACTTAGCCCCTCATTTGCATCTTGACTTCTTCCTCTCCAGCATCTTTTTGTTTCCTGCTCAAAAAAAAAAAAGCTTAAGGTCTGTACTCATACATTCATTCAGCCAGCCAACCAACCATTCAAAACACCTTTACTGAGCACCTATTATGCAGTAGGTAGTTGGTATGAAAATATGGTCATCACTGAAGGACTTCACAGTGGTTGGAGAGGGGGAGGGATCTAGATGAAAACACAAAACTGTAAACAATTACCATACAATACACGTGGTGACTGTTCAACCAAATAGAAACACCTGCTATTTCCCACACACACTGTTGTTTTGAATTGTTTGGTCCCCCAGCTCTTAGCAAACTGCAAGGACTGACACTAAATGATAAATGTCCCGAGTGTATATACACCTTTTGTCTGTCTTTTCCCTAGTATCTAGTCAGTGCATTAAAAATGCACATGATACATATTTAATAAACATCTATTAAATAGAATTTTTATGATATTTATTTAATGGCTTAGGTGTTCTCTGATGACAGATTTTTGCCTTATTGTAACATTTTTTATCATGTTTCTAAGTTATTTTTATTCATACCATGTTAAGTATGGGAGAGATATTATGTATGCTTACTATTAAATTTTTATATGCATAATGTTTCAAATGACCTTCATTCACTGCTGTTCCCAAATGTCATATCTTCAAAAGAGCCTCCTTTAACTACTTTATTAAAAATGTCTCCTTCCTCCATCACTCTCTCTATTCCTTTACCCTGCTGTATTTTTCTTTACAGTACTTACCTTGCATTCCCTGCTATATGATTGCCACTTCTCTACTTATCTCTTTCCCCCACAAGAATATAGACTTCATGAAGGGAGACAATGTCTTTGACGCTTCCCTCATATCGTCAGTCCCAAGGACATTAACAGGTGTCCAATATTTAGCATAATGAAAATAAACAATTACATCTGCCAAGCTTAGGGTGTTCCTGAAAATAAGATGCTGAGTCTCAGCGAAAGTAGGTGCATAATTTTCAATTAATTCCACTCTTCCTGCATTATATCTGATTGTGCTGCATGCACTGTGTAGTTTTTCCTACCACTTTTGTGCTGAAACAGCTTAACCTTTTATTTCAGTGTCTCTGGTCCAAAAAAAATTAAAATCGGGCAGCTCTAATAAATACTACTACATAATGACTTGCTCCAGTTCTCTGCAGTAATTAGCACTCTGGTGATGAAATGTGCCTCTAGGTTCAAAATTTTATAATGTTTTGACAGTTGGAATCTTACCAAGCATGAAATGAACCAATAAAAAATTCTTTTTTGTTATCATTCTCCAAGCATTAGGGAAAAAAATTTTCTCAATATATAACAGTAGTACTCCAAAAAGAAAAAAAAAAGTGACTCACTCATATTCAATGGGGAAGGTTTATGTAGCATTCAAATGAAGAGAACATAAATGTAAAATCTCTGATAACTAAAAGCCGAGAGCGAGTTCTATTTAACAGGCAAGTGCATCTCAATCACCTTGATTAGCAAAGGAAGATAATATGCATTAAAATCTTCATGCCAGTCAAAAATCTCATAAATACCATATCTTATTTTCCATCTTTAACTATTTGATGATCATAGTATCTTTAATTACCTCCACTGCTTGTTTATGAAGATGGTTTTCAGGAAAGCTTTC
>NW_004443992.1:12113777-12115597 GCF_000243295.1 Trichechus manatus latirostris | reverse complement strand
AAGTTGATTCATCTTTAAAACGGGCATAATAAATCAATCACACTGGGGCATCCTAAAGATTCAATGAAATAATGTAAGTAATGCTTTTAGCACTGTACCTCATCCTTGATAAACTCTCAGTAGGGTAAATTCTAATTAGAATGACTGCTAGTATTCCATTTAGATTCTTAAAACTCTACAATAACTATTTTCTTGTTTTATAATGTTTCCTTAGTAGAAGGCATCCCCAAATACATCTCTTCTTAGTGGATGACAGAAGGTATTATAACATTAATAAAATTCTGGAAAACTACTAGATGTAAAACAAAATGCAACATAAATTAGATTTTCAAAATTAAAAAAGTTAAGACTAGCCATTAAACCTTTCACATTCCCATTTCAAGGCAGAAATGTTTTTAAAGCAAACTACAGCTAATAGTTTGCTAAAGAGTTCTTATAAAACCAACTGAATTTTTTTTTCCAAACTCCAAAACTGGAATCAGAACCAATACATAGCTACCCAGGTGAACATAATTCAAGAACGGTTGTAGCAGTACATTGACAAGGAACTACCAGAGATTCAAGCCAGATACCAAAGAGGGATAGCATTTGCTGACGTCAGATGGATCCTGGCTGAAAGCAGAGAATACTAGAAAGATGTTTACGTGTGTTTTATTGACTATGCAAAGGCATTGGATTGTGTGGATCATAACAAATTATGCATAACGTTAAGAAGAATGGGAATTCCAGAACACTTAATTGTGCTTATGTGGAAGCTGTTCAGAGACCAAGACTCAGTCATTCGAACAGAACAAGGGGATACTGCATGGTTTCAAATCGGCAAAGGTGTGCGTCAGGGTTGTATCCTTTCACTATACTTATTCAATCTGTATGTTGAGCAAATAATCTGAGAAGCTGGAGTATATGAAGAAGAAAGGGACATCAGGATTAGAGGAATACTCACTAACAACCTGCAACATGCAGATGACACAATCTTGCTTGCTGAAAGTGAAGAGGACTTGAAGCATTTACTGATGAAGACCAAAAATTACAGCCTTCAGTATGGATTATACCTCAACTTAAAAAAAAAAAAATCCTCACAACTGGACCAACAAGTGATATCATGATAAACAGAGAAAAGATTGAAGTTGTCAAGGATTTCCTTTTACTTGGATCCAATCAAGAACCATATTGCAATGGACAAATATGCTGCAAAAGACCTCTTTAAAGTGTTAAAAAGCAAACATGTCACTTTGAGGACTAAGATACTCCTGACTCAAGCCACGGCATTCTCAATCGCCTCATATGCTTGTGAAAGCCGGACAATGGATAAGGAACACTGAAGAAGAATTGACGCCTTGGAATTCCAGTGTTGGTGAAGAATATTGAATATACCGTGGACTTTCAGAAGAACAAACAAATCTGTCTTGCAAGAAATATAGCCAGAAAGCTCCTTAAGGATGGTAAGACTTCATCTCACATCCTTTGGACATATTATCAGGAGGGACCAGTCCCTAGAGAAGGACATCATGCTTGGTAAAATAGACAGTCGGCAAAAAAGAGGAAGACTCTCTGTTAGATAGACTGATCCAGTGGCTACAACAATGAGCTCCAACATAGCAGTGATTATGAGGATGGTGCAGGGCTGGGCCAGTGTTTCGTTGTTATGCATGGGGTCGCTTTGAGTTGGAACCTACTTGACGGCACCTAACAACGAGAAGTGAACAACCAGCCCAGTAAACTCCATTAACATAGCCATTTATTTTCAAACAGAAAGTAAGGTTCTTTTAAAAAATTAACCCTATGAAAGCAAGGATGGAACACTATACAGATATTAAAAA
>NW_004443992.1:12111187-12113000 GCF_000243295.1 Trichechus manatus latirostris | reverse complement strand
TGCTGGCTTCCCCAGTACTGTGTACTGTCTTACCCTTCACCAAAGTTACCACTTATCTATTGTCTATTTAGTGGTCTTCACCCCCCACCTCTCCCCTCCCTCGTAACCATCAAAGATTGTTTCTTTTTATGTGTAAACCTTTTCATGAGTTTTTTACAGTAGTGGTCTCATATAATATTTGTCCTTTTGTGATTGACTTATTTCCCTCAGCATAATGTCTTCCAGATTCATCCATGCTGTGAGATGCTTCGCAGATTCATCATTGTTCTTTATCGTTGCATAGTATTCCATTGTGTGTTTATTCCAAACACACGGTATTCCAAAGTTTATCTATCTGTTCATCTGTTGACGGGCACCTGGGTTGTTTCCATCTTTTTGCTATTGTGAACAATGCTGCAATGAACATGGGTGTACATATGTCTAATCATGTGATGGCTCTTAATTCTCTAGGATATATTCCTAGGAGTGGGATTGCTGGATAATATGGTATTTCTATTTCTAGCTTTCTAAGGAAGAGCCATATTATTTTCCAAAATGGTTGTTCCATTTTGCATTCCTACCAGCAGTGCATAAAGAGTTCTGATCTCCCCACAGCCTAACATTTGTTATTTTGTTTTTTTTTGATTCGTGCCAGTAATGCCAGGGTGAGATGGTATCTCATTGTGGTTTTGATTTGCATTTCTCTAATGGCTAGTGATCACTAGCATTTCCTCATGTGTCTGTTAGCTGCTTGAATGCCTTCTTTGGTGAAGTGTCTGTTCATTTCCTTTGTCCATTTTTAATTGGATTATTTGTCTTTTTGTTGTAGAGGTGATGGATATTCCTGTCGATTTTAGAGATTAGACCTTTGTCAGATATGTAATAGCCAAATTTTTTTTCCCAGTCGATAAGTTCTCTTTTTCCTCTTTTGGTAAAGTCTTCTGATGAGCATAAGTGTTGAATTTTTAGAAGATCCCAGGTATCTAGCTTATCTTCTGGAGTTTGTATGTTGTCAGTTATGGTTTGTATCCTGTTAATGCCGCGTATTAAGGCCTGTAGCATTGGTCCCATTTTTTCTTCTCTGATCTGTATAGTTTTTGGCTTTATATTTAGGTCTTTGATCCATTTTGAATTAGTTTTTGTGTACGGTGTGAGGTATGGGTCCTGTTTCCTTTTTTTGCAGATGGACATCCAATTTTTCCAGCACCATTTGTCACAAAGACTATCTTCCCCATTTAGTGGACTTTGGGCCCTTGTCAAAGATCAGGTTGCCGTAGGTGGATGGATTTTCATCTGGGTTCTTGATTCTGTTCCTTTGGTCAATGTATCTGTCATTGTACCAGTACCAGGCTGTTTTTGACTACCGTAGCTGTATAGTAGGTTCTGAGGTCAAGCAGTGCAAGTCCTCCTACTTTAGTCCTCTTCTTCAGTAATGCTTTACTTATCTGGGGCCTCATCCCTTTCCATATAAAGTTAATGATTGTTTTTTCCTTTAAAGAACGCTGTTGGTATTTGGATCAGGATTGCATTGTTTGTATAGACTGCTTTGGGTAGAACTGTCATTTTCACAATGTTGAGTCTACCTATCCATGAGCATGGTATGTTTTTCCATTTATGTAGATTTCTCTTGGTTTCTTTCAGTAGTGTTTTGTAGTTTTCTTTGTATAGGTCTTTTACATCCCTGGTTAGATTTATTCCTAAGTATTTTATTTTTTTTTAGGGGCTATTATAAATGATATTGTTTTCCTAATTTCCTTTTCATCATTCTCTTTATTGGTGTATAGGAATCCAACTGATTTTTGTATATGTTTACCTTGTATTCGCTATACTGCTG
>NW_004443992.1:12095903-12110234 GCF_000243295.1 Trichechus manatus latirostris | reverse complement strand
ATCCTTTTTATTTCAGTTGGGTCTGTTGTAATGTCCCCCATTTCATTTCTTATTTGGGTTATTTGCATCCTCTCCTGTTTTTCTTTTGTCAGTTTGGCTAGTGGTTTGTTGATTTTGTTGATCCTTTCAAAGAACCAAATTTTGGGTTTGTTGATTGTTTCTATTGTTTTTCTATTCTCTATTTCATTTATTTCTACTCTGGTCTTTGTTACTTCTTTTCTTCTGGTGACTGTAGGCTTCTTTTGCTGTTATCTATTTGTTCGAGTTCTGTAGTTAATTTTTTTCTTGTCCCTTCTTTTTTGATGTGTGCATTTACTGCTATGAATTCACCTCGGATCATGTATTTTAATTTTTGACACTTAACAGGTATTACCCTTCTTAGTAGAGAAATATTTTTAAACAATTTTAAAACCAAGGAACCAAACCTCCAAAAGTGCCTCTTGTTCAAAAGCCCTGTCCTACCACATTTTATTCTTAAAAAATAGTTTGTTTCGACACTGACAATCTGTGTATCACTCAGATATAACAAGAAAGCCATGTATAAAAATTGCTCGGCCTTAGAAAAACTCTTAAAGCAATTAGACTATACTTTAAACTTTATAACCAAGACACTGGCAGTGCCCCAAAGTAAATGATGAGGAGTATAAAGCAGATGCCAGCTTTTATGCATGTTTATAGCTCCAGATCTAATGGACGGTGAAAGAAGATACTTTAAAACAATGATTTGGCTTAAGTATTAATCAACTAGATGTCATAATAAAAGATCATGTGTCAAAAATTCAACCCAGAGCTGCATTCCTGTACTTTTATGGAACACAATTAAATTTTTAAAAATCTATATGTTATTTGTTTCATATAAATTTTACTACTCTCAAAATAATGCTCAGAGTACTCCAGCCATAATTATTTTCATGTACAAAAATTAAATTTTCAAATAAGGTTATAACTAAGTTTTTTTTTAAATCCTAAGTCCCAAATTATCTTGTTTACTTTTGGTGACCTTAGGCCACCAGATATTATAGTTGAATAAAAGAAACATTTTTTTCCCATTTAAGAGAAAAATATTTAGTTTTGAAAAATCTAAGCAATATAATGAACTGAATTACCAGGAGACAGACTTCATGAGCATTCATTTGAATAAATCTAGTATTGATTTTCAGTTTCTGACTTCCAAAGAACAGTAAAAATTTTTTAAAAAGGCACTTTAACATTTTTTAATATTCTTTTATTTGAATATTCCTTTCAAATATCAATGTAGCATGAAACATAAAAGTTCTCAGCCTAGATTTTCTTAGCCATGCCAACTAGGTACACAAAAGATACTAAAGTTTAAAATTAACTTGGCCAACCAGAAGTTGCATTCCATATTTTAACACATTATATATGAGTACAAGATTCACCTCAGATTGAAGTCTCTGTCAAGTGCAAAATATTTCATCCATTATGTTCAATCATTGCAGTTAAATACTTTAACTTCCTTAAATAGAAGTTTCCATTTGGAAAAGAGACATCTAAATAGTTTGAGTGTTTATGCCTTTGACATTAGGTCTCCCCAAGGAAATGTCAACATTATTTTATCATTTTCTATCACTTTCTTATTCATATAATTCTTCTGCTGCTTGTTTTATTTTGACATTTATCACAGTACTTCTTTTTAATCATCAGAACACTGAATCTGCAAATTACTTCTTTTTCTAACCAATTATCTCCTTGCCCCCAATACTTACTTAGTGTTCTTACAAATCCTCGTGGAGTCTTTTCCTTACCTAACCACCAACTTCCTTAAATACAACAAAATATGCCCTAAATATACTGGGAGTCAGGGGACAAGTTCTACAGCTAGTTCAGTGAACTCTGATTTTAACTGTCATGTAGCTACTTCAGAAAAAAATGCTCATGATTTAATTACTTTTGAAAGATCTGTATATTACTTTGATATGTGTTGACTAGATCACAACAAATCTTTCCAGTGTCCAAGCTGTGAGCACTCCCATTGCCTAGGTGAACAGGAAAAATCCCCATTCTACCCCAACTAGGGTCCAGGGATCTCTAGGAGTCTCTGGGCTGCCCCTGCTACACCAAGGACACATATGCACCTCTTTATAACTTGAGGAAGGGGTAGGCAGAGAAGGATCATACTTCTGGCCAAGGCCTCCATCTCTTTTGAGCCCTTGATCAAAAGGAAAACTTGATAATTATAAAAGTTCATTATTTCTAAGAATAAGCTGGAGAACTGAACACATTACTATCTCATGCCAATGGGGTATTATTTAGAGGATCACTACTTCACTCCAAGTTCTGGCAAACTTCTTAAACTGCCCTAAGGTGTTAAGTTTTGTTTTTTAATTTATATGCTTTAAATATACCTCCATTTTCTTGATATAATTAAAACTTCATCTTGTTAAAGAGAAATCTCAACATTTCAAGATTATTACCAAATATTTCTTCCCTGTTGTTAAAATAAAAATTATGAAGCTCAGACCAAGACAAGGTCCATAGTAAAATGGCCTCCTGTGTTCCTGTGTAAGAGCAGCATGCACTGACTTAACAACTTATGCTTTAAGTGTCTAAAAGGCAGAACTCTTTCTGATTCCCCCAGAATATTGGCTGACAATGTAAAACTTCTGAAAAAATGGATGAGTGAAATAATGAGAGCTTATGACAAGCAAATAAATCTAATAGCTATATATCAATTATTTCTTTTAGGAAAAATTCTGACTAGTCATGGATAATAAATAATTTTAAATAAAAATATATAATCCCCGCCAAACAGAAAAATTCAAAATTAATCTAACCTATTAAATCTAATCTCAGAGTAAAATTCAGAGGAAAGCTCTCCCACAAGACAAAGAAAGTGCTCACTTTCCCAGAAGATCTCAGAAAACCTCTCCTTGAGCATCTTTAGCACAAACCAAATCACATGACAATTCCCAAAGCAATCACTGGCAAGGGGGACTGGATCACAGATGAAGGACCTGTGAGACTCACCCTGGGAGGCGGGTGAGTCTATGGACTAAGATACACGGACTTCATGTTGAAGGGAGAGTGCCAGGAAAAAAGTGGGGTTCCCCTAGGAAAGAGAATAAATGCCAGGGAGGCAAGCAACACTGTACTACAATAGGCTACATAAGAAAACTCTGTATTTCTAGATTGAAATGCATAACTCATAGGCTGATAGTTGGCCTGTAGAGGTCACCTAATCAAACTCTGACCTAAAAGAGGAATTACTTGCAAATGTTTGCGCAACCATTAAAAACTCTCAGTGACTGTGAGCTCGTGCTTTTGCAAAGCAGATTATGGTCCACTGAAGAACTAGTCATTATATTGAGTTGAAATATACTTCCTTGAAAATTCTTTTCATTGGCAAAACTTCTTGGACAATAGTAAATGAATTTATTACTTCTTATCTGTGGTCATCTAAATATGTGAAGAGAGTTAGAAGGTTCCCCTTGAACCCTCTGTTCTCAAGTGTAGCCCCAGATTCTTCAGTCTTAACAAAGTTATGTAATTCTACTTTTAAATAAATCACCCAAGAGATTTGTAAAATTTTCATTTACAGGTGGTTACTTAGAACACTATATTATATCATCATGTTAAGGTCATTTCAAATCAGTATTCATTTCAAACTAGTACACAGTGGCTACACTAAGCTAGTAGTCTAGAAAATCAACTTTTAACTCTGTTATCAATTAAGAAATATGAGATTCTTCAACTTTTTATTCATATATATACACACACATATACACACATGCATATACATAATATACATAAAACTTTTTACACATATGTATAAAAAGTTTTATATATATATAACTGCATATTTCAGATTGTTGAGCTATTAGAATCATCTCAAATCATATTATTTTGCAGTCTTTCCAGCCTGTTAGTGGTTAAGTATTGTGTAAATATGTATGTTTCACCTGTAACATATTTTGGGTTGAGATTAATAAAGATATTGTACCTGAACAAGTTTCTATCCTATTTGGCTCCTCTGATTAAAGTCAGCACAAAGAGGCTTTCTTCTTTATTGCTAAGAAAATGTCACTTGATCCTTCAAAATTGATTCATAACATCAAAAGAAAGCTAAAGAGAGAACTTAAAAAGTTAAATAAGTAAATATAAAGTTTAATAATCCTGCCAAAATTCTACAAATGAAGCTTCTACTATACATTCAACTGGGAAAGTACACTTTATTGGTAAACATAAGATTAACTACTTATAGGATTTTTTTTTAATGTTACCATTTAAAAGCCTAAGCTTAAAGAAACTAAATATTTTTACTTATTAACAATCTTATCTATGAATGGAAGGAATCTATACGGAATTTGGAACAAGTACCTGAATAAAAATGTTATAAACAGTAGTTTAGTTCTAACAGCAGCCCACCAAAAGCCCAATTCATTTACAATGTAGCTAATTAATAATATAAATTGAGTTTGAGGTCCTGGAAATAGAAGAACCAGCACAGTAAAAGATTAATGAATAGTCTGGTACATGGTTAATCATATCAAATTTTTTGAATATCAAAGTATCTCTTGGTGATACTATTAAGGAACTAGATAGTTTCTTTTTAAGCCTCAGGGGTCACTTGTCAGTACCAAGCAGTACCCCTGTTGTTGGCCCTTGTTTTTTTTTTCTTAAATCACAGGCTCCCAAGTATTCAGCGGCTCTTCTTTTCATAGCTTCCTACCTTATTCTTGAGATTTCTACTCTCCCAAGACAAAGAAACCTCCCTCAAAGAAGAGCCAAGCCTCCTTCCCATTTTAGGAAACCTAGTACTACAGTTAATAGGAAGAACTGGGTAATGAACACACGTACATAGATGTTATCAAGGTTCCAGAATCTTGCGATGTTGTCAGCAACTGTCCTTGTACTACACCTCATGCCTTCCTTGCTTGTTTGTATATGGAAGCTCTGATATTCTTTCTTGTCTCTCATTAAATTCCTAAGGGTAAATTCAATCCATCCCCTCTCAACAACATAAAACCCGTTGCCACGAACTGCCCCCATAGGATTTCCACGGTTGTAATCTTTACAGAAGCAGACTGCTGTATCTTTCTCCCACGGAGAAACAGGGTGGGTTCTACCACAAACCTTTTGGTTCGCAGTCAAGTGCTTAACCACTGTGCCACCAAGGCTCCTTTTCAGTAACATACCTCTTCCTATAATCCTCATCCCTGCCCTCTTTCCAGGTTAAAGAGATTGCTTCTTTCGTGAATAACTCATTGTATGCCAAGAAAGGAAGAGTGTCCTTTTCACGTGTTGGCATCTTCCTTCCGAACCTCTCTCATTCCTCCCTGCTGGCTTCAGTGTTCTCACACCATGAGGGAATTGGAGTGCATAAAAAATGTTTGCTTAAATATGTCAGGACCACTGCTACAGGAGACAAGAATAAAAGTGGTATATTGTTTGGTACATCATAGTTAAAAGTGTTACCACATACTTTATTTCACCTGATTCTCCTACTAACCCAGTGCTGTGAGTGGGACAGGGGACCTGATTTTACAAATGAGATAATAGAGGTTGAGACAGGCTGGAGTAGTAAGTAGAAAAACCTGGACTCAAACTATCTACACCCAGTGCTCTGCCACATAACACTCGACAATATTCCTTAGTGAAGCTGACTTCAGCTAGATATCCTCCATTGTCTTGGGGAATGTAATCTGATTAAATCAATACACACTTAAGTACTGAAGATGGGATGTCCAATTAGCACCCAGAGGTATTTTCATTTTTAAGAGAAGATATTTTATAATTTCAGTAGCTTTCTATTTGGTGTAATTTTAGGTACTGAAATTGCAGTTTGTAGTCATATAAGTCAAAAACAGATGTTATTATCAAAATAATAATAGTAATGGTCCCAGAACTCCTGAGCATGTATATGCCCATACAAATAGCTTCAAAAGAAGCTAATGTGAAAGAAAATTGGTAGAACTAGGTCCAATAACATAACATATGGCTAGAGGCATACTGTAAAGGTGAAAATGTTCACTGATTTTTTTTTTTTTAGAATTACATTTGTAGCTCTAAGTATAGCATTTTCAAATTTTATTCGCTTTCCCGCTTCAACCAATCTTGAAGGTTTACACTTATATAAACCCTACTTCTGTTTTACTTTTCAGTGTTTCACATATCTAGCTAAATTAATAGCACCACCATGCTTGATAATCTCTTTTCAATCTCTGATGAATCCTTTGTCACAGATGTGCACAAACAAGCATGCACATTCAGGGTAGGCATACATATGCACATGCACGCACACACATGCACATGCACACACACAATAGTTGTCAACCAAGTAAACTGCAGAAGACACCAGGGAGAACATATTTGACTTGGCCATCGTCAAGATTACTTTGGCTTAAGTTACTATCTATCTCCCAGCACCATTTATCTTTGCCATTGTAAGGTCATAAACGCATTGACTCCAAAGTGCTCCTCTGGGGTAGAAACATGCCCACAAACTGCCTCCTAATGAAATATTTAAAAGAGGCAACATACTTTGGTGAGGAAAATGATGGACATTAGAAATCTTGAGTTGTAGTTCATTCCATCACTAACACTAACTAAAATCAAGAAACTTTGTTAAATACCAAATTTTAGGTAAGGAGTCTGGGTATTAAAACTTGTTTTAAAAGACCATCCAAGTCCTAAGAGAGTATACAAGACATCTGGGGAGACAAAACTAAGACTGAAGAAGTTAAACAATAATAAAATAATTAAGAAGAATTTCAATATGGTAATTGATGACTATTACTACACAATATTAAAAAAATGACTTTTATAAAGTTTAGAGGACAGAGAATTCATTTGAGATTGGGATAGTCTAGAAACATTGACTGGGAAAAAATACAATTTGACCTGGATCTTTAAAGATCAATAAAAATTGAGCAGCAGGAAAAAATACTTTACTTACATGTATATGTTGTTGTTGTGTGTCATCAAGTCAATTCTGACTCGTAGCAACCCTACATGACAGAGTAAAACTGCCCCATAGGGTTTCCTAGGTTGTAAACTTTACAGGAGCAGATCACCAGGTCTTTTCTCCTGCAGAGCCACTGGTGGGTTCAAACTACCAACCCCTTGGTTAGCAACCAAGTGTTTAACCATTGTGCCACCAGGGCTCCATACATGTATACAGTGCTTTATAATTTCCATTGTGTTTTCACACATAATTTGTCAATTCTCCCAATGACACTGTGAGAAAGATATAATTCATCACTCTCATTTTACCATTGGAAAATCTTAAGTTCAGAGTGGTTAAAGGGTTTACCCAAAGCCTCAAGACATATAGGCATAAATTCACTCATTCATTCCATTCTACAACTATCTGAGCAGCTTTGAAGTGCCAGGCACTGCTGCAGACACTAGGGATACAGCAGTGAACAAAACAGAGACCCTCTCTTATGGGTTCTTACATTCCATAATATAGTACAACTAAATCCTGGATAGGAAGGAAGTAAAGGCAAGTACCCACTAGACGAGTGGAACATTAAGAAGAAAGCTATGAAGCATGAAAGAGTACAGCATGTAAGAGAATAGTCAGTACAGTAGTTTTGTTATCATTGAGTTTAGAGATAGTCTGAGAGGATCTGAGGCCTCAGAATATAATATTTGGCTATGAGGTTTGGGTTTTATTCAGTAGACACTGGAAGGAATTACATGATTTAAGCAATACTTTAGAAATAATGTAATCTACACTAATGTTGTTGTCTGGTGCCATCACATCGGTTCTGACTCATAGTACAAGAGAACAAAACATTGCCCGGTCCTGTACCATCCTCATTGCTATGTCTGAGACCATTGTTGAAGTCTCTGCTTCCATCTGTCTTGTTGACGGTCTTCCTCTTTTTCTCTGACCCTCTACTTTACCAGGCATGATGTCCTTCTCCAGGGACTGGTCCCTCCTGATAACAAGTCCAAAGTACATGAGATGAAGTTTCATCATCCTCACTTCTAAGGAGCATTTTGGCTATACTTCTTCCAAGACAGACTTGTTTGTTCTTCTGGCAGCCCATGGTATATTCAATATTCTTCACCAATACCATAATTCAAAGGCATTGATTCTTCTTCAGTCTTCCTTATTTGTTGTCCAGCTTTCACATGCATATGACATGACTGAAAATACCATGGCTTGGGTCAGGCACACCTTGGTCCTCAAAGTGACATCTTTGCTTTTTAACACTTGAAAGAGGTCTTTTGCAGCTGATTTGCCCAATGCAATACATCATTTGATTTCTTGACTGCTGCGTTCATGAACGTTGATTCTGGACTCAAATAAGATGAAATCCTTGACAACTTAAACAATTTCTCTGTTTAACGCAATGTTGCTTATTGGTCCAGTTGTGAGGGTTTTTGTTTTCTTTGTTTAGGTGTGATCCATACTGAAGACAGTAACCTTTCATCTAATAATAGAAGTATATTAATTTCTAGTAACAGTTAACATGCATTGATGACTTACTACATATCAGGTACTTTCTTAAACCCTTTACACATATTAATTTATAAAATTAGTACTATTATTAATTCCAAATGCCCATGTGGAAACTGAAGCACAGAAAGAGTACATAACTTGCCCAAGGCCACACAGTTAGCGGAGTCAAAAAAAATGAAATGACTTTGCCTGCCCAGAATCTGAGCTCTTAACCACTCTGCTTACACTCACTGCATAGACTAGATGAGGGGTAAAGAGAAGGCTAGTGTCGATAAATCCAAGTCCTTATCAATTACATTAACCCTGGTATGAGATTTTGTGGATTTAGATTTGGTAGCTGTGGAAAAAAAAAAGAGTCGAATGGATACAGAAGTGTCTTAGTTATCTAGTCCCACTATAACAGAAATACCACTAGTGGATAGCTTTAACAGATAGAAGTTTATTCTCTCACATTCTAACAAAAAAAATTACTCATTGTCAACAACTCAACTCTGACTCATAGCCACCCTTCAGGTCAGAGTAGAACTGCAGCTGGTAGATTCGAACTGCTGACGTTTCGGTTAGCAGCAAAACACTTAACTCTGGAAGAAGGTCCTTGTCATAAATCTTCCACTCGTCTAGGAGCTTCTCAGCACAAGGATCCCAGGTCAAAAGGACAATCTCTGCTCCTGGCTATACTTTCTTGGTGGTATGAGGTCCCCATTCTCCTAGTCCATCTGAGTGGTGACTTCGCCCTTCGAGACCTCAGAGGTCATGGCCCTACCTTTTGAGACTGAGGCAGTTCCGCTTCTGTGTTTCTTGTCTCTTCAGCTTCTGCTTCCTGGTTTCTTGGTCTCTCAGCCCCTCAGGCCTCACCATGTCTGCCCTGCTAGGACAACTGTTCTAAACCTCTTTAGCTCCACTGATGAGTGCCTGGAGGCACCCCACTCCACCAGTAAACTTCAGCCAGATGGCACTCAGGTCTCTTGCTCTGTGGGTCGGCAAGCCTAGCTCCACCCATAAGTGCCTGGAGGCATCCTACTCTGCAAGGAAGCCTCCTACGCAAAGGCACTCAGCTCTCTGCTGGTCTCCTGGTTCTGCTGCTGCCATTTCTCTGCTGCTGTAGCAGTCTGCGCCGTCTCCAGTTGCAGTGCGCTGTAAGCACAGGGACCTCATTACCACCAAGTGGGAAGAGCCAGGAGCGCGTGTCCTTTGGACATGGAGTCACTAAACTGAAAAGCTCCTAGACCAGGGGACTATTGATGACAATGACCTTCTCCTAGAGAAGACAGAGAGAGAAAGCCTTCCCCTGGAGCTGGCATCCTGAATTCCAACTTCTAGCCTTCTAGACTGTGAGAGAATAAATTTCTCTCTGTTAAAGCCAACCACTTTTGGTATTTCTGTTATAACAGCTTGGGATAACTAAGACAAGCAGACAGCTTAAAGGAAAGACTGAATCAGATTTATTAAAGAACAAAATTTATTAAATGATTGTGATTTCAAACCTGGAAAACTAGAAGAAGGTTCTCCTATTGACAGAAATAAAGAAGCCAAATGGAGGAAGCCAATTGAGGTGGGGGTGGGGGAAGAATGAGTACTTTTGATCTACATGAGATATTATCGGGATCCTAGGGAGGAAATGTAGAAATGAAGTAAGAAAAGAAATCAGAATTGGAGACATGGAGTCCTTTAAACACTTCCTAGTTTAGATTTTTACCTTCCTGCAAAATAATGGGGTTAGGCCACATGACTGCTGTAGATTCCAGCTACAATTCTATGATTTTGTAATTCTATAAGCAAACAGTAATATTTAAAAGTTTGAGATGGATTATCTTGGCCAAGGTAATTCTTTTGTTCTTTAGGGGCTCTGTGGTTATTTCTAAAACATTCTTCAAGCTTCCCTCAAATGTTGTGGCTTCATAACACCAACACTGGTAACCCAAAGTAAGAATTTTAGAGGGAAGAAAAAAAAAAATACCATATCCCAATTTGTTAAAATTCAAGGAATTAAAACAGGTGCTTTATCTTGCAAAGTGGAGTCTTAGTGACAATATAAAGGCTCAAAAATGAAATAATTAATAAATTCCAGACTATTTTTTAAGTTGTCTAAATTTAGGAGCCCTGGTGGTACAGTAGTTAAGAGCTTGGCTGCTAACTAAAAAGGTCGGCTGTTCAAATCCACTAGCAGCTCCTTGGAAACCCTATGGGGCGGTTCTGCTCTGTCCTATAGGGTCACTATGGGTCAGAATAGACTTGACGGCAATGGGTTTAACTTAATTCAGCGCATTACCCTCAACCCCTCCAACAAAACACAGTATACTACATAAGTTTGTTCAACTACTCACTGAAAAAGTTACACATTTCATCACAACTGGCCAGTGAATAGAAAGACAGGAAGACATCTAAACAGAAAACGAAAAAGAAAGAGTTTTATTAATGCAAAGAATTTGCTTTAGCCCTTCTAAGAAGACCCACTAATGAAAGCAAAGGTGAGATACTGGTATCGTTGCTGACCATAAAGAAATGACAACCACTGGTTGAAATGTAAATCCCTGGTTTTACTATCCATGTCTCAGTTCGTGAGCTGTACTAAATATACGATAAAAACTATTTTCGAATAAAGAAGAACCAAATACTTCATCACATTCAGGAAATATCTTGTTTGCTGGTTTCTTGGTAGCTGTGGATTCCACTAGAGGGCAACAGAGTGTGCTAAGAAAGCAACTCAGGTTTAAGCATCTGGTTTTAGGTCACTGCTTCAATTATTGTGCAAACCAGTCTCCATTTTAAAACTACGTTAGAGTCCTGAAGGCTTATTATATTACCAAACAATATTTTTTTGATAAAAGGATTCTCATTTTAAAGTTAAAATTAATCAAACTGACATTTTCCTTTCTCAATAATATTAATCTAAACATTTCATCTTAATAATAAACTATCTTCTTATAAGACTATTTAAATAATTTAATAACTTTTGAACAAATGTAATAAGGTTTCTTAAAAACAGTTAAAATCTATTAAAAAATTGTTTGCTGCTTTAATGCTTAAATTTAAAACATTTAATGGTTAAATCAAAATGCACAGGTAAAAAACATAACACCATGATAATAATATTAATAACATATCAGCTAATATGTGAGTGTTTACTGTATACCATACTGTACTTAAAACTTTATACAGTTTACCTTATTTAATTCCTACACATACTCTATTACATAAGAACTAACATTAAATCCATTTTACAAATGAGGAAAACTGAGGCTAACAGGGCTTAAAGAACTTACCCAAGGACATGTAACTAATAAGGGGTGAAGTTGAACTGAAATTGTAATACTTGAGCACCAGGTATCAGATGTGATCCAGAGGGTCAGCCTACCCTCTCTGAAGCCCATGAGAACCCCTGGCATCCCGCCAAACCAAGTCCCTGTGATAGTCAAAGCTTAGTCAAAGATAGAGATCGTTCTCCCATTACACTTTACAACATAATATAGTTTTACTTTTGTATATTTAATAAAGCCTTGGCAGTAGTCCAATTTATGTCACAGAAGTTATACATTCTTATACTTTAGTTTTATATTGTAGTGTCTTCTACAACCAAGCCAAAAAAATAATAATGACAATTGACAAAGAAAATAATCATTAAAAAATTTCACCATGCAGAGGTTCTCACATTCAATTAAAAAGAATCAGTGAGTGAACGTTAAGCTTTGCTGTGGCTTACTTAGCATCAGTCTTTTAAAATTCAGGAGACTTGAGTTTGATTCCCGGCCAATGCACTTGAAGAACAGCCACTACCTGTCTGTCAGTAGAGGCTTGCATGTTGCTACAATGCTGAACTGGTTTCAGCAGTAATTTCATGCTGAGACAAACTAGGAAGAAAGGACTGGTGATCTATTTCCAAACATCAGCCAATGAAAACCATACAGATCACAATAGTTCAATCCACAACCTATCACAGGTACGGCACAGGACTGGGCGGCATTTCATTCAATTGTGCATGAGGTCACCATGAGTCGGAGGCCGTCTAAACAGCAGCTAACAACAACAAAAGCATGGCCTTTACATAGAAACTGATGTGGCACTGAGATAATTTCTGCACCATACAAGACAGTAACATAACTAGGGAGACGCTTAACTTTCAGACTGTGGAGAATGAAGGATCACCCAATGGACTGAAAATCAATTTGTGATGAACTTTGGAAGGAATACAAAGAGCAATCCACTAATTTGAAGTATAGTGCCCTTGTCCTACAGGATCTTAAAGCCTAGTTAATATGAAACTTGAGAAGACCAACATCAGTTTAAAAGTTTTAAGACAGAATAAGAGACAACTGTATTAGTTTTCTACTCATGCTGTAACAAAGTACCACAAACTTAGTGGCTTAAAACAGCACAAATTTATTATCTTACAATCTTGAAGGTCAAAAGTATGAAATGGGTCTCACTAGGCTAAAATCACTGGGTGTCAGCAGGGCTGAGCTCCTTCTGGAGCTTCTGGGGAGAACCGGCTCCTTTGCCTTTTCCAGCATTCCTTGGCCAGAGCCATCTTCTTCCATCTTCAAACCTAGCAATACTAGTCAAGTCCTTTTCACATCTTTTCTAATACTGTCCCTCTTGCCTTCCTACTCCCTCTTTCACTTATGAGGACCCTTGTGATTACACTGGGCCCACCCAAAATAATCCAGAATAATCTCCCAATTGTAAGATCCTTTTTTTATTCACATCTGCAAATGTTCTTTTGCCTTATAACAGGTTCTGGGGATTAGCACATGTACATCTTTGGGTGCTATTATTCTGCCTACTGTGGACAGCACAGTCCATAATGTGTGTACATGCTGCAATCCATTTGGAAATTAGTTACTGGAATACAGAATATGTTTCCCATAAAACTGCATATGGTGGTCAGATTCCAAGCATACCCTACAAAGACCACTGGAATTAAACTGTACATGAATAGAGTAATCAAGAAAAAGGGGATGCAAGAAGGCAACAAAGATAAAACTGGCAAGCCTTTGCAATGAATTAGATGCAGGTTTCAGCCAAGTAGAGATGAAAATATACATATATATATATATGAAACATGCTAATTTTGAATTAATTTTTATTTACTCCACAGTTCTACCTACTACCTATCTTTTCTTACCAATCGTGGTGATTGAGTAAAAGCAAAATTCAAGCTTATTTATGATTGATGAATTTTCATAATTAGAAATTATAAACATTTATAGTAATTATTAGACACACACTGCTTGGTGCATTGTAGAAATAAATGATAGACTGGAAATTTAACTTCTAGGCTCTAGAAGCTGATTCTATCACTTACCACCTGTGTGACCTTGGGTACGTTACTTATAATTTCTGTGGCTGTTCTCAGAAGTTAAAAATAGGAATAATAATAGCTCCTGCCTTCAGGGTTGCTCTAAAATCAAATAGAATATGTAAGTGGCAAAGACAATCTGGGCCCCTATGAATGCTTGATAAATGTTAAGTTCCTGTTATTAGGTGAATTATATCTGTAGTTTTGAGCAGCCAAGGAGAGATATTACTATAAAGCTATTTATAGATATTTACCCCAAAGAACTTGAGTTATCAGATTGATGCATAAAATTGACAAACTTTTCAAATGTATATCACAAGTAGATAATTACTAAGTTTTAACACAACATTTTGCATAAACAATATATTGCATTGGGCAAATCTGCTGCAAAAGACCTCTTTCAAGTGTTAAAAAGCAAAGATGTCACTTTGAGGACTAAGATGAACCTGACCCAAACCATGTATTTTCAATCACCTTATATGCATGTGAAAGCTGGACAATGAATAAGGAAGATCGAAGAAGAACTGATGCCTTTGAATTATGGTGTTAGCGAAGAATATTGAATATACCATGGACTGCCAGAAGAACAAACAAGTCTGTC
>NW_004443992.1:12093635-12094500 GCF_000243295.1 Trichechus manatus latirostris | reverse complement strand
AGTTAAAAGAAGTCTCTTAAAGAAAGAGCTCTGTGGGACAAACTATTTCCCTCAGCTCTGTTCACGGACTCATCCTTCCCTGTAATGAGGTCTGTGGATGAGGCTGTGGGTGAGAAATTTTTCTTCTGGTCCTTTTTAAACTCGCCATCTTTCAGCTCTTCATTTTAACACACTGATGTAAGTGAAATTGGAGACAGGAACCACCTTCTTCGTTAATAAACAACCCAACACCTAGAATATATCAAAGGAAGAAGATGGTCCTACGAGAGAAGCAAAAAGTTAAACGGGAAAAAAGTGAAAGCCCTCCTAAGGAGTTCTGGAGGTAAATAATATGTTATTATTTACCATGAGACCAACTAAATAAACAGAAGTGTGTATCAAAATCAAATGCAGCAAGAGTCAACTCTAGAGAGCAAAGCTTTCCTTTTCAATCATTAATTCAATTAGTGATGTTTGACAATCAAGTTTGTGTAAGATATTGTACTGGATACTATTAATAAAAGGAGTACGCAAAAAAATAAAACTCTCCTGGTCCATGTCCTCTTAAAAGCTTACAATCTAGTTAGGGAGAGAAGTCCCTTATGAAATGGCTAAACAATGCAAAGCAAACCAGGGTGGATTTCCAGCAGGAAATATGAAAAATACACTTATAGAATGTCTACAAAGATTAATGTCAGTGTGAACAGTCCGAAAGGAGCCTATAGAAAAGGAAAAGTATTAAAATTTACCCAAGTTCAAGAAATCACTTATTTATATTCCAGTCCAACTGGTTAAAACACACACATATACACACATACAAAATAACCTGGGATTGCAGAAAAATAATAGTGAGAATCATGTTTATAAATACAAACTAACCTTGTAC
>NW_004443992.1:12090969-12091897 GCF_000243295.1 Trichechus manatus latirostris | reverse complement strand
CATTTCCTGCAGCATGGCAGCAACTCTAAATTTTGTTCAAAGTTGAACAGGAGGTTCACTAAATTGGGGTAGTGATTTAGAAGATTTCCAATATTTCTTAAAAAAAAAAAAAAAGTAGGGCAGTAAGGCTTAAGAATAATTTTCTCAATTTGTTGTGTAGGTAGAGACTCTGATACTAGAACTTAGAATTAAATAATCCATTTTATTCAGTTATTTATATGCTGTATCTTTCCAGAAAAGATTTCAAAGTGAACCATTCAAACAACTGAACAAGGACAGGAATCAATGAATTAAATAAAGAAGAATATTAGTAAAGATTTTACCACAAAATCCAAGCTATAATCAATTTGGTTGTGTGCTTCTTAGAAAGCCTCTCAAAGTGGGAAACTTTTGAGCTATAAAGCACCCAGTATCCAATAAAGAAATAGATACCAGTTTATGAGAAGTGATGGAAATTCTTCTAGAATAAAGTCTAAGACTTTACCAGATGAATCTTTATAAAGGGTAAGAACTAACATAAACCACAGAATTCAACTGCAATTTTATGAAAGCTGATAGAAATGGTTGTCATACAGCCTTCTCTTCAACTGACCCCTGATAAGAGGTGAGGGCATACTATTAAATAATAATTTCATTAAGGCATCTATTCAAAGGGCTTATAAAATGTAGCCCAAATACATAGCTTTCAAGTAATCCAACTTGATAAAGTGATAGGCTTGAAGACTCTGAAGGAATTCTACTCAGCTAAGCTTTGGGCATTTCAAAATTAACTTTTCTATAGAGTGTTAAAGAGCAATTTCAAGTAAAATGAAAAGAGATTCATTTGCTGGAAATACTAGCCTTACAGGTGGAAACACTAATGATTTATTAGGAAACCTTTAAATGCCTGACTGTATCACCCAGGTAGAGACTGCACAGATATGAGTTG
>NW_004443992.1:12088073-12089265 GCF_000243295.1 Trichechus manatus latirostris | reverse complement strand
AAGAAGAAGACAGCTGCAGGGTACTTTTAATGATCAAATATAAAAAACTGTTTCAAACAGACATTAATATTAATAGCAACAAGTATCTTTCATTATAAGTAGATAATATTCCTACTGTATGCTATTGTTAGGTGCCAATGAGTCGTTCTGACTCACAGCGACTCTATGTACAACAGAACAAAACACCGCCCCATTTTGCGCCATCCTCTTAATCGTTGTAATGCTTGAGCCCACTGTTGCAGCCACTATGTGAATCCATCTCATTGAGGGTCTCCCTCTTTTTCACTAATCCTCTACTTTACCAAGCATGATGTCCTTCTCAAGGGACTGGTCCTTTCCGATAATCTGTCCAAAGTATGTGAGACAAAGTCTTGCCATCCTTGCTGCTAAGGGACATATGGGCTGCACTTCTTCCAAGAGAGATTTCTTCATTCTTCTGGCAGTCCATAGTATATTCAATATTCTTCACCAGCACCATAATTCAAAGGCATCAATTCTTCTTCGGTCTTCCTTATTCACCATCCAGCATTCACATATGTATGAAGTGACCGAAAACACCATGGCTTGGGTCATGCACATCTTAGTCATTAAAGTGACATCTTTGCTTTTTAACACTTTAAAGAGAATTTCTGCAGATTTGTTTCATTTGACTTCTCGATTGCTGCTTCCATGGGTGTTTACTGTGGGTCTAAGTAAAATGAAATCCTTGACAACTTCAATATTTCCTCCATTTACCATGATGCTGCTTGTTGATCAAGGTGTGAGGATTTTGTTTTCTTTATGTTGAGGTGTAATCCATACTGAAGGCTGCAGGCTTTGAGCTTCATCAGTAAGTGCTTCAAGTCAGCTTCACTTTCAGCAAGCAAGGTTGTGTCATTTTGTATATCACAGGTTGTTAATGCATCTTCCTTCATTCCTGATGTCCCATTCTTCTTTATACAGTCCAGCTTCTGGGATTATTTGCTCAGCATAGAGATTGAATAAGTATGGTAAAAGGATACAACCCTGACACACACCTTTCCTGATTTTAAACCATGCAGTATTCCCTTGTTCTGTTTGAACTACTGCCTTTTGGTCTATGTACAGGTTCCTAATGAGGACAATTAAGTGTTCTGGAATTCCCATTCTTCACAATGTTATCCATAATTTGTTATGATCCACACAGTTGAATGCCTTTGCATAGTCAACAAAA
>NW_004443992.1:12049667-12072477 GCF_000243295.1 Trichechus manatus latirostris | reverse complement strand
TTTTAGAGTTTCAGTATTTTTGTATTCTCTGTTCATCTTAGTTTTTCGGATCTTTGCTGTGGAGGGACGGCGTGGTGCTTCTGCCTAGAGTGCTATTTTGCTGGAACCTGGTATGAGAGCCTTTTAAAACATTAAACCATTACTAAATAGTGAAATAAAATGTTTCAAAATGATATTAAAGGAAACAGCTGATTTTAAAAAATCCTGTTTTCCATTATTTGTTTCCAGTGAAATTTTATACTCCAAAATCCTGGATGCCAAGGTTTTAGAAGCTTGTGTGGTCCAAAGGAATGCAAAATCTACAGCCAAAGAATAGAATCAGTCATGTCTCCAAAGACAAGAGTAGCCTATTAATTTTTAAAATAATCTATCCATTATAGCTACACAGAAACCCTAAAAAGTATTCTGTTGCAAAATGGATTTTAATAAGAATAAACTTGAGAACGCAAAGTCATACAATTTACAGTTTACTTAATGCAGCCAGTTAAATTCAAATATACTGCTACTATGATGCTGGCAGAAACCCTGGTGGCATAGTGGTTGAGAGCTAAGGCTGCTAACCAAAAGGCTGGCAGTTTGATCCATCAGGCATTCCTTGGAAACCCTATGGGCAGTTCTACTCTGTCCTTTAGGGTCGCTATGAGTCGGAATCAACTTGATGTAACGGGTTTGGTTTTTTCGTATGATGCTGGCATTTTTGTACACTGGCTTCAGTGAATACCTTCAACAAATATTGCCTCCTAATTGTGTGTATCTTTGTGTGTATGAATGAATGAGGAAGATTTATTCTACAGCTAATCATCAGGGCCTTTTTAGATCTTTACTCAAGTTTTATGCTGCATCACTGACAAGACTAAGACGTAAAAAATGAGAATTTAATTTAGAGCAGAAGAGGTAATATTTGTAAAAATATTGGCAGTATTTATGAGAATAGGGTGGTATTATTTATAAAAATAAGGTAATTCTAAGATTAAATTAAAGACCTCGTTGACTTTCTCTCTGCTCCCATTTTTTTAAATTTCTTTCCCAAAATGCAATCAGCACGGCAGTAATAGGAGTGGTGAGTAAATATCTTTCTCTCCTTTGCAAAATGACTGGGACACTATTGCCTGCTACTGTTAGTTGGTTTCCCCAACAATAGAGTCATTCCTCCTGGATGCTGTATATGGCTCATCACATCCCATTGCCATCTAGTCAATTCTAACTCATACCGACCCTATAGGACAGAGCAGAACTGCCCCATAGGGTTTCCAAGATTGTAATCTCTATAGAAGCAGACTGCCACATCTTTCTCCCTTGGAGCGGCTGGTGGGTTCCAACATAGAAAACACAGGAAAGGAAACAGGAAGTGCTGAGCTCGAGTAAACCTGATGGAATCTACACGTTATCGAACATTGATTTCCTGGCCCCTTGTCAGTATAATAACTTATTATTTAATTCGATTATTTGTTAATTTTTATTGTTTAGTATCCTTCATCTAGAACATAAGCTCCATGTAGAAGAAGCTTCATTGATCTTCTACATTTGCATATCCCCAGCACCTAGAACTATTTCTGACGCTCATTATATGTTTGTCAAATGAATGAAGGCAAGGAGAAACAGAAAGGAGTAACAAAGAAGGGAGGGGCAAAAAGACCTCGTTTTGTAACAATTCACTTATATTAGAGTAAAAGTCTTAATCAGGTGACCTAGATATTTTGATCAAGCAAGGGTAGCATGGGAGGTACAGAAATACTCTGGACTCACATTAATGGCAGTCATTTACACAACAACTACGCGTTGAGTTCTTGCAACATTCATGAACAAAATAGGGGGAGAAACCCAGCCTCAGAGGAATAAAGCCTACATTCCCATAAGGAAAGAAGACAGACAATAATTAGTAAACGTAATAAATAAGTAAATTAAATGTTATGTTAGAAAGTGATTAGGGAGACAAAATACGGCAGGGCGAGGATGATCAGAAGTGTACGAGCTTGTATTTTTAAACAGGGTTTCAAGCCAGGCCTCACTGAAAAGGTGACATTTGAGCAAAGTTAGTGACAAACTCAATGGAAGTCAGGCCTCCTAACAAATGGCTGTGTCCTTGGGCAAGTCAGTTTGCAGTCATTTGTAAAAGCAGCCAAAGCTCAGAAAGGAACTCTTGTAGGACAGTGAGAGAACTAGCACACACGTCAGGTTGAATAAGCATGGCAGTGATGTGAAAACAACAAAGGGTAATAAACCCCAGGAATACCTTGTCCTACACCACGTAAAATTTTCACTCAACTCTACAATATTAACTACAATTCTACAGCTTCAGATAATCATTAAACATGTTTAAAAGAACCTTTTCTTTCAAATGAAAATATTTTCAGAAAGGTAGGACAAATAACCTATGTATTATTTACAACTTGGGTGCTCCAAGCAGTTGAAATAAGATACACCAGATTTGAGTAGGCACAGCCCATAGGAAGATGATAATCAATCTGATTCCCTAAAACAAAAGTGGAAAAAGTGTGGCCTTTTAAATCAGCAAGATTGGATTAAAATCTATTATCTCATAAAATGGGAACAATACTCTGTACCTCACTGGACTGTGAGAAACTCATTACACATTCACACACATACACATATCCAGGCACACACATATATGATTACATATATTTTCTTCTTTGCCACCATATTCTTAACTTTCACCAACCCAACCAGCTGCCATCAAGTCAACTCCAACTAATGTGTCAGAGTAGAATTATGCTCCATAGGGTTTTTAATGGCTTATTTTTCAGAAGTAGATCGCCAGGTTTTTCTTCTGAAGTGCCTCTGGGTAGACTCCAAACTCCAACCTTTCAGTTAGCAGCTAAGCCAGTTACTTACTTGCACCAACCCAGGACTCCAAATTTCATGAAGGCAGTGCTATTTCTGTTTTGCATACAACTTCAAGTCCACACCTGACAAAGTGCTCAACTTACAATAAATGTACAATAACAGTGATCATTATTATTGCTACCTTGTGCAATCCTTTAAAACCAAGAGTTATTGAGAGAGAGCTTAAAATAGCAGAGAGATTTTGGGGGCTTGAGAAGAAGAAGGAAATGAGGAAAAGATCCAGAAAGAGTAGCATCAGGATGCTAGGCAACAGGGGCAAGTTATCTAATAAGCAAGGTAAGCGCCATGCTAAGCTGGAAGATCATCTGTAGTGGGTTTCAACCCATGTGAAATTGTTCACTACAGTTTAGTAAGTAAGCACAAGTAAGGTCGTGCCTACCTTGCTTACTGGCTCATTTGTACCTGTCCAAAGAAAAAACCCATTGCCAGTTAGTCAATTCCAACTCATAGCGACCCTACAGGACAGAGCAGAACTGCCCCATAGGGTTTCCAAGGAGCAGCTGGTGGATTTGAACCGCCAACCTTTTAGTTAGCAGCAGAGTTCTCAACCACTGCACCACCAGGGCTCCTCAGCCCTTGTCAGGGATTATAAATTTAAAAAGAAGCTTTGATTCTGTAGGAAGGTGCTATGGGGTTGGGAGAGAGACAGATGCCAGCCATACCTAGAAGCAGAATCTTTGATGTGGCGAAAAAATGTGAAATGGTTCACTACAGATGATCTGACAAGAAGGTAAGCACTGTGCTTACCTTGCCTATTGGTTAATCTGCTCTTGTTAGGCAAGCTTTTCATATGTCAAAATTTTGGCCAGGAAAGAAACGCTCGTCCTGGTTTTTCTCAATGTGTTTGCTCAAAGTGTAGTCTGTGAACCAGTGTGGTCCATGAAATGTCTGTTTTCCATCTGTAACAAAATAACTACAGAAATTGAGAGTAAGCATTTTAAAAATTTACAGCAATTTGATATTGTCATAACATCCAAGCACATAATTTTGTATTTTACAAAAGTACAAATTTGCAATAGACAGACAAACAAAACAATCTGGTCCTCTGCCACAGATAGTTTGAGAAGTCCTGAATATACTGACCATCTGCCCTGACACTCAGTGCCTCAGCTAAGAATCATAATTAATTGATACAATTAACAAACATCAGTCAAAATGTTAACATATGAAAAGTAGGCCTCTATATACAGAGAAAACTTTCATTTAAATTGAGAAAATACAGGCCAAACACAAAAATTATCTAAAACACTTAGAAACAAGTCTCCTAGTAAGTGGGGGTCAGGCTTCCCTTGAGCTCAACACCTTACCAACTTCATTAGGGCAAATGAGGATGTAGATGAAGACACTGTGAAATCGTGTTTGTTGTAGTACGCCGTCAAGTTTTTCTGACTCATAGCTACTCTACAGGGCAGAGGAGAACTGTCCCATAAAGTTTTCTAGGCTGTAATCTTTATGGGAGCAGATCGCCAGGTCTTTTCTCCAATGGAGTCACTGGTGGGTTCGAACTGCCGACCTTTTGGTTAGCAGCCAAGCACATAACCACTGCACCAGCAAAGCTCCTTATGAAATCATGCAGTGTTGTCTAAAATCGTGGCATCATTATACTGTTATAAATTATTATACCATTATGTTATAAAGCCTCAAGTAGAAATTACAATTGCGAAGCAGGTAAAAATAATAATAATAAATGCACATAAGAAGGATTCAAAGTTCAACATATAAAGAAAGATGACTAAAATTAGAGAAAAATAAAATGCTGGGGAAATAGTTTTCTGAGAGTTACATTACATTATCAGTTACCTGCATTTCTGTACATATTTACATATATTCATTTACATGTACATATGAATATAATACAAAAGCTGAGATGACTGAGTCTGTACTTTGTACGAGAAAATTAATTCAATCCTTATTTTTTTAAAGATTGCAGATAGAGAAATATTTTAATTAAAACATTTACCAGCTAAAACACATCCATAGATACAGTCATTAAGACTATCCCATTCCGTCTTCCCTGGAAATCAACCCCAAATAAGGAAATTTTAAAAAAAGAAAGAAAGAAAAAACAGAAACTCCATCTTCCATGAAAACAGAAAATTTCTGCAACTTAAAGCACAACATAAAAGATGAAAAATAGATGAATGAAGAAGTAATAACTTCTCAGGAAAGAAGTTAAAACCCAAGTCCTTTAGACAAAGATAGCTCCACGAAAAGCAAGTCAATTCACTCTAAACAGATTCAAGAGACACCAGGTACCATGATAAATGGAAAAAGGTAAGGCTGAAAATGGTGAATATAAAATTGCCTGAAACTTTGTATCAGGAACAATGAACCTCCTAGATGTCTACCACCACCTCACCCTTTAAGAGGCAAGGGATATAATCTCTGGAAAAATTGAAATGAAGCAACTCTGGATTCCAAGACATCAGGCACAGAGAAGGACTGAGAATGAAGGTTATAGACTGAAAACTAAACCAAAAACCCAAACTCATTGCTATCAAGTCGATTCCAACTCACAGCGACCCTACAGGACAGAGTAGAACTGCTCCACAGGGTTTCCAAAGCTGTAAATCTTTACACATCTTTCTCTTGCAGAGCAGTTGGTAGGTTCAAACCACCAACTTTTTGGTTAGTAGCGGAGTACTTAACCCACTGCACTACCAGGACTCCTAGACTGAAAAGAGAGATACTGAATAAAGTCTGCGTACCAAGTGCTACCCTACCCAGCCTCAGAAAGCTAGGAGCCAGGATTACAACCAACTCCCTCCCAGTTGCCCCTCACAGATGAAAATGCCCTACCAGAATGAGGAACCCAGAAAACAGGGACCCTACAGAGAAGAGATGAAAAAAGAATTCCCTGAAAAATACTGACAGCAAGACCTAATATGATCGCCATGGAGTGGCTTAGAGAGCAACTTACCCCTGATCAGATGAGGATTATGAAGGCCTCCAGGAGGGATATTATCAGAGAAAAAAAAATGATAGATTTTCACCACAGTTTAAACATGGGTGTTGATTGTGGATCCAAGTAAAATGAAATCCTTGACAACTTCAATATGTTCTCTTTTTATCATGATGTTGCTTATTGGTCCAATTGTGAGGATTTTTGTTTTCTTTATGTTGAGGTACAATCCACACTGAAGGTATAGTCTTTGATCTTCATTAGTAAGTACTTCAAGTCCTCTTCACTTTCAAGCTTCTAGGGGCTGCCTATATTGCTTGGCTCATGGCCTTTTCCTATCTTCAAGGCCAGCAATGGCTGGTCAAGTGTTTCTCACATCAAATCACTCTGATGTTGACTCTTCTGCCTCCCTCTTCCACATTTAAGCTCCCTTGTGATTATAGTGGGTCCAACTGGATAATCCAGGCTAATCTCCATATTTTAAGGTAAATTGATTAGCAACCTTAATTCCATCTAATACCTTAATTTTTCTTTGTCATATAACTTAACATATTCACATGTTCCAAGGATTAGAACATGCACACCTTTGGAAGCCATTATTGTGCCTACTATTATTGTTATTGTGTGCCACCAAGTCAATTCTGACTCATAGCAACCCCATGTGACAGAATAGAACTGCCCTCACAGGGTTTTCTAGGCTGTAATCTTTATAAGAGCAGATTGCTAGGTTTTTCTCCTGAGGAGCTGCTGAATGGGTTCAAACCGCCAATCTTTTAGGTTAGCAGCCAAATGCTTAACTGTTGTGCCACCAGGTCTCATTGTGCTTATTACAGAAGTCAAATACAATACAGTGTCTTAAAAAAGTATTCTTAACAGCTCTGAAAATTATTCCAAAATTAGATACAAATAAAAATCAGTGTGTTAAAATACTCATCTTAGGGTTACAAATTAATGAAGTAACAAAAAGAGATATATCTTCAGAAGTTTTCCATGTTAATTTAGAAGCCCAGCCTTTGTGAACGCCACATTCAAGATTTCAAACCTCAGAAAAGTATTAGTATTTTAAACAGTACAAGAGAAAATGCAGAGAGAAAATTTAGAGTAAAATAATTTTTAATTGCATTAGTAATAATTCAAAGCAAGCCAAAATTTTATTTCAATAATAACTTCTAACCCAAAGCACAAATACATTAACCAATCAGAACAGACAAAAGCTAAATAAGACCAATCAGATGTCACCAGTTGACTACATTACCCCTGCCAATTTAAACATAAGAGCCATGCTCACTGTCTTAGTTATCTAGTCCTGCTATAAAAGAAATACTACAAGTGGATGGCTTTAATAAACAGAAATTTATTCTCTCACAGTCTAGAAGGCTAGAAGTCTGAATTCAGGGTGCCAGCTCAGGGCAAGGCTTTCTCTGTCAGCTCTGGGGGAAGATCACTGTCATCAATCTTCCCTTGGGTCTAGGAGTTTCTCAGCACAGGGACCCTGGGTTCACAGGATGTGCTCTGCTCCTGGCTTTTCTATCTTGGTGTTATGGCATCCCTCTCTCTACTTGCTTCTCTCTCCTTTTATCTCTTAAAAGAGAATGACTCAAGATATAACCTAATCCTATAGATTGTGCCCTGCCTCATTAACATAACTGCCTCTAATCCTGCCTCATTAACATCATAGAGGTTAGGATTTACAACACATAGGATAATTACATCAGATCACAAAATGGAGGACAACTACACAATACTGGGAATTATGGCCTAACCAAGTTGGCACATATTTTTGGGGGACACAATTCAATCCATGACACTCACCATTGGGATAATATTTCCAACCAAATCTCACCTCCATTCGGCTTATCCAGTCCTTTCAGATTGGATAAACAGTTTGTCTCAGAAGTGAATAATATTTCACAGCCTTGAAAATTTTCTTGATTTACAACCACTTCTACAACGGACATGAAACTTTATCATCAAACCATCCCTTTTTTTTTTTTTTTTGTCTACACAGGAATAGCCGAAGTTTTCACTCTCTTCATCTCTCTCTCTTTAAGCACGCTTTTTCTTATTCTTCTCTGAACTCTTCACAAGTCTTTCACATGCTAAATGGCAGAGTCCGAAAATTTGTACAGCTTATTAACAACACACTGACTTAAATCAAACTTATTTAACATGATTATATGAAAGGCACACAGCAGGCATAATGAGAATATAAAGATTCTACAAAGGCATTGCCTTTTTCACTTCTTTGACTCTCCACAAAGGGCAGGGGCTGACCAAAAAGGGCGAGGCGGGGGGTAGATAATAAAATACACACTAAAATTCAAGAGTATAAGTGAGTCCATTATAAGATCTGTAACAAAAACGAAAATATGTGCAAAAGAACAGGAAGGTAGAAAAAGCAAACTTAGTTTCTGCATGTATTGAATTTGAGATGGCGCCAGGTGATCCAGATGAAGATGTCTAACAGGCAGTTAAAAATGTGGGAATGGAGCTCGGAAGGGAGGTCAGGACATATATAAGTCATATGCACAGAAGTAGTATTTGGAGTCAAGAAAGATATAAAATACCCACAGAATAAGAGGTCAAAAGACAAATATTGAAGCATCCATCAATAAACATATACTGAGTGACTACTATGCACAAGGCCCTCAGTCTGCTGGGGTTACAGTAATGAACAAGGAAACAAGGTCCCTCTCCTTATGGTACTTAAAACCTAGCAGACACTAATCAAAGGGGAATATCTTCAGTAACTCCAAGATCACTGCTAAGTAACTTTGGTAACACCCATGATTTAGTCTTTCTGACATTCTTTTCCCTTACCATGCCCATCTCAGTATTTTCTCACCCCCCTCCCGTACGGTCATCTATATGTTAAACGTTCCTTTTACATTTATACCATTAAATATACATACCACCTTCTCCGTCTCCTTTGGTTGATCATCATCTTCTACCCTGCCTTTAAGGGAGAATCACTCAACGCTCACTCAGTCCAAGACTCTCTACTTTTCCATATCTATGTTTTCTCAAGTCAGCTCATCTATGTCCAGGGCTTCTGTCTCTATGTAACAGTGGATGACTTCCTAAACATATCTCCAACGGAACTTCTCACTGAGCTCCAACCTGTATACCCAAATATCCACCTGACATCTCAATATTGATACTCATGTTGTTGTTATTTCATTCTGCCTCTATGGTTAGTAGTTTCTTTGTTTCTTTCTCAAGTTTAGGAACAATGTCTTCATCATCTTAACATAGTCCCTTTACTACCTCACCTGAGCTCTGGGTCAGCACTATAAACATAGCATGAGCTCAGTGAGTGGTAAAGTAAATGAGTGGTGATTGCCATTCTATGGATTAGAAATCTAATATTTAAATGTAAGAATGAACAGGACCAGAGTGAGGTCAAGAAAGGAAAAATTGCCCCATTAGGCACCAGGAAATATTCATTCATTCATTATGTACTAAGCAGTTTTAGGCTCTGTGCAGGGATCAAGTCACATTCACAAACTCTTTAACAGTTTGTAGCCTCACACGTATCACTCAAGATAGTTCCACTGCCATTGATGCCCTCTAAAATTTGATAAGAAGTACTCTGATCAACACCAGTGTTAAACCTTATTACCTGCAACACAGCTTTATTGTAGGAATATATATGAAAATTATCGGTTAGAGAACACAGACTGTTTCACCAAAAAGGGCCTTTAATCTAATTACTTCATTTTGCAGGATGAGGAATCTAAGACTCACTCCTTGAGGTCACAAAATTAGCCAGTGGCAGAGTCAAGACTAGAGCGTAATTTTCCTGATCTTGGTCTAGCGAGTTGGTATTCAATGATCTGTGTAAAATGGAAGGGGCTATAGGCATGGATAATTTGAATGGTTGGAATTTTTCTTCAACTGGTTGAGGAATGTGGCTCACTTCCTCTAAACTAAGAAAATCTGCCATTGAGTGTGGGGCCGTGGCCCTGAACCAGATGGCACAAAAAAGTTATGCCAGGAGAGTGTTCTTGTTCCTCTGGCAGTCCTTGTAGCCCTTTTAACAGGAGCCAAACAGCTGAAGGGTGGGCCATTCCCAGGCAGGGATCCCACCCTTCACATAGTCAAATCCATTAGCCTATTCTTCAAGGCTATCCCAACATCTTTCAAGACAAATATATATTTTCCTTTTTGGAATCATTTTTTAAAACCCTAAAGCAGCGACATTTTCTACTTTATAAAGAATTCTAAAAGGCTGGATTAGAGAACAAAGTTGGAAAAAAAAATCAAACTCAAAGCCACAAACAAGACCAACACATTGCAGGGTTCTGAAGAGCTACTCCCAAAAATTCTTAACATTCCTAAATCAGTAAACATTTTCTCTGCAGTCTTCTTCATGAGAGCAATAGGTTTGCTAAAATGGAACTCTGCACGTACTTACATCAAATATTTATATATGCCAAAGTTACTACTGAACACGAAGTATTTCAACTAATGCCCAGTAAACACGACAAAGAACAAGAAGAAAGAAAAGGAGAGAGCTAGAAGATACTGATTATTCCTTGGACTGCTTCACCCTACCTCATCTTGCACGCATTCACTAATGAGTACAGGAGACAAATTTTTATTACTTCTGCTCTCTGACATTCACAGATCTAACAGAAAACTATTATCGGGAAATACAGCCAAAGAAAGGAATAGGCCCTGCTAATGAGTCCGAATTCCCAAAAGCTATTTGCCTATAAGTTCTTTAGAATGGATTTCACCACAGCCAAAATGTGCTTATAAGAAACGTTCCTTAAAAACCAGAATCAATTTTTAAATGTGGAAATACAAATTATTCTTTCATAGTAAATGCTTTTATAAAATGCATTGCCATTCACTATCACATCAAACAGGAAAATCAGCATTCTTCAATTGATTACACCAATGATCAAAAGTTTACCTCCAATGACTAACTTTCAGGAAGAGTGGCAAGCACTTAGCTATGCTCCCCTGGTGTCCTAGTCATTTAGTTATGCCATAACAGAAATACCACGAGTGCATGGTTTTAACGAAGAGAAGTTTATTTCTTAACAGTCAAAGTAGGCCAAAAGTCCAAATTCAGGGTGTCAGCTACGGGGGAAGTCTTTCTCTCTCTGTCGGCCTTCTCATCAGTGTTCCCCGGGACTAGGAGCTTCTCGGCGCAGGGACCCCGGGCCAAAGGACGCGCTCTGCTCCCGGCACTGCTTTCTTGATGGTATGAGGTCCCCCTGTCTCACTGCTCACTTCTGTCTTTTATATCTCAAGAGATTGCCTCAGGACACAATCCAGTCTTGTAGATCAGGTCCTGCCTTACTAACACAACTGCCACCCATCCTCCCTCATTAACATCATAGAGGCAGGTTTACAACATACAGGAAAATCACACAGTACCAGGAATCATGGCCTAGCCAAACTGATACACACATTTTTGGGGGGACATAATTCAAACCATGACACCTGGCAAGAATTTTATTTGCTTTATGTTACTTGCAGGCCACAACTTCTACAGCTCACTTGTTATAAACACAACAGATAACTCCCAGATGAAAAGAACACAGGTAATTTCTCCACTACTTAGAAAAAGCCCAGTATATGAGAGCAGACACTTGATGCTTTATTCCATATACAATTTTACCAACCCAGACATTTTCTACTTTGTCATCTACTTTTGAGATTTAAATAAAGAATGGAGGTTTTTCAGAATGAAACTTATCCATTCAAATGACTAACCAATAAATAAGTTATTAGACAGTAATAGGGTTAGAATATATCCAAACAACAATATTAGCTTCAGGTTATGAAACAACAAATATCCTATTCAGGTAAGTGCTCTATTTTCTGAACATATGAATTTATTTGCTGTCATGTTTGAATCTTAAAAAAAAAAGATTTCTTGCATTTTGTTTCTCATCTGCTATCCCTTACTTGTACACTTAAAAAATGTGTTCCACAACTTCAGCTAATGTACATATGCCAAAAAACCACTTAATCATGAGGGCATTACTTCACCCTAACCTTCTAAGTACCAAATTCATAAACTATTATTATAATTTTTAAAAGAGTTGCTAACTATATGTACAACAAATTGTGCGAGATGCTTTATACATAATAAAATTAATCCTCACTACTACTCTTCCAGGGTAAACATTGTTAGCACTCCTATACAGACTAGGAAAATAAGGCTCAAAAAGGAAGCACACCTTGCAGAAGGTCAAATTGCTGGTAAGTGGAGGAACCAGACCTAGAGTTAGACAAGTCCTGATCCAACCCACATTTCAAGTACTTCACACCCTACCCATCTGCCTTCAATATCATGTTTATATTTTAAAATCAAAATTAATTAATAAGTAAAGCAATTTCCTTCATTAGGTAACATCAATAGACCAATGAGTAAAACAGGTGTGAGTTTAGCTTCTAGAAGTGGGCTTGACCTTAACAATCATATTTTTAGTATGGATGTAAGCTTGACAAATACTTTTAAAACACTGACACTGCAGCCCTGACAGGGGTAATATTTCACCAACATGACATTAAAATTCAATAGAAGGATGTCTCAATGCAGAGCTCAGGGGAACCTCAGGAAGATGAGTGGAACTCACATCAGAATGTAAGGATGGGCACAAAGGACTAATGGACCACAACTACCACAGCCTCCAGCAGACTGAGTCCAGCACAACTAGATGGTGCCCGGCTACCACCACCAACTGCTGTGAGAAGGATCACAATACAGGGTCCCGGACAGAGCTGGAGAAAAATGTAGAACAAAATTCTAACTCAAAAAGAAAAAAAGACCAGACTTACTGGTCTCACAGAGATTGGAGAAACCCCGAAAGTATGGCCCCAGATACCCTTTTTAGCTCAGTAATGAAGTCACTCCTGAGGTTCACCCTTCAGCCAAAGATTAAACAGACCCATGAAACAAAATGAGACTAAATACACACACCAGCTCAGGGGCGGGGATGAGAAGGCAGGAGAGAACAGGAAAGCTGGTAATGGGGAACCAAGGTCGAGAAACGGAGAGGGTTGACATGTCATGGGGTTGGCAACCAATGTCACAAAACAATATGTGTATTAATTATTTAATGAGAAGCTAGTTTGCTCTGTAAACCTTCATCTAAAGGCAATTTAAAAAAAAAAAAGAAAAAGGAAAAGAATGTAAGGACGGGCAGAGATGGGCAAGAAGGCATGTATAAGTTGCTATGGCTCAGCAAGGGGGACCAGCCTGGGGAGGAAGGTATCTGAGGTTATAGTTTGGATAAAACCTATACTGACCTATTCATAATGATAAATTGAGATGAGGAATTAAGTGATGCAAATAGATCAGCGCTCGACTACTAGCTGAAAGGCTGGCAGATCAAACCCACCCAGAGGTGCCTTGGAAGACAGGCCTGGCAATCTGTTTCTGAAAAGTCACAATCTTGAAAACATTATGAAGCCAGTTCTTCTCTGCACACATTGGGTCTCCATGAGTCGGAATCAACTCAATGGCAAATAACAACAAGCAAATGTAAGGATATTTATTTGCTTAGATGCTTGGGTAATAGAGGAGATGCAATATAACCCCATTTCTTCATTGCATATAATGGTTTTATACTATTGGGGTAAAAATGATAATGTTACCTATGATTTAGAATATATGTAATAGAGCAGGAGTTCTCAAAATTGGTTCACAGACTCCTGGGGGTGATTGAGACTCTTCCCGAGGGTCTAAGAGTTCAAGACTATTTCCGTAACAATTCTAAGACATTGTCTGCCTTATTCACTATGTTGATATTTGGGTTTATGGTATATAATACTACTGGTGCCTTAGCATGAATCAAAGCAGTGTCACCCAGCTATATGAATAGTCATCTTATTCTTTACCACTACTCTTTCCCTGTTTAGAAAATGGTTGGTTGGTTGGCAGGTGGGTAGGAAGATTGGTAGATAGGTAGATAAGGAGCTTCACCCAAGAAGGTCTTTGATGAGGCACTAAGCATTATCAATTTTATTAAATCTCAATCCTTAGACACACATCTTTTTAATATTGTTCGACAAAATGGGAAATAGGCATAAAACACTTCTGTAGTATGACGGTTTCCTAAAAGAAAAAACTTGTGTGATTATTGCAAGCTGAACTAGCTGTTATTTTCATGGAACACCATTTCTACCTGAAAGAATGGCTGACAGACAAACTACAGTTTTGATAGACAAACTAAGTTTTCAGACTTCTGTATTTGGCAGCCATTTTCTTGAAAATAAATAAGCCTGTCACTTTAAGAAAAACAACTGATAAGATTTTTTTGCCAATATTAAAATTCCTGCTTTCAAATAAAAGTTGAATTTTGGAAAACTCGTATCTGTCACCATGAACTTGATAGCTTCCCAACACTTAAATATCTTTCTAATGAGATCAGTGGTGATATTCATGAATATGATATTTCTGATATCATACAATGATATGTGTCAAAACTTGGGAGATCTATGTAACCATATCTACCAATATCTTCCAAGGGACCAGGGCATGATGTTACAAAATCATGCCTGGGTAAAAGATTCATTCAAAGTGCAAGACAGATGAGCGGATGTTAATTTAACAGAGTCTGAAAAGTTCATTATATGACTCTACTTTCTACCTTGCAAGAAGCCTTTAAGAAACTACTTGTTAAATTTTGGTATAATATCAAAAAAGAATATTCACAATTATCTGAAAAATCTATTAAAATGCTCATCACTCTTTCAACTGAGTATCTGTGTGAGGCCCACTTTTCTTCATATACTTTAACTCAAATTATATATCAGAACGGACTGAACACAGAGATATGAAAATCCAGCTGTCTTCCATTAAGTCAAACATTAACATGATTTGTAAAAATGTGAAATACTTTTCTCAGTGAATTTTTTTGTTTTGAAAATGGTTATTTTTCATAAAAAATGTGTTCTTTTGTTAGCACAATGGGCTTATTTTTAAATAAATTTTTAAAATATGTTTTAACTGTCTCTGTTTTAATGTCTAATACAAAATATTGATAAATATAAACCACATAAACTTAAGCTCATTGGGGTTCTCAAGGATTTAAGACAGCAAAGAAATCCTGAGACCAATAGTTTGAAAAGCCCTATATCAGAGTACTACATTCCAAATAGGAAAGAGGAAAGGGAACGTGATTATCATGCTAATTATGCCTTTATTCATGAAGAACTCTGAACATTAAATGTCTTGTTTAGAGATTTAAAGGGGAAAATAAATTGCAGTTGGGGCTCATTCCTATGGGCTGGGGAGACAGACCCTCCAAAACCTTCAACAGTAGAGTCTGTGTGACACTCCTTCCAGGTATTCTTGTTCAGCATGTGGGAAACGGCAAGGAGGAAGGAGAAAGCAGCAGCATCTGTTGTGAATCATGTGACTGGGAAGTCTTTTCTGGGCATTTTTTTGAGAGTAAGATAGGGGATAAAAGGAGGATCACTAGCCATCCCCAAGGTTAACAACAACAACAAAAAGGTTCCAACAAGTTCACTCTAACTCGTGGCAACCCCACGTGTTTCAAAGTAGAACTATACTCCATAGGGTATTCAATGGCTGTGATCTTTCAGAAGCAGACCACCAGGCCTTTCTTCTGCGGTGCCACTGGGTACACGTGAACTGCCAACCTTTCCAAGGTAGCCAAGGGTTTAACCATCTGTGCCACCCAGGATTCCCAAGGTACAACCTAGCAGAAAGTTATGACAGATGAGGAACTCAGTGCCTAAAACATGTCCTTGGCACTACTTGTTCTTGATAGGAAAAATAACTGCTAACCAGCAGTCTGACCTAATAAGAATCCTGACTTGCAGGAACAGTGGGGATATGGCAGCGTCCCCTGGGCAAAGCATCAACATTAATCCATTCACCCAAGTAGGGAAGTATCCCTACTTTGGAAAGGAAGAAAATTAGGGTTTAAAGCCATACTGAACTGCTCCTAACATTCTATGCAATTTACTCTTGATTTAGGAAATAATATTGGAGTTATTATTCCCTCTCCTTGAGCATACAGAATGTGATCCAGCTGGAGCTGGGCTCACAAGGACTCACAAGGACACATCAACTGGGCCCTGAGGTATAAAGACAAGAGCTAAGATACTCTTGTAAAATATCTTTTAGGGAAACTTTCACATAAAGCCAATCAAACAGAACACAAAAGACTTTCCACTTTTACCTTTTTCTATTAGCATTTAGTGAATTGAAATTTGTTGGACCAATGAAGACCCTCCTGACTGTCGTTACTGAAACCTGTACCAATGATTGTTAAGAAAGACAATTCAAAATGTAGGATCACAGCTTCTAGCCAATCTGTGAAAAGGTGAAGCTTTCAATGGTCTTGCCCATTTGTAATGGTCTTTGGAATCAGGCAGACATGGCTGTGGCAGCATGCTTGTCCATTTTCCCATTCTTGCCTATTCTGTTATATTTTACAGACTTTGAAAGACATGGCTTTAGCAACATGCTTGTCCGTTTTCCCACTTTTGTCTGTCCTGTGATATTTCCGTGGACTCGGGCAGACATGGCACTGGCAGCATGGTTGTCCGTTTCCCACTTTTGCCTTTTTAAATATATGCCAAATAAAACTTCCTTTTTGCTTTACTAAACTTTCTCATGTTTTTACCCTACAACACTCTTTAATGATTTAACTTTTGATATAACCCATAAAACAACATTGCATGTTCTATAAATTCATTCAAAATTAAAATTATATAGAGATAAGATCAAGCTAGATTTTGGTAGCACCTTTTTTTAGGAATTACAAAGCATCATGTAATCGCTGTTATTATAAATTATTAATGGTATTCCTAAAAGAAAGAAAGGACCAAAAAATCATTTCACAGAGGGAAAAAGAAACCACTGAACAAGAAAAGCAGCAACTTGTTTAAAGAATCAAAATGTAGAACAGGAGTAGTCACTTCACAAAAAC
Source organism: Trichechus manatus latirostris (assembly GCF_000243295.1). NCBI lineage: Eukaryota > Metazoa > Chordata > Mammalia > Sirenia > Trichechidae > Trichechus > Trichechus manatus. Next base: position 12,055,782 of record NW_004443992.1, on the reverse strand, counting down.
ACTCTGTAACCTTGCAGAGCCCATATCAAAGCTTAACTAGATGTTGGTATGGTCCACTAATGATTTATTATAGATCATCCTAACTCCTTCCAGAGACAATTATTGAAATAACAGTAAATTAGCATCTTTCTTAAAGAGCATACATTTATCTGTCTTATTTCTTTTCACAGTCCCCCCATCTCCTAACATATCACATTCCTTGGCAAACTACAGGCACTTGAAAAAATGACTATCTGCTTTTAAATGTTTAATGATTGGGGTGGAGAGGTAAGGGCATTTCTTTTTAGGAGATGTGGAAGTATTAAAAAAATTGCAAAGACCAGTTGGAAGATGGTTACCTGCAATAATAAACATGGCTGAAACGGAAACTATTGATTGAAGGAGAGAACTTTGCAGACCAAAGGAGACAACAGAGGTGATGGAAATTTATTATTTAGAAGGGCCAATACTCAATAAACATTTGTTGAATGGCGACTTCCCTGAGGGAAACAGATGAAAAGAAAGGACAGTATCTAGAGACCTCACTGAGAGCTATCAGCAAGCACTTCACACCTCTTAAAGAGACCTTTAAGGTTGGAGGTGAGCATCTGTAGTTGCCTCTTCAAGCTGAACCACTTTGTTCTCAGGCCCCCAAGTACACCAAAAATAGGTTTAGCTCAAAAGTCTTCCATTCCTAGGAAGAGAATGGCATTAATGCCAGAATTACATTAAACAGAACAGTTTCCAGTTTTACATTTACTATAAAAAGGATCCTTGGCTTGACCTAGGCATTTGTATTATAATCTTTTTTGTAAATTGTACTCATTGTCTGGGAGCAGTGGTGGTTCAATGGTAGATTGCTTGCCTTCAGTGAGACTGGGTTTGATTCCTGACCAACGCACCTCAAGCACAGCCAACACCCATCTGTCAGTGGTGGACGCTTGAATGTTGCTGTGATGCTGAATGGGTTCCAGTGAAGCTTCCAGACAAAAGACTGACTAAGAAGACAGGCTTAGCAATCTAATTCCAAAAAATCAGCCAATGAAGACCACAAAAGTCCGATCCCATTATGCACGGGGACTCCATGAGTCAGGGGCCGACTTGATAGCAGCTAACGACAACAACCCATTATTTATAAAGTCAAATTAACATCACTGCTGTTGCTAATATATGAAAGTATTTAAGACTGTATTTAAGATGTAGGAAAGCCTAGATCATGGTGAAAACCAAGGCCTGGCCCACGGAAGTGTTTTGTTTGACTTGCATGGTATTTTAAAGATGAAAAATTTTGCATAGAAATCTGGCTTTCCAGCTTCTCTTGGGAAAAAAAAAAATTATGTAATCATCAACACTGGGCCTGCATTCTAGAGGGACAGGAGTTAGCAGTATCTGATCAATGATCTTCCTAATGATAGAAGGTGTTATAAGGTATACACCCTCTACTTGGCCAGTCACCATCATCCCTTATTGCTTTAATGCAGCCCATCTCATTCAAGTTCCCAGCCCAGCTCCACTGATAGTTGAGTTAGGAACCCCTGGGCTGACCAACTATTTAACATAAAAAGACCTCAGGGGATTCCTCTTCCTGGTGCCAGCTACCTAAAGTACAGGCTGAGAATACAGAAAGAAATGACTTTGCCAGGGCTAACTTCGCCAGCTAAATATTAGTGTAATAAAAAATAACACAATGGCCCAATTTTGTCAAAATTACAAAGATCATTCCAATTAAGTAACAGAAAGCTAAAAACTCTGCTATTGATTATTCTTTCAGTCAAGAGCATTTGATAACACCCAATAAAACAGGAACATCTGTAAGAATGCAAATTGAGGAGTTAGCATTTTCTGAGATCAGCATATTCTGAACTGCCATTACAGCTAGAGAATGCTAAAACACCTGGACAAATGTCATAGCTGCCCTGGCTACTTAAACTTTCAAGGACTAAGACACTGGCTATACATACTACAATAGAAACAGAACCAAGGTAGTATATTTTAATATCTATAAGCTTTTAAATGTCTGTAAAGATCATGGGGATTGATTGGGCTCTTGACTATTTCTTTGCATTGTTATTAGGGAAGAATAAAATACTCATAGACACATTGTTAATACCACATTGCATCCTGGAAATAAAAGTTAGGATCCTTCAATATGATGACTTTTGTTGGATCCTGGAGTCAAATCTTTTTTTTTTTTTTTTAATGTTAGAAGCTGACTTATTGAAAATGAAGAAAAAGTATTTGAAACTCACATGAGCTCTACTCATATTTTCTAGAAATTTATGTAATTATGAAAATGACATCTGTCTGTTAAATAACCTATGCTAAGTTCACCAAGGTTTCAAAGGGAAAAAAATGTTTAATGCATATTCTGGAGGTTCTGCAACTTTTTACCATTTTACATTCCCTTGGCCTTAAGGTAACTGACAAAAAGAATGGTCACCAATTTTTATAAGAGGCCTACGACTTACACATTAGCTGAAAACAATGATGACACTCTTTTGTAGAATCTTTTGTTCAGGTTGCTTATTACTAAGAGATGTTTTAAAAACTTGGAGGAAATAATTAGTAACCTTTTTATGTTCTTTAAGCTGAAGAATCCAATGAGGGAGAAATATTATATCTATGAGAACACAAAAGAGAATGTATAAACCAACTGCATGCCTAGTACTTGATCTTAAACTCTGATTTGCCACTTCCCTTCTGCAATAGTTTGACTTGAAGGATTTAATGAGGTAGATTTTTTTTTTAAACTTTTAGTCTTCAAAGTGTCTTTGAATAAAGGTCAAAATATAAAATTCTAGCATTTATCTCGTATGCAAAATGGAAAATTAATGTCTTGTAGAATCAAAAAAATGATCTGCCATAGTAAAGAATTTTATAATAGTTGCACATTTGTCTTTGTCTGGTAGGTTTGAATCATGTCTAAGTCATCTTGTATCATTCATACTTTCTAGCACAGGACTTTACCTCTAGAGTAAGTGTCAGTAAATACTTCAGTAACTAAAATCTATAGAAAATATGAAAAACAAATGCATATACATTTTACCAAAAAGCTCTCAAATATTTAATTTCAAAAATTAAGAAATGTTTTGTAAAGTTCTTTAAGTTTTAGTTGCAGGCAACCAAGGCTTACCAAAGTACATCATCAAACAACGTAATGGAATTATGACCATATACACTCAACGACCAACATTAAGTACAGTGAAGAAGTGTTTCAATGTCAAGCATTTCAGTACAATCTTCAGACAAATATTCATAGATAAGTGAATGGTCATGCTTTCACTTATTTTATATGATTACCTGAAAATGTAAGGCCCATTAAAAACAGTCTCTAAAAAAATTTTTTAAGCATAGACTTCATAAAGCTATCAACTCTGCTCCAATACTCTTTACCTTGCCTTGGTTCCTCCAGCAGGAATTAAGTTATGAATCACAATTATCAGTAAACCCATTGCCACCGAAACGATTCCAACTCATAGCAACCCTACAGGACGAAGTAGAAATGCGTCCTCATAGGGTTTCCAAGGAGCGGCTAGTGGATTCGAACTGCCAAACTTTTGGTTAGCGGCCAAACACTTAACCACTGCTCTACCAGGGCTCCAATTATTAATAAGTGGGAAGTGAAAGCTAAGGGAAACAGATGAGTAATGACAAGGAGCACAAGGGGTATAGTTTCCTCTCTTTCTCCACCAGATATCTATACTCCTAGCAAGAGAAGCAAGTGACGGGGCAGTGGAATGGAATGCATGGGTCAAACAATAGACCCACTCAAAGCCTATTACAATCACTTGACCCAGGTCCCTAAGAAGCAGCAGCTCTAAAATCACTACTAAGACTAGGGCACTCATTCTGGGTTTCCAGAGGCATCATCATCCCACCCTCAATGGTTAAGGCTGTGATTTTTCACTACTGGCATAAGCCTCTTTGGTTAGCCCACATTGAGAAATAAAGTGAAATAATATTTTAAGTGTACAAGGTAGGTCACATTGAGAAACAATACATAAAATCATAACTATCTTTCAAAATGTAAAACTGGAAACATGAACAGTGATTATGGAGAGCAGCACAGAAAGAAAAGTTAATAGTTTCACTTCTGCCAAAAACACGCTTTGAGGACTGGATGGGTCTCTTAACATATCTAGGCATTTACTCATTCATAAGGGATTGGCCTGAGATCTCCTCAGCCCTAAAACCTCAAGACTGTAGACAGTGAAGTAGATCTGAAAATAACACTAAAACAGGGTACTTTACCGGGAACAAATTTGAAATTAACTTGCTCAGGTTGCTGTTGTTGTTGTTAGGTGCCATCTAGTCGATTCTGACTCATAGCAACCCCATATACAACAGAACAAAACGCTGCCCAGTCTTGTGTTATCCTCACAAGCATTGCTATGTTTAAGTCCACTGCTGCAACCACTGTGTCAATCAATCTCATCCAGGGACTTCCTCTTTTTTGCTGACCCTCTACTTTATCAAGCATGATGTCCTTTTCCAAGGACTGGTCCCTCCTGATAATGTGTCCAAAGTACATGAGAGAAGTCTTACCATCCTTCCTTCTAAGGAGCATTCTGGCTGTACTTCTTCCATACTGTATATATATTTTATCTTTGAACCTAAGTATTGCAGTACATCTATGTTCAATGCCTTCTACCGACTTTGACATTTCAAGAAATTCTAGTCCTCCATTAAATGCCTGATTAAAGTGTAATTTCCTTCGTGATGTTATGGTAGATTAATTTATTGGTATCTGGACAAGGAATTTAACTGAAAAACTAAACAAAGAATCAGCAACAAGAGATTTGCATTTTCAGCAAATGAACTTATCAAGTCTCTGAAGTCATCTATATATTAAGGAATTTAGTACACATACACACTAGGATACATGTATAAGAATGTTCATTCAGTCTTGTTTATAATAGTCCCAAACTGCAAACAAACCAAACTGTCATCAAGAAAATGATAATTAAATCTGGCATATTAATATAAGGGAATTCCACATAACTATGAAAATTAATCAACTACAGATATGCAATAACAGATAACTCTCACAGACATACTGTTGAACTAAAGCATTAAGAAACAAAACTGTATGAATACAGTCATATAACATTCAAAAAAACATGTAAACCTAAACTAAAATGTTTAGTGTTTGATATTTAGGTAGTAAAAATTAAAAAAAAAAAAAAAAAAACAGGAACAGTAATCACAAAATTCAGGATAGAGGTTACCTCTATAGGATGGAAGAGAATTTCAGTGGAGTGAGGGCACTTGAGGGCTTCTCAAGGCAAACTAAATTCCATTTCTTGACCAGGAAAGTGCTTATACAGGAGTACAGGTATAAATCGTATACGTTTTCTTTACTGTACATTCTTTATGCACATATGTATATCTTCCACTTAAAAATATGTTTAAATAAAGGGGCTCATATACTAAAACAAAATACCAATAAATATGGAATGTTAACTACTGAACAAATCATTGCTTTGGCTAGAACCAGAAAGCATCCCTGAGGAAGAAGAGAGAAAGAAACATCGTTGCAGTCACACCTGATGACCAAAATCACTGAGAAAAATCATGAGATGACACCAACCATCCAGAAAATGTGTCTCAATCATATTATGCTGCCACATCAAGAAAGGAAACACAACATGGCACTGTAGTCAGAAGCACCATACCAGCCAGATAACAACCTAGGAAATGAATTCTTAAGGACTATGCAAAACAGAAAGAATTACAACAGGGAACCAGAGAGGTTAATCTGTAATAGACAACAACATCAGAACAATAAAAGAGGGAATAAATGGTGTAGGTATAGAACCTTCTAATGGAGAGGAGGGCAAGGAAATACCAAGTCATAATAGACTGGTTCAAACCTAGGAAGATAGGGGTAAATTTCAAGGTGACCACAAAGAAAGTTAACAAACCTACTCATCAAAATAAAGAAGAAAAACATTAAGTCTCAGTAAAAACAAAACATACAAAAACAAAAGAAATGAAAAAAAATCCACAAACAAAAGGAATTCAAAACAGGAGAGCGAGATGAGCAAAGAAAATGTCGGCAATACAAAAAAAAAAAGCACTACAAAATGACAGCAATAAATTCACACCTATCAATAATTACACTGAATGTAAATGG
>NW_004443992.1:12048215-12049539 GCF_000243295.1 Trichechus manatus latirostris | reverse complement strand
ATCAAACAGAATAAAACAGACTTTAAAACAAAATCCACCATAAAAGACAAAGAAGGACACTATATAATGATTAAGGGGATGATCCATCATGAAGGCATAACCATAATAAACATCTACGCACCCAATGACAGGGCTCCAAAATACATAAAACAAACTTAACAACACTGAGAAGAGAAATTGAGAGTTCCACAACAATAATAGTAGACATCAACACACAACTCTCAGAAAAGGATGGAACATCTAGAAAGAAATCCAACAAAGATACAGACGACCTAAAGGGTATAATCAGCCAATTTGACCTCACAGACATATATAGAACACTCCACCCAACAGCTGCGAAGTACATGTTCTTTTCCAATGCACACGGAATGTTCTCCAGAACACACCACATCTTAGGCCACAGAGCAATCCTCAACAAGATCCAAAATGATGAGATGATATAAAGGATCTTCTTGGACCACAAAACCATCAAGGTAGATATTAACAACAGGAAGAGCAAGGAAAAAAAAAATCAATTACATGGAAACTGAATAACACCCTGCTTACACATCACTGGGTAATAGAAGAAATCAGAGATGGAATCAAAAAATTCCTAGTATCAAATGAGAATGAAAACACATCATACCAAAACCTTTGGGAGCAGCAAAGGCAGTCCTCAGAGGACAATTTATAGCAATAGATGCACACATCAAAAAAGAAGGCACAAAATCAAAATGTTAACTACAGAACTCCAACAAATAGAGAACAGCAAAAAAGCTCACAGCCACTAGAAGAAAGGAAATAATAAAGATCAGAGCAGAAATAAATGAAATAGAGCATAGAAAAACAATAGAAAGAATCAAGAAAACCAAAAGCTGGTTCTTGGAAAGGATCAACAAAATCGACAAACCCCTGGCCAGACTGACAAAATAAAAACAGGAGAGGACCCAAATAACCCAAATAAGAAATGAAATGGCAGACATTACAACACACCAAACTGAAATAAAAAGCATTATAACAGAGTATTATGAAAAACTATACTCCAACAAATTTGAAAACCAATAGGAAATGGATAAATTTCTAGAAATATACTACCTATCCAAACTACCACAAAGTGATGTTGAAAATCGGAACAGATCCATAACAAGAGATTGAAAAGGTAATAAAAAAACTCCCAACAAAAAAGAGTCCTGGCCCATATGGCTTCACCGGAGAATTCTACCAAACATTCAGAGAAAAGCTTATACCAGTACTACTCAAACTATTTCAGAACATAGTGAAGGGATACTTCCAAATTCATTTTACACAGCCAGTATAACCCTGATACCAAAACCAAGAAAAGACG
>NW_004443992.1:12046881-12048000 GCF_000243295.1 Trichechus manatus latirostris | reverse complement strand
ATTGTGCTGGAAGTTCTAGCTAGAGCAATAAGGCAAGAAAAAGAAATAAAGGGCATCCAAATTGGTAATGAAGAAGTTAAACTGTCCCTGTTTAGGAATGATATGATACTGTACACAGAAAACCCTAAAGACTCCATGAGAAAACTACTGGAACTAATAGACTCAGCAGAGTAGCAGGACACAAGATAAAAATAGAAAACTTGGTTGGATTCCCATACACCAATAAAGAGAACGATGACAAGGAAATCAGGAAAGCAGTATCATTTATAATAGCCCCTAAAAAAATAAAATACTTAGCAATAAATCTAACTAGGGATGTAAAAGACCTATACAAAGAAAACTACAAAACACTACTACAAGACACACAAAGAGACCTACATAAATGGAAAAACATACCATGATCATGGATAGGTAGACTCAACTTTGTGAAAATGAAAATTCTACCAAAAGCAATTTACAAGTACAATGCAATCCCGATCTAAATACCAACAACATTCTTCAAAGAGATGGAAAAACTAATCATTAACTTTAGATGGAAAGGGAAGAAGCCCCAAATAAGTAAAGCTCTATTGAAGAAGAAAAAAAAAAAGTAGGAGGACTCACACTACCTGACCTCAGAACCTACTATACAGCTATGGTAGTCAAAACATCCTGGTACTGGTACAACAACAGACACACTGACCAATGGAAGAGAACTCAGAACTCAGATGTAAACCCATCCACCTATGGTCAACTGATCTTCGACAAGAGTCCAAGGTCCATCAAATGGGTAACAGACAGTCGTTTTAACAAATAGTGCTGGCAAAACTGGATGTCCATCTGCAAAAAAAGGGAACAGGACCCAGACCTCACACCATATACAAAAACTAATTCAAAATGGATCAACGACCTAAACATTAAGCCAAAAATTATAAAATTCATAGAAGAAAAAATAGAATCACCGCTAGAGCCCCTAATGCATGGCATTAACAGGATACAAACCACAACCAACAACATACAAACCCCAGAAGATAAGCTAGACTACTGGGATCTTCTAAAAATTAAACACTTACACTCATCAAAAGACTTCACCGAAAGAGTAAAAAGAGAACCTACAGACTGGGAAAAAATTTTTGGACA
>NW_004443992.1:12033650-12046730 GCF_000243295.1 Trichechus manatus latirostris | reverse complement strand
AAATGATACAACCATTTTGGAAAACAATATGGCACTTCCTTAGAAAGCTAGAAATAGAAATACTATACGATCCAGAAATCCCACTCCTAGGAATGTATCCTAGGGATATAAGAGCTGTCACACGAACAGACAGATGCACACCTGTATTCACTGCAGCACTGTTCACAATAGCATAAAGATGGAAACAACCTAGATGTCCATCAACAGATGAATAGATACACAAACTATGGTACAATGGAGTAGTATGCAACGATAAAGAACAATGATGAATCTGTGAAGCATTTCATAACATGGATGAAACTGAAGGACATTATGCTGAGTAAAATAAGTCAATCTCAAAAGGACAAAGATTGTATGAGACCTCTACTGTAAATATTCATGGAAAAGTTTACACACAAAAAGAAACAATCTTTGTTAGTCACCCGGGATGGGGGAGGGGAACTAAATAGACAATAGGTAAGTGGTAACTTTGCTAAGAGTAAGACAGTACACAATACTGGCGAAGCCAGCACAACTTGTACTAGGAAAGGTCATGGAAGCCCGATAGACATATCTAAACTCCCTGAGGGACTGAATTGCTTGACAAAGGGCTGTGGGGACCATGGTCTCTGGGAACATCTAGCTCAATTGGCATGACACAGCTTATAAAGACAATGCTCTACATTCTACTCTGGTGAGTAGTGTCTGGGGTCTTAAAAGCCTGTGAGCGGCCATCTAAGATACTCCACTGGTCTCACCCCTTCAGGAGCAAGAGAGAATGAAGAGAACAGGATACAAGGGAAAGATTAGCCAGAAGGACTAATTGTCCATAGTTACCAAGGCCTCCACCGGACTGAGTCCAGTACAGCTACATGGTGCCCGGCTACCACTACTGACTGCTCTCATCGGGATCACAACAGAGGGTCCTGGACAGAGCTGGAGGAGGATATAGAACAAAATTCTAACTCACAAAACAAAGACCAGATTTACTGGCCTGACAGACTGGAGAAACCCCAAGAGTATGACCCCCGGACATCCTTTTAGCTCAGAGGGGAAGTCACTCCCGAAGTTCACCGTTCAGTCGGGGATTGGACAGCCCCATAAAACAAAATGGGACTAATGAAGCACAGCAGTCCAGGGACAAGGACTAGAAGGCAGGAGGGGATAGGAAAGTTGGTGATAGGGAACCCAAGGTTGAGAAGGGACAGTGTTGACATGTCGTGGGGTTGTTAACCATTGTCATAAGGCAGTATGTGTACTAACTGTTTAATGAGAAACTATTTGTTCTGTAAACCTTCATCTAAGGTACAAAAAAAAAAAAAAAAGAATTATTTATGTGAGATCAAATAGACAACAGCAACTCAAAAGTTTTGATGGGAAGCCTAGGGGGCAGTGAGTTGATGATTAATGGTGATGGAATGACTTGGAAAAGGATAGTGAGAACAGCAGCACAACTGGAAGAATGTAATCGATGTCACTGAACTGTACATGTAGAAACTTCTGAAATGGTGTATCTTTGGCTATGTATATTTTCACCAAGAAAAAAAAAAAAAAGGTCCTCCAAGGTCGAGAAAGGAGAGTATTGACATGTCCTGGGGTTATTAACCAATGTAATAAAACAATATGTGTACTGACTATTTAATGAGAAACTATTTGTTCTGTAAACATTCACATAAAGTACAATTTAAAAAAAATTAAGAAAGCAAACAAAAAATATGGTAGAAGTATTTTATGTTTTTGACATTTGAAACTGTCTACTTTTGATTTTAGTAGACATTGCTTGTCAAAAGAGGTTATATGACTATTCGATAATTTTGCACCTCAGAAACTTAGTCATCATTTACTAAATAGTTAGGTAGTAAAGTATTTTCACAAGAATCAATCTTAGGAACCATTACCCATCTGTCAGTTTGTCAATCGGTGGTGGCTTCTGTGTTGCTATGATGCTGGAAGCTTTGTCATTGGCATTTCAAATCCTAGCAGGGTCACCTATGGTAGACAGGTTTCAGTGGAGCTTCCAGACTAAGACAGACTAGGAGGAAGGTCCTGGCGATCTATTTCCAAAAATTAGCCAATGAAAACCTAAAGGTGAGTAAACACCAAAAATTGAGTGCTATAAAAATGGCATGGTGGAGCCTGACTTCCTCTAACTTCATGGCAGGGGGGAATCAACATCAGCATCAGGCCAAGTCTGATTCTTATGAGGTGGAGGTCAAACACACCTCCACCCTGCAATCTTTTTACCAATTCTGACACCAGCCGTCCCTCCTATGGCATTCTCTACTTCTCTGCTGCATTCGATAATTTGCTGCAATGGCCACATAGAACTCACAGACAATACTCATGATTATTGTGTTTATTAAGGAAGTAACAGGCTACAATTTGGGATCAAGAATGACTCAGTCCTTAGATCAGGACAGCTTCTTCTTAGCCATGCCTGGAGGCAGGCTTCTCTCTGGACCTCAGCCTCTTGGCCTTGCCTCCGCCCTTCTCAGAGAAGTGTCACAAAGCTCTGTAGCTCCACCAGTAAGTGCCCAGAGGCATCCTACTCCACCAGTAAGCCTCGGCCTGAAGGCACTCCTGTTCTGTGGGTTGGCATACCCACTGTCGCTGCCTCGCTCTGTGGACTGGCAAGCCCACTGTGCCATCTTGTGCCGGTCTCCTCATTCTGCTGTCATGTTTTCTCACTGTCTTGTGTTATAAATCTCTGTCTCCTGGGTCTAGGAGGTTCTCAGCACAGGAATCCCAGGTCCAAAGAACATGCTCCACTCCTGGCTTTTCTTTCTTGACAGTAGTGAGGTCCCCTCTTTCCACCTCTGAGATGGCTCATTTTAACCCTACTGGGATGGCAAAACTGATCAATCCCCTTGATAGGGTTCCATACACTTTATTTGCACGGTCCCACCCCCACAAGGGTGTCATATACCTTATTTGCATTATTAGCAAGCTGTCCAATTCCCTTGGTGGGCAACAAACACCTTGTTTGCACAGTTCCACTCAATCATTTAGTGGGAGTTACAAAACCATGTCTAGAAAAGCCATATATAAGTGATCCACCACACCACAAGTGCTAACTTACAGGGTGATGAACAGTAGTATTCACAGGCAAAGGTTTAAGAGGCCCAGAGTTGGAATACACGCAAACATTCCTAACTGATATGTCTTATTAAACAAAAGAACACACAGGTTGTTGGTATAAGAAACTCAGGAAGCCAAAAACATTTTTCTCTTCACATAATTAGTAACCTATTTGAGGAACAAAATGGAAAAGTGTGAATATTTCTCTTTAATAACCTCAGTTACCAAAAAAGACGGTAATAAATATGTAAGTCATTACCTAAAGTCTACATAAAACTTTGAATAGGTAGATTTTTTTTCCCCTAACAAGTTATCATGTTTGAAGAATTGCATATTTTATATCAGAGGACCTGAGGGAAACAATTTAACAACAGGTTTTTCCTAGTATTTGTTTAATAAAGTTAAGCAAATACTGTAAGAGCCAATGAAATAAGTAACACTCTGTTTGCTTCTATCTCAATCTTAGTGATAGAGTATGGGTGGCTGTTAAGTACGCGCAAAATGACTTTTCTCCACTTAAAGTCTCATGGTTTTAATATCAAATAAAAAATCTCCAGAATCCTTTTAAGAATCTAAAGGAAACCCTTCTAAGCACCTCTGCATAAATCCTGCCTAAACCACCCAAGACTTAAAGATCAGTTGGTCAATAACTTTCACTGAGTATCTGTATCTTGTAGCGGCAACAAAGAGCAGAAACATAATTTTACTAGTCACCAATGTTTAAAATGGAGTTCATACCTGCATATATGTTTACATCCTAGTTCTTTGGGGAGGAATATTTTGTTTTTTAAAAGTACCATAAGAATATATGTCAAAATACATGCAGACCCAAATCTGTCACAAATTATGATATCATGTACAATATGCCTCAGTTGGGATTCAGTGAATTCTAATATTTTCTGAATTGTATATTCTTAAGGAAACAAACAAAAAAACCTGTCTATTTGCCCTAGGAATAATCTTTAGGGGGAAAATTTTTTCCTCTTTTCCTTTTATGAGTAAAGTTGAATATATTAATGTCTGATTATAATATATTTTTAAAGTTCAAATTGTTTAAATCACCTAACCATGCGAAATTTCCAATTTTGAAAACAAAAGAGAACATATTCCACATACATGCTAAGACACTGAAATTTTTTGCTTTCCTTTAAAGTATCAGTAATAAGTACTAGTAACAGAGCCTATTTTAGTACATACGTAAGATTTTCAAGACACACATGAAGGTAAAATGATCACAGGGTTGAGGAACCAAAAAAAAAAAACCCCTCTGGGTAGGGAAATAAATCACCTTCTCTGTCCTCAAGTAACTTTGAGTTTCTAAGTAGAGAGATACTTCCCCATGAAAATGTAATATAAAACCAACATTAAAAAAATAAGCATCCTAAAGACATAATTTCAACTTGAGGGGAAGTGTAACTAGGCTGGGTTTTGAAGGACGGACAAAGGTCCCTGGTGAAAAAGAACTTCCAAAGCATTCCACATGGCCTGGTGTGATGGTTAAGATTGTGTGTCAACTTGGCTGGGCCGTGATCCTCAGTGTTTTGGCAGTCTTATAATGTTGTAATCACTTCCTTGTTCAGATATGGTATGTGGTCACCCCCATGATGGGATCTCCTGTGAGTAGCCAATCAGTTGAAAGAGAGTTTGCTTGGGCATGTGGCCTGCATCGAATATAAGCAGACATTCTGGCAAGACCTGGGGCTTTTTGCTAGTGCCAGATCCTGCAGCTGGCTCCTGTTCATTTGACCTCTGGTTCTTGGGACTTGAGCTAGCCACTCATCTACCGTCTTGGCTGCCGATCTTGGGATTCATCAATCTTCCCAGCCTGTGAGCAAGAGCCCTGCTCTCTGACCTGCCAATCTTGGGTTAGCCAGCCCCTGTGTCTACACGAATCAGGAGATGCTTCCTCCTGACCTAGAGAGTTGGGACATTCCAGCCTCTACAACCACGTGAGCCACTTCCTTGGTATCAATCTCTCTATATGTATATATATACTTACACACTTTACTGGTTTGTTTCTCTAGAGAACCCAGCCTAAGACACCCAGGATAAGTAACAAAGGACTGAAGAAAAGGGTAACCTGCTTCAGAGGACAAACAAGTAAATCAGTGTTACTAAAGAAGAAAATTCTTACAAGGAGCATGAGGCAGAGAAGGCTGCTAAAGGATAGCAGTCTACTAGTGTCCAGATATGAAATACTAGACAGCAGGACTTGGACCTCATCCTCTCAGTCAGGGTTATTTTTAGACCTTGGAACTGGTTCAAACCAGTTCAATTATGGCCCGCAAAGTGAAACCAGAACAGACCTGAATATTTACAATTTGGTGAACCGGAATGATAACTGGAATGGGAAAAAATACGGGTCAAAGCCCTGGAATGGGAGACTCTGAAGAGGCTCAGTGAGCCCTTTCAGGAGCTGAATGCGTGAGATTGGATCCTTGGCAGGACTGTGGAGAGCAACACATATTGAAAGCTGCACAGTTGGCCACCATCTCTGAGAGGGACATAGCTATCTCTGACTCTACTCAAAATCCAGCTGAGATTTGTTTGCTATGCAATGAGTACGCTGCTTTTGTTTTCTAAGAGAGAGATTAGGCTTCTAGCAGTGCTTTAACCCGTAACTTTTCCCATTTCAGTTACTGTTCCACTTCACCCAAATTTTAAAAATTCAGGTCTGATCTGATTTTGCTTCCTTGACCATGACTGAACCAGGGAAGAACTGGTTTGAAGCTTTTTTTTTTTTTTTTTTTTTAAACACTGTATCCTGGGATACACTTCAGAAGAAGCTAGTAACTTCCTTAAAATTTATGCAAAATGTTACACATATGGGCATTCCGCTGGGGAATATGCTGAGAAGAGTTTGCAGTTCCCAACCTGAAGAGCTAAGCAATTGATGGTAACCTTCACAACTTCTCTTTAGCTACATAAGTAGTTGAATTCACAGAAATATAATCAGTTCTACTGTAGACATACTGTATTTGAGGTGACAGATATTCAAGAAATAATGTCGAGTAAGTGTTTGGAAATGACAGATAAAGTCCAGGACAAGGCTAGAGCAGTCATTACAAGGTGTGGAGAGCTAAACCCTTGGACACAGATGGGCAGAAAGAATGAAATCTCTAGCAGACTACTGAGGGACTTTTTATCACAGCAGGAAGAATATATTTCTCAGTCTCAGATATGGCTATATTAACAGCAATAACCTCATATAAATGCTACTATGGCCATTGCCAGGAATCAGAAATTTCCCTAGTATCATGATGTACTAACTCTAAAGAGTTTCCCACGTAATTTTGGGACTGAATTGGCAACTTTCCTTGTGACGATGTGATCCATTTAAATCACTGGTGGTGTCCTAGTGGCCGACTGGTTAAGAACTTAACTGCTAACTGAGAGAGGCAGTTCAAATCCACCAGCCATTCCTTGGAAACCCTACGAGGCAGTTCTACTCTCTCCTATAGGATTGCTATGAGTCAGAACAGACTCAAAGGCAATGGGTTTGGCTTTTTTTGGTCTATGCAAAGCTAAAGGAGCCCTGGTGGCACAATGTTTAAGCGCTTGGCTGTTAATGAAAAGGCTGGCAGTTCAAACCCACCCAGCAGCTTCATGGGAGAAAAACCTGATGATCTGCTTCTGTAAAGATCACAATGAAGAACACCCTATGGGGCAGTTCTACTACGTAACATTAGGTCTCCATGAGTCAGAATCAACAACGCGTATCTAAGAAAAAACCACCCTATTACCATTTTTCAATTGAAAGTAATGCCTTGGTAAAATTCACTGTTTGCCTGTGTGGTTAACATTCTAGTTCCACTGCTCCTACCAAGTCCGATACAACTGCCTCAGTCTGGGGCTTTGTGCTAGGACCCAAGTGGACTCTGTAGCAGAGACCAGAGCTTCAAAAGATACTTAAGTAGAAACAAGTTGAAGTAGAACTCCCTATAGCTTCCCAAGAAATACTATAAAAAGGAAAGAATCAGAGGATTAAATGGGCTCACTCAATCATACACATACAAAACTTTCCCTCCTAAAGCCCCACCTCACCCTCAGGTTTATGTTTGGACCAGCTTAAATAGGAACCCTACTGGTGCAGTGGGGTTAAAGTGCTCGGCTGCTAACCCAAAGGTAAGCAGTTCAAACCCACCAGCCACTCCATGGGAGAAAGATGTGCCAGTCTGCTCCCATAAAGATTACAGCCTTGGAAACCCTATGAGGCAGTTCTGCTCTGTCCTATGTGGTTGCTATGAGTCAGAATTAACTTGACAGTAATGTTTGTTTTGGTTTATATCCTTAAACCTCCAGGCTATTTTTCTCTGAGATAGTTTCACGATTCCCTCTACCCCCTCGATATTTCTAAATAGAAGAACATATGTCTTTTTGTGAATATTCTTTTTGATTTAAATTTTCTTTTTCAGGTTCTACAAAGAGCTGCCACCTCTAAAAGGAGAATTTTATTAGACATCAGTTTTGTTTTGAAGTACAATAGAAGCTGATTTCTTAGAAATCCAAGCCTTGGAAAAATCATTGTGACAAGTGGTACTGAGCACACTTATTTTCAGTATTCTAAATACTGGAATAGTTTCCAAAGAATAGATTTTTATTGCTGTAATTACAAAGTAATGATAATTATATATGAAAGTGTTGTTAAGCCACCATGGTGTGTCCAAACACAACCACAGGCCTGACATACAGAGTAAATAGATACTCAAAGAAGCTCAGCTTTCTCTCCAAAAAAGGACTAGTGTGAGCATTATTACTTACCTCAATCCAGTTTTCTTCACAATAAGCACGAACAACTATAAATATAACACTAATCTGGGTAAAAAATCGTTTTTCAAAAAGCGTAACAACATGATGGAGCCCTGGTGGTGCTGTGGTTAAGAGCTATGGCTGCTAACCAAAACGTCAGCAGTTTGAATCCACCAGCTGCTCACTGGAAACCCTATGGGGCCATTCTTACTCTGGCCTATAGGGTCGCTATGAGTCAGAATTGACTTGATGGCAAGGGGTTTGATTTATTTATTTATTTTTTAATTAACACGACATGTAAGTCTCTCACCTCCTACCCCCTCACAGGCCCTTACCCAACCTAGATTTGTCAGCTCACTGTCCCCAACACACTTTGAAAATTTTTTCTTTCAGTTTTTGGCAGAATTGCATCTGTCCCTTAAAATTTCCACCCCAGGGCTTGCTCATCCATTCTACCTCAGACCATAGAGAGTTCTCTAGTCTCAGAATCCATGCGGCACTTAGCCAATGTTGCCTTGTATTGTTATTTCAAAAGCACCATCTTCCTAAGTAACCATGTTATTTGAGGGCAGGGTCCATGGTCCCTGCTTCTTTAGCCATGCTACTACACTTAGCACAGTGCCCTTAAGAAGGCCCTGGGTGGTGCAAACAGCTAAAGCGCTCAGCTGCTAACTGAAAGGTTGGTAGTGTGAGTCCTCCCAGAGGTACCTTGGAAAAAATTCCTGGCAATCTACTTCCAAAAAATCATCCACTGAAAACCTTATGGAGCACAGTTCTACTCTGACATGCATGGGGTCACCATGAATTAGAATCAATTCTATAGCAAGTGGATTTGCCCTGAAATTCAAACATTCATCTTAGTGTAGTTTATTTTCTCAAAATGGGAGAGCTAGTGTATGAGTCAGGGTACTGGCAAGACAAGATGGCCCACTCCAACTGGGAAATTGAAGAGAATTTAATACAGGGCCTATTTATGGAAACTAAAAGGGGACAGTGCAGTATGCCAGGCCTAGTAACAACCAGAAATAACCATCCCCCAGGCTCGAATGCACAAGGAAAGGGAGCATTACCAGAAGCCTGGAGAGGGCTTCCTGACAGAAGATGTGGCCGTGGACAGAGAGATATGCAGCCAATCCAGGACAACATGGCAGGAAAGAAACCAGGATAACGATTACTCTGACCACTCCCTCCCTGTCCTAGGTTCTCCAGTCAGAATGCCCCCCACCTCTCCCACTGGATGAACACAGTCAGAAGCCAAAGAACAGTAGAAACTGTTGATTCAGTACAGCAGGATCACCACACTTCCTAGGCATGGATAGTATAGGGTGGACTTTGAAGGACAAACATAAGATACACAACTCAAACAGTGAGAACAGCAGTTACATTTCAGGCCCTGGATTCAGGCAGCCTGCTTTCCCATCTCTTAACTACTAGTTGGGCAATACTTCACTTAACCCTTCATGTACTGGTTTCCTCATCTGATAAGTGAAAATAATAGTACCTACCCTAATGTGATGGCTAAGATTGTGTGTTAACTTGGCTGGGCCATGATTCTCAGTGTTTATATGTGATCACTCCCATGATGGACTCTGCTGTGAGTAGCCAATCAGTTGAAAGGGAGTTTCCTTGGGGGTGTGGCCTGCATCCGAACATAAGTAGATGTTCTGGCTTTTTGCTCGCTCTGGATCCTGCAGCTGCCTCCTGTTCATCTGACCTCTGGTTCTTGGGACTTAAGCTATCAGCTTATCTGCCAATCTTGGGATTCATCGACCTTCACAGCCTGTGACTGGCAGCCCTGCTCTCCAACTTGGCAATCTTGCATTCGCCAGCCCCTGCAGCTACATGGATCGAGAGAAGCCTCTATCCTGATCCATGGACTTAGGACATTCCAGCCTCTACAATCATGTGAGCCGTCTCCTTGATATAAATCTCTTTATATATATATATTTATATGCTTTATTGGTTTTGCTTCTCTAGAGAACCCAGCCTAAGACACTTAAAAAACATTGCTGAATTAAATTTTATTATAAATATTAAAATATGTACCACAGTGCCTGGTACAGATTAAATATAGAATAAAAGTTATTAATAACAATAGTAACAGTTGTTACTTTCATCATTATTAAAATCATACTTTCCTAGAAATTCTGTTCTGGAAAACCTGGTCTTCAACTGACCAGAACAGTTAGAACATCTGATTTTTATGTTCTTCCCTGCCCTCCACCATAAATGCTTACCTGAATCAGGCTTGCATTCTAAGACTATAATCTTCACTCAAATAGTCGAGACTTTTGCTGTTCAGGTTTCCCAGTATCTGGGCCCAAAGGGTTTTCTGGGCTGTAATCTTTATGGGAGCAGATTGTCAGCTCTTTTCTCCCACCGAGTGGCTGGTGGGTTTGAACTGCCGACCTTTTGGTTAGCAGTCGAGTGCTTAAGCACTGCACCACCAGTGTTCCTCTATTTTCATTAGTACTCTGTAAAAACGTCCTTACTATAGTCTTGAAGGGCTGAAAGTAGCATCACTTCCAAAGTCCAGTTTACTCTAGATAACAAAATTACCCTTAGTTAAAGCCAGTTTAAATATGCTATAGTGAGCAGTAATACTCAACATGTGAAAATCAATTCACCACATTACAGTGCTAGATTACAACTCCCAGGTTCTTCACCTGCACATGACCGCATTCATTCAGACGAACACCAGAGTTTCTAACAACTATTATATAAAGTGGTAGATGAAATCTATGAAATCATTTTAATAAACTTGCAGAGTTGCTAGGCAATGCAGGTTCTTTAATGATGTGCTTGGAATGTTAAACTTCTACTTTTGTAAGTGCCTGAAATACAGTAGGTTCCTAACTATGAAATCTGGTTACAACATCATAAGAAAAGTATGCAATTCACAACCCATTCTTTATAAACACAGAGACCAATTCCTGTAGGTTTTTAAAGTTTCTATAAGAAAACGTACCATTTGATTGCTAGGATCTAACTATCATTTATAAATTCTAGCCACAGATTTATTCCTTAACATATGTCATTGTACTTTTATACCTAGAGACAGATTTTATTAGAGATAATGCTAGAAAAAAATGGAAAATCAACTTGATTTTTACTGTGCCTCCTTTGCATCTACCCCACCTCCTGTCAAGGTCTTCCATTACACACATCTCTTCTGCATCTCTTGTGTCCCACTGCAGTAAAATATACATTCCCCTTTCCAAAGTCCAATAGGCCATGCAAGTCAGAGACTTTAACCATTTTGAAGTTTAATGGAAATACTAAACTCCCAACAAATAAATGAGCAATGTGCATGGAGGAAAATCAAAACCATACGAAAGAGAAAAATGAAACCAATTTGCTAAAGGTATCATAAACTGTTACAGCTCTCACAGAAAGCTATCCACGAATGTAAATCAAGAATAACAAATATATATATATTATTTTAACATAGTCATTTTACTTCTGGGATTCTAAAGAAATAATCCAAAATACAAAAAACCTTATGGGTGGAAAAATGTTCTCAATAGTGTTTACAATGGTAAAAAATATTAGAAATTAGTAAATGTCTATGTAATAATGAGTGAATAGTTAAACAGAGTATGCATCTATCTCAAACACTATGCATTCTTTAAACTGATGGTTATATTAAATCTGAAAGTATATTAAATCTGGAAGGAAATATAATGAAATGTTAACAATGGGATGTTGTTGTCAGGTACAGTCAAGTCAGTTCCAACTCATAGTGACCCAATGTACAATGGAACAAAACACTACCAGGTCCTACACCATTCTTACAATCGCTGCTATGTTTGAGCCCATTGTTGCAGCCACTATGTCAATTTCTCTCATTGAGGGTCTTCCTCTTTTTCAATAACCATGTACTTTCCCTAGCATATCCTTCTCCAGAGAATGGTCCCTCCTGATAACACGTCCAAAGTATATGACACAAAGTCTTGCCATCCTTGCTTCTAAGGAGCATTCTGGCTTTACTTCTTTCCAAGAGAGATTTGTTCGTTCTTCTGGCAGTTCGTTCTTCTGGCCAAAATTCTTCACCAACACCATGATTCAAAGGTATCAACTTTTCTTCAGTCTTCCTTATTCATTGCCCAGCTTGCACATGCATACGAGGCAACTGAAAATATCGTGGCTTGCATCAGGTGCACTATAGTCCTCAAAGTGATATCTTTGGTTTTAAACACTTTAAAAAGGTCTTTTGCAGCAGTTTTGCCCAATATAACATGTCATTTCATTTCCTGACTGTTGCTTCCATGGACGTTGATTGTGAACCCAAGTAAAATGAAATATTTAACAAATTCAATATTTTCTCCATTTATCATGATGTTGCCTATTGGTCTAGTTGTGAGGATTTTTGTTTTCTTTATGTTGAGGTGTATTCCACACTGAAGGCTGCAGCCTTTGATCTTCATCAGTAAGTGCTTCATGTCCTCTTCGCTTTCAGCAAGCAAGTTTGCATCATCTGAATATTGCAGGTTGTTCATTAGTCTTCCTCCAATTCTGATGCTATGTTCTTCTTCATATAGTCTAGCTTCTCAGATTATTTGCTCAGCATACAGATTGAATAAGTATGGTGAAAGGATATTACCCTGACACACATCTTTCCTTATTTTAAACCATTCAATATCCCCTTGTTTTGTTCAAATGACTGCCTCTTGGTCTACGTACAGGTTGTTCAGGTTCCACATGAACATAACTAAGTTTTCTGGAATTCTCTTTCTTTTCATTGTTACCCATAATTTGTTATGATCCACACAGTCAAATGCCTTTGCACAGTCAATAAAACACAGGTAAACATCTTTTTGGTATTCTCTGCTTTCAGTCAAGATCTATCTGACATCAGCAATGATATCCCTCATTTCAAGTCTTCTTCTGAATTCAGCTCGAATTTCTGGCCATTCCCTGTAGATACACTGCGGCAGCCGTTTTTTAATTACTTTCAGCAAAACTTTACTTCCTAGGGGACTTCCAGCAAAATGACACTCTAGGCAGAAGCACTATGCTGAATAGAGAAAACAATAATCCTGAAACCCTAAAACATCAAATGAAGAGATAAAGAACTCAGCCAAGCACCAAATGGAGTGAGAAAACTGACAGAGAACAGAGAGCGAGGAGAGATTCATGCAGAGGTCTATCAGCTAACGCAGCGTAGAACCGCCATCTTGGACTCCTATCGGAGACCAGCAAACAGGGGGTATGAGAAAGCAGCTTAACGGAGCTTCCAGCGGGAGACAAAACACCCGGTAATTTGTGATATAC
>NW_004443992.1:11999818-12032082 GCF_000243295.1 Trichechus manatus latirostris | reverse complement strand
CAAGAAGGGAGAGGGTTGACATGTTGTGGGGTTGTTAACCAATGTCATAAAACAATATGTGTACTACTGTTTCATGAGAAACTATTTGTTATGTAAACCTCCACCTGAAGTACAACAAAAAAAAAATGTAAAAAAAAAAAAACAAAAAAACTTTACTGTCTAGTCTGTCTTAGTCTGGAAGCTCCGTTGAAACATGTACACCATAGGTGACCCTGCTGCTATTTGAAATACTGATGGCATAGCTTCTAGTATCACAGAAACACCAAGTCACCACAGTACGACAAACTGACAGATGAATGGTGGCCCCATTATATTGGATAACAGAAATGGGGATCATCAAAAACAAGGAACAGGCTTTGATGAAAAAGTCTCCTCTACTTTGATTTTCCTTTCTAAACCCACTTAATAACATTATAAATTAATTAAAATTAAAACATCTTGATTAATATTTACACCAAGCAAATATTTAAGCCAAAGAGTAGTAACCTCAAAAGAAGTCTATAAAGGTATAATTTAACTGTCGACATACAAGCTTCCCTCTCCATTAAAGAAGATAATTAGGAAGCCTATCTTAGCAACTTAACAAAAAGACAGAAAAGAAAAATAAAAATGTGCCTTCCGAGAGTAAACAAATCTTGAAAAAAGCTAATCAAAAGTACAATGGTTCAAACAAAGGCTATCTCATTATTTTTTAATAAGATAGGCAAATGATTTCTATTATAATACATTAATAATTTACAAAGCATTTCCACAGGTATTATCTTCTATAAAAATCTTTTGAGGTAGATTATTATTATCCTCATTTTACAAAACACGGAAATCTGGTGATGGGTATGTTGGCAGAGCCAGTTCTCAATCCAGTACCCCTTCTATCACTCTCTTAGTTATCTGTCTCTAACACCTCCCTGTAGTGATGGTATATATGGACTATTTCCCAGTTATCTGCCCCTCATTAGGAGAGAATCTGAAGCTCATTCTTAGTATGTGTAGCCTCAAAACTTATGAAAATAGACAATAGATAAGTGATAACTTTGGTGAAGGGCAAGACAGTACACAATACTGGGGAAGCCAGCACAACTTGTACAACCAAAGGTCATGGAAGCTCCACAGACACATCCAAACTCTCTGAGGGACCGAACTGCTGGGCAGAGGGCTGTGGGGACCATGGTCTCGGGGAACATCTAGCTCAATTGGCACAACACAGTTTACAAAGAAAATGTTCTACATTCTACCTTGGTGAGTAGCATCTGGGGTCTTAAAAGCCTGTGAGCAGCCATCTAAGAAACTCTACTAGTCTCACCCTTTCTTTGAGAGAATGAAGAAACAGGATACAAGGGAAAGATTAGTCCAAAGGACTAACAGACCACAACTACCACAGTGTCTGCCAGACTGAGTCCAGTACAAATAGATGGTGCCTTGCTACCACCACTGACTGCTCTGACAGGGATCACAACAGAGGGTCCCGAACAGAGCTGGAGAAAAATGTAGAACAAAATTCTAACTCACAAAAAAAGACCAGACTTTCTGGCCTGACAGAGACTGGAGAAACCCCGAGAATACGGATCTCAGATACCCTTTTAGCTCAGAAATGAAGTCACTCCCGAGATTCACTGTTCAGCCAAAGATTAGACAGCTCTATAAAACAAAACGAGACTAATGGGGCACGACAGTCCACGGATAAGGACTAGAAGGCAGATGGGGACAGGAAAGCTGGTAATAGGGAACCCAAGGTTGAGAAAGGACAGTGTTGACATGTCATGGGGTTGTTAACCATTGTCAAAACAATATGTGTACTAACTGTTTAATAAAAAAAAAAAAAAAAAAAATTCTGAATCAGTGTTCTACCTCTTAAGGAAGAAAAGATAACATTTCCAAAGACATCATGTTAATTCTTTAGAAACCAAGATTTTTCAATATTAGGGGAAAAGAGATGTAAATATAAAATCAAATTAAGTAAAACCATATAATCCTATATTTTGATTGGAACTATCAGTATAAACTCAAGAGGTACATATGTTTTGTGTGTTTTTTTTAAGCTCTGTCCACAGAAAACACCTAAACACAATGACCAGCCCAGTAACGATCATTCCTAGCACTTAAATCATGGTTTTCAAAGTACCATTTCCTAGTGAAACAAGCCTGGGCTCCATGGAGAAACAGCTGATCCTGGACTGTGGCAGGAAAAGTACAAGATAAGCATGGGAGATTCTGTTATAGTAAGAAAGCCATCAAAGACTACTGAGAACCTGTCAACTTGAAGAGGCTTCCACTGGCCAAACGATGGGGAAATTGAGCAATGAGAATAATTGTTAAACCAGTCATAAATGTTTCTATCCACCTGTTCATAATAACATTTTTTAAAAAAAACCCTCAATGGTCACCGTCGAGGATACTAAGAAATCAACTCATTTTTCTGATAACTAGTAAAGAGGGGAAAGAAATCAAGCATTAACCTTGCCTTTCCTGTACAACCTGTCCCTCGGGATAGCTAACTACCAAACCCATTGCCATCGAGTTGGTTCTGATTCACAGCGACCTTACAAGACAGAGTGGAACTGCCCAATAGGGTTTCCAAGGCTGTAATCTTTATGCAAGCAGACTGTCACAACTTTCTCCTGCAGGGCAGCTAGTGGGTTCGAATTGCTGACCTTTCAGTTAGCAGCTGAGAGCTTAACCGCTGTGCCACCAGGCAGCTGACTAGTTAATGAAAATTTCTCTCTTTAGAACTAGCCCAATTAGTAAATAAAGAAAAACAGAATATTACCATTTTGCAAACCCCTAATGAAACAACAGATCTAGGCAATTATCATCTACGGCCACTAAAATCAAAGAGATAAACAACTGTACATTATGTGATTCCTGATGGAAGTACCAATGAAATATTCCTGACCCCAATCCCACAAAAGCTCATATATGTTTAAACTTCTATGTCTAAATATTAGTTTAAAGAAATAAAGAGAAGAGGAAAACACACTAAACAATACCACAAGAATACAATCAGGAAAATACCAACTGTAGGTAACAACAGAAGACAAATGATCCTGTTTCTTCAACAAATAAATTGCAAGGGGAGGAAAAAAAAAAGGCAGGGAAGTAAAACCTAAGCATTAAAAGATTAAGAGGCACAAATCAAATGCAAAGTGTGGACTTTGTTTGATTTCTGATTCAAAGTATCTATGAAAAAAAATTTGAGACAGTCAAATGTGAACCTTGATCAATTGATGGTATTAAGAATTTGTTCATTTCCTAAGGTTTGATAATGATATTGTGATTTTTTAAAAGAAATGTCATATTTTAGAAATAAATACAGAAATACGTATAGATAAAATATGACATCTGATATTTGCTACTAAATAACCTGGCATGTCGGGGGTATAGAATGGAGTACACATACACCATCACAGCCAGGAAGTGAGTACTTTTATAGCAGGATGATAGGTACATGTGCTGTATTGTCCACTTTGCTTTTCTGTACGTTTGGAATTTACCATATCCCCTACAATATCCTTATACAATGGTTCTTGCCACACAAACCCTATTGCTCTTGCTCTGTTAAAGCATTTCTTTAACAAGCACACCTGCTAATATTGCCTAAATTATTAATAAAACCAATTTGGGTCAGCACTACCCAGGACACTATAACATAAACGATAAGAGAATACTGGATGAGGTTTAGTTTATATTGTCTACTCAAACCATGGGTTCAAGAATTTAGGTTCCTATTTCAAGACAAGAGAAGTAATCAGTGTGGCAGAATTCCTTATTTCAGGTACACAGAGACTGTTGTTGTTGTGTGCCGTTGAGTTGATTCCAACTCATAGTGACTCTATAGGACAGGGCAGAAATGTCCCACAGCGTTTCCAAGGAGCAGCTGGTAGATTTGAACTGCTGATCTTTTGGTTAGCAGCCTGAGCTCTTAACCACTTTGCCACCAGGGCTCCACACAGAGACTAGGACCATATATTCTAGACCCACAAACTTCACTTTCAAATTTGGAGATATCTTACTATATATATAGCACTATATATACATAAAGGCGTTTTATATATATATATATATATAAATATATATATATATATATATTTATTAGATGTTTCCTGACTTGACCAGGAAGAAGTCCACAGTGTTTGGGATATAATTTTATAAGAAATATTAGATAAATTAATATGTTCTTTTTATAGGGAAATTTTTATAAGGTATTGACTTAATCTAAAATAGAATATAATTCAAAATCACTACAGTTCAGGCAATAAAACATATTATTAGGTATAATAATAGTATCTACATTATAGATACTACTTCAATAGATAGTAGAGATACCATGTCTGGCCCAGAGTAACACTATACAGGTATTATTTATAATTATTATTGTTGCTACTACTGAGGTTACTGTAAATACAATAATATCACTGGGTAAACCAGTGATTAACAAAAAGAAATAATATAGAGAGGTAGGTAGATTGATTCCTTGACCAACAGACAGATAATTCTGAAGGACTGGAAGGAGTAATCAGAGGGATTCATTTCAGAAGTAATGACTGAACAAGGTTTTGAAAGATGAATGAACTCATGGGGGTGCTTCCAGTCAGAGGCAAAAACACAAATAAAGGGCAGAAAGAGTAAAACAGTTCATACAAATAACACTAAACCAAATAAAACTAAGCATTTCCATTGAATCAATTCTGACTCATAGCGATCCTATATGATAGAATAGAACTGCCCCATAAGGTTTTCTTGGCTATAATCTTTACAGAAGCAGTGTAATCTTTCACACAAACAGAGAAATGCAAATAACTGCTGGAGTATGAGATCTAAAAATGTAACACAAGGAGTAAGCAGGGGCAATTTTCTAATTCTTGGAAAGCAATTTTGTTGCTGCTCTTATTCACAAGTTTTGAAAGGACATCATCTCTCCACTTGAAGTTTTCTACAGGATTTCAAAGTCATTATACTATTCTGTTCTTCTTGCTTCTCTTTGAGTACCTACAAGTTTGATCATCTCTTTTGTTCTTCTGTAAAAGCTTTGGAGGATATCCAACTTTATGAGGTTTTTGAAGCAAGTTTAGGCAATGGGATGCACATCCTGTTGGAACTATGAACGGATATTTACCGATTATTATCTCCTCCAAGCTCTTCCACATAATGTGTTGTTGGTAAAGAAAATACCTAACCACCCCTTATCATAAATATTCTATAGCTGCTGTACTTTACAGTATGCCTGGTTCTTTCCTCTCTATTTTACTAAAGAAATATGGTTTTAAAACAATCACAAATTTTATTCCTTCTCCACACAAGTTTGTTCGGTTAGGCCAGATATTGAGCTTCATTCATTCTCCTACCCACAGATGACATTACCAATGCACACTGAAACCTTCAAAGAGTACTGATCAAAAGCTGTCTCCTAGGCAAAAAGATTATCTTCGTAGTTTGAAAATGCATACTGGCAAGAAGATTTTAGTTATTCATAATGTCACTTTTTTTTTTAAATATACCGTTGTTCTCTCAGTTCACCTTTCCCTATCCTCAAATGTCAGATGGTGAAAAAAATGAAGTTACCAATAAATTTTGAATATAGTTGCGTGTGTGTTTATGGAAAGTTGCTATCTGATCACTTAAGGATGTTGATTAAATGTTACTTTATAATATTGCAAGGAAACTTGATGGCATAGTGGTTGAAGCACTTGGCTGCTAACTGAAAGGTTGGCGGTTCGAATCCACCAGCCGCTCCAAAGGAGAAAACTGTGGCAGTCTGCTTCCATAAAGATTTACAGCCTTGGAAACCCTATAGGGTAGTTCTACTCTGCTCTATAGGGTCGCCATTTAGTCAGAATTGACTCGACGGCAATGGGTTTTGGATTTTTATAATACTGCAGAAGAATTGCCAAAAAAACTTCTAAACTACTAAAAAGAGCTATTTTTCTGTTCTCTTTAAGTGTATCCATCTACACATCATCCTCGTATATATAAGAAATTTTTGTAGAAATATTTGCCAATCCTACTTGCTCCCCGCCACTACCAACAACAGCCTCCACCACACTGGATGAACAGACTAAACACCAATTTTACCTTTTTCTCCTAAAGAGAGAGAAAGAAATGACTGGAGTTTAGATCCTAATCTAGATAAAACACTACACACAGACTTCGTAGTGGCATTTCCTTAGGTGATCTTTCTAAGGTGGGGGTGGAGGAAGCTAGGTAGAAACTTCCTTTGGTCTTCAGAAGGGAGGGCTAAATATTATAGTCCAATAATTTTGCTCTTGCCAACAAAGTTATGCATAGATAGAAAGATCTAAATTATAAAATTTACATACAAATACTAAAACTTCTCAAAACTGTAGTTGTCAAAGGAAAACTATATAAAAATGATAGAGCACTATAGTTTTAAATGAAATGCTACTGCACAATCTTAAAAAGTCATTTCCAGGGATTAAAAGCCTGGAATCCCAGGTGCCCATGGATAAGAAGGTAGATAAGCAAACTGTAGTATATTCACCCAAAGAAATAGTGCTTAGAAATAAAGGGAACTACTGATACACACGACAACATGGATGAATCTTAAAAACATGTTGAGTAAAAGCAGCCAGACAGAAAGAATACATAGTGGATGGTTCTTTTTTTTTTTTTTGTACTTTAGATGAAAGTTTACAGAACAAACTAGCTTCTCATTAAACAATTAGTACACATATTGTTTTATAACATTGGTTGCCAACCCCATGACATGTCTATGCTCTCCTCCTCTCGACCTTGGGTTCCCTATTACCAGCTTTCCTGTCCCCTCCTGCCTTCTTGTCCTTGCCCCTGGGCTGGGGTGTCCCTTTAGTCTCATTTTGTTTTATGGGCCTGTCTAATCTTTGGCTGAAGGGTAAACCTCAGGAGTGACTTCATTACTGAACTAAAGGGGTGTCTGGGGGCCATACTCTCAGGCTTTCTCCAGTCTTTGTCAGACCAGTAAGTCTGGTCTTTTTATTTTTTTATGAGTTAGAATTTTCTTCTACAATTTTCTCCAGCTCTGTCCAGGACCCTCTATTGTGATCCCTATCAGAGCAGTCAGTGATGGTAGCCAGCCACCATCTAGTTGTGCTGGACTCCGTCTGGTAGAGGCTATAGCACTTGTGAGTGGATGGTTCATTTTATATGAAATTCTAGAATAGGTAAAGCTAACCTCTAAAAAGATGGGTATGGATTGTGAAGGAGTATGAGAAAACTTTCTAGGGTGATGGTAATATTCTCTCTCTTGACAGTAGTTTGGGTTACAAAGGTGTACACATTTGTCAAATCTCAACTAATATACACTTAGCATATGTGTGTTTTATTATATAAATTTTAAATGAAAATGTAAGTAAATATTGAACTCTAGTTAATGATTTGCATGCTAAATATCTGAAATTTACTTAAAAATGCATCAGAAATGTAAGGTAGATTAAATGATAGAATCTAGGTGTTGGGCATATGGGTAAGCCTTTCAAATTGTTATAACTTTGCTCTATTTTTAAAAATGTTTTTCATAAAATGTTGGGAAAAAAATTTCATCTTCCGAAGGTGGCAGTGGGGAAAAAATGAGGTAGCAAATATTGACATATCATAAAATTTTACTTCATTATTATTAAAAAGTTCAATTGCATTTATGAAAAGTTTGCAAGATGATTTTTTTAAATCAAAAAGATAGAGAAGAAAAGAAACGCATTTACTGTAGATTTGTTATTTTCTTTCAAAGCTTCATAGTTCTGACAACTTCCATTTGGGTTTGTTTTGCTAATATGTAAAAAGCATTTATAAATCATATTTATCTCCTTACCTGCATCTAAATAACATGTAATTATGTCCACTTCCCTTAGATTCATGGGCACTTCAAATAGCCTAACAGCAATATCAAACATTTTTTCTGGAAACATTTTCCACAGTAGTGGCACTTGAATGTGAAAGCAAAGTTCCATTGTTTATCAGTAAAAAGACTCATGGAAAGAATGAGAAGAAACAGAAAGACAAGAAATTCAAACCAAATATACTTACTTTTTAAAATCATATTTTCTGTGATACTTTTGGTGTGGAGGAGGGAATCTAGCAGAAAACTAATTTGCCAAACACATCATATGGTGATGGTTTCCTCTCAAGTTATATGAGGGCACTGCAAATAAAAATCTTCTGCCCAGAGGTTTATCGAAACTCACACAAATTGTCCATCTTTGGGGATTAGTGCATCTAATTGTTCACTTACTAAATTATAAGTAGCTCTGTAAAACTGAAGCCAAAAATTTTGAAAAAATTTCTAATTTTCCCAGAAATTGACTGTCAAGTCTGTATGTTAGAAATACCAAATCTACCACTTATCTCACATACAGATTTTTATGCTTCATGGTAATACAAAACAGCATATTCTAAATATCTAAGTGAACTTATTTTAAGCATATTTATTATCTCTGCACATTAATAACACAGCCATAAATAATACATCAGTAAATGCTCACATACTTCTTCCCAGAAAAGGAATGAATTTTCATATTATGGTATACAGAGAAAAAAAATACCTCTATGCAATCAGTACTCAACAGATTTACTTAATAAAAGCTGAAGTCTGTAATATAATCTATTCAAAAACAAAGGTTAGATCAGTCTTCGTTGAAAATGTCATTTCGAGGCATGTGTTACAAATATACCTAGAGCTAATAGCAATGTATTGCTTTAATTAGACGGAGCAATTTAATTACTCAGAACAAACAAAGCTGAGGCAGGTGAGGGATGTCTGAAAGCAGCTAGTACCAGTGTCATCTCTTTTATTACCTTCTTTGCTGATTCTTTGTCAAGAGACTTAGTGCACTAAGCCTACAACAGCTCTCCATCCTGGCAGGGACTGGTGATGGTTTTCTACTAACTAGCAATAGACATTTCTCTATATGAACGGCGGATGGCCCTCTCCATCAACAGCCTTAAAGAGCATGTTCTTTGCCCCTCCCTGTTTAGAGTTCCCATGTTGGAGAACTGATGCCCGGGCTTCAGTAGATGGCACTCTTTCCTCTGACACAACTGTCTACCAACTTCTAACAGAACAGAGGGAGCATGCAGCCCTAGTACCATTCAACAGTTTTTATTTGTATCCCACAACTATTGTCCTGGTGAAAGGATGCATCTCCATCTTAAACAAAAATAAAGATGAAAAGACAAGCTACATACTGGGAGAAAATATTTACAAACTATATATCTGACAAAGGACTCACATCTGCAATATACAAAGAACTCTCAAAACTCAACTGTAAAAAGCAAGCAATCCAATTCGAAAATGGGCAAAAGACATGAAGAGACATTTCACTGAGGAGTATATACAGAAGGCAAATCAGCATATGAAAAGATGTTCAACCTCACAAACCTTTAGGGAAATAAAAATTAAGACCACAATGAAGATATAACTACACATTTCCAAGGAGCAGCTGGTGGATTCAAGCTGCCAACATTTTGGTTAGCAGCAGAACTAACTGTTACACCACCAGGGCTCCACACATTTACTAGAACGGCTAAATATAGTGACAATACCAAATGCTGGTGAGGATGCAGAGAAACTGCATCTCATATATCCATTGCAGGTGGGAGTATAAAATGGTACAACTATTCTAGAAAATTGTTCAACAGTTTTCTCTAAAAAAAAAAAAAAAAATATGGCCCAGTAATCACACTGTTCAGCACTTATTCCAAAAATATAAAAACTCAGATCCACATAAAATTCGTACTCAATTGGTCATAGCAGGCTTATCTGTAATAATCAAAAACAAGCAAAATGTCCCTTAATAAGTGAATGGTTAAACAAACTGTAGTACATGCATACCATGGAATACTACTCAGCAATAAAAAGGAACAAATCATCAATATATGCAACAACTTGGAAAGGTATCAATGGCATTATCTGAGTGTGAAAAGGCCTATCACAAAAGCTCATTTACTGTATCATTCCATTTATGCAACGTTCTTGAAATGACAAAATTATAGAGATGGAGAGCCAGTTACTGGTTGTAAGAGATTAGAGACGGTGCTCAGTGGTGGGGATGTGGCATGGGTGTATCATGAGGGAGGTTTTGAAGGTGATAGAATAGTTCTGTAGCTTGACTGTGGTGGCAACATGAATCTACATATATGACAAAATAACATAGAACAATGCACACACTTTACACCAATGCCAATTTCCTGGTTTTGATATCATATTATATCTATTTAAGATTTAACCAATAAGAGAGGCTGGGCGAATGGTATACGGAACCTTTCTGTGCTGCCTTTGCAACTTCCTGTTAACCTATAATTATTTCAAAACAAAAAGGTTTTAAAAATAAACAAAAACTACTACCAAAGATTATCGCCACAAACTATCCTTATAAAATAAGAAAACCTCACTTATTTGTATTCTAGTAATTAAGAATTCAGGATGAAATTTATAGTCTACCATTCCTGAGAAAGGATTGCCTAAGCAAATGAAAGAAGCATATAATATAATGGAAAAATATCAAACATAATTAGAGATATCTATATTTGCTTACTTTAACAGAATGTATATACATTTCTATCTTAAACTGCAGACTGTCTATCTACTAGTTCATTATACACTAAAGGAGTTCTAGCACTAATTCAAACGTGTATTGGCAGCCTACCGTAAGCAGCAGTCCTTGTGGGACCTAAGAATGAAGCCTAGAATACTGTTTAAGTTTAAAAAGTTGAATGGTGTAAATTCATAAACTGGCCTAGACTTGGCCAAATTACACAATGACAATTTTGCCATTTGTAAAAGGATAGCAACACTGCATTATTATTATTATATATACAGTATATATTATAATCAGGGCTTTGAACCGGTTCAAAACAGTTCAGTAATTGCTGAGGTAAACAAGGGCAGCATCCATGTTGCATAGCAACCAAATTTGTGGCCAGTAGGATTTTGACCCGAGTAGGAAACAAATAGCGGTGCCCCGCTCAAAAATGGCAGCCAATCATGCCACTTTTAATGTTGTCACTCTCCACATTCCTGAGAATAATCCAATCTCCCACATGGACCTGACCATTTCAGGAGCCTCACATGGGAAACTGGATTACTGGCAGGACCGTGGAGAGTGACACACATTCAAAGCAGTGTGGACGGTTGTCACCTTTGAGTGGGGCACTGCTGTTCATTTCCTACTTGGGTCGAAATCCCACGGCAACAGATTTGGGTGCTATGCAGCACATACACCGCCCTCATTTACGTCAGCAATTGATGAACCATTCCAAACCAGTTCGAAGCCCTGATTATAAATAATATGTTCTATTATTAAAATAAAATAAAATAAAATAAACCCACTGCCGTTGAATCAATTCCGACTCCTAGTGACCCTAGAGGACAGAGTAGAACTGCCCCATCCAGTTTCCCAGGAGCATCTAGTGGATTCAAACTGCTGACCTTTTGGTTAGCAGCTGTGGCTCTTAACCACTATGCCAGTCTCCATATTATAAGTAATGGAATATAAAGGAGCCCTGGTGGTGTGGTGGTTAAGCACTTGGCTGCTAACTGAAAGGTCAGTGGTTTGAACTCACCGGCTACTTCATGGGAGAAAGATGTGGCAGTCTGCTTCCATAAAGACTGCAGCCTTGAAAACCATATGAGTTGAAACTGACTCGATGGCAATGGGTTCGTGGGAAATAATTACGTATTATAATATAAATACTTAAAAGGATAAATTAATAAAATATTTTTAATAATATTATTGTCTAATCTAATCCTATAATGATTAAATGAGGTAATTCATGTGTTTTGGATTAAACTGTGCCCCCACAAAAAAAAAGATATGATGAAGTATTCATCCCTATACCTGTGAATGTGACCTTGTTTGGAAATCGGGTCTTTAAAATATTATCAGTTAAATTAATTTGAGGTCATACTGGAGTAGGGTGGGTCTTAATTCAATATGATTGGTTCTTTTATAAAAGAGAAGAGATACAGAGGAAAGATGGGCAGGTGGTGACAGAGGCAGATGCAGGTTCAAGCCAAGAGTCACCAAAAGCTAGGAGAGAGGCATGGACCAGTTTCTCAGAGCTCTCAGCAGGAAGCAACACAGCTGATACCATGATTTGAAATTCTAGCCTCAGGGCCAGATTATCCAATAAGCAAGGTACACACGGGCTTACTTGTGCGTACTTATCTGTAGTGAACAATTTCACCTGTTTTTCACTACATCTTTGATGTGGTAAAACCCATATGAAATTGTTTACTACAGTAGTAAGTAAGCACACGCACATACCTGGCTTAATGTGAGCTGGTGTGCATCACCACGCTTACTGGTTAATCCGCCCCTGTCTAGCCTCCATAACTGTGAGAAAATAAATTTCTGTTCTTTAAAGTCACTTACTTTATGGTTATTTTGTTACAGCAGACTTAGGAAACTAACAAACTATACAACACGTTTAACCTAACAACATACATAAAACAACATGCAAAGTATTCCAAAACGTGAGCCATTTTCATCTCATCAAAGAGCTTTTGATTAAGAGTAAATGAGATATATGTACATGTCTGTGTACTTATAAGCTGCATAGACTCAAGAGGGAATACCACACAGGGACAACACAAATGCTGTTGAAGTTTAGAGGAGAGAGATCAGCTCGGATACAACAGAATGATGGCGAGCTTTGCGGAAGAGGTGCCACTTGAGTGGCCTTTGAAAGATGTATATAATTTTGACTGGCAGAAATACTGGGTCAGGTCTTACAAGTCAGAGAGCACCACACACATAGCACCAGGAAGACAGAAACATGCGAGGTGTGTTCTAGTTGTCCCATCTTGCTTATCCGAAAGGTAGCACCCAGGCTGAAGGATTACTGTTCAGGAAATTCCACAGCATTCCAGATTTGGCTGGCTCCAAACATTTCCCTTGCCAAGTGGTACAGGACTTAAACGAACAGTTTAAGAAGCATGAATTTTAGGGAGTTAGCAACAGGTGGTTCTCAACCTTTTTTTTTTTGAATAAAGGAACTGATGTTGCCCTGGCAACACTTTATCAGTCACTAGCTTTTGCCACTGTATATTTGAAATCATGACTTGTCCCTTCTGAATCCCATCCCCTTTAGAGAGAGAATTTCTAGGACCTACGTCAGAGTTGAAATAACCAGTTCTCCCTGGTAAAGTAGCAAGAAATGAACTAGGATTAAAACAATGATTATACAAATTGATACATACAAACATAAAAGTATTTGATAGCCACCTAGGTGAACTCAAGACACATTTTAACAACATTTAGAACTTACTGATCACTGTTGATAAACATTAACTCTATCTACTGAAGTAAATTAAATAATGGCTAATTTAGATTGAATGCTAAGTGGTTTTCTCTCTTCTTTCCCCTAACTCAAAGACAGCCTTACTCTGAGGTTACGGAGACAGACTATGAAAAGTCATTTAAAAAAACTAGGTTAACAGGTTTCTAGGAAAGTTTTACCATATTTCAGAATAAAACAAGAAAATGAAATACACTGCTACTTTAAGAAATTTCAGAAAGAGTCAATATTATAGATTAAAAAAGGAGAAAAGTCAAATCAATTCTAAAGACAATATTTTATTCTACTTCTCCATTCCCAAGATATGTTGAGCAGAAGCAAAATTAATTCAGGGAGATTATAAATTGGATATTTGGGACTAGATTATATTATTTAGTAGAAATATTGTTATATAAGAGATCAGTTTCTAGCATTTATAAAAGCATAGTGCTCAAGAGGTTTCAAAGGGTGGGTGGGGAGCAAGTACATAAATGAAACTGAGTAAGCTACTCACTCAGTGCCCAGCTTAGGGCAAAGAGAAAAAAGAATCTGTATCTATAGATGTCCTTCACTAGTTCAGTAGTTTTGTTCTAATCCCACTTTTGGTAATTAATACCCTCTATTGCTTCAAGCATTCCTTTAGCTGTTTGAACTACCCACAGTATGCTTTTATGTTAGAACATTTAGGGTTATATAGATTTCACTAAAATATTTAATGAATACCTACTATATGTTATTAAAGTTGGAACATTTTCAAACTCTCAGAAAACAGAGGTATAGGTAAGCTTGGCATTCCTTTTATTTTTATGTACAGATACCAGATGTTGAGGATGACACATAAACTCTGAACAGTGTCCTTGGAGCCGAAAAATCAGAAGTAATCTTTTTCAGATGGATGCTTTAAATTGCTGACTGGCTGGAGTTGCATATCCTGGTTTATTAAGAGCCCAGAAAAAAATATGATATCCTGGAAGAAATCTCCAAGACAGTATGAAAGCAAAGTTAAGCTAAGTGCTCTCTCTGGCTCACTCTCTTGATAATAAGAGGCATCACTACTCATTATGGAACAAGAAATTTTTAAGTTGATTGGGCAGGGGGATGAGGCTAAACTGGAAGGAGATTGAAAGAGACGTCAATGTGGAAGGGGCTACAACTATGACCCATGTAAAAGAGAACCGAGGTAGAGGGTGAAATCTCACAAGACAGCATTTCCTACTCCAATAATGCCATAGGGTCAGTAAAGCCTACCATGACTCTGCAAACCAAACTGGGAGGAGGAAAGGGGACATGGCCTACAACTACTAAGAGAGGCCTGGAACCAGCAACACACTGTAGTAATACTAAAGAATACTACCAGTATGTAATGTTTTGTGTACACAGGACTCAACTTAGGATAACACCCCAACTTCATTGCAGCTTTGACAGTGGAACCAAGTTTCCTCCCTGCCTCCCCACCCCCAAACTGTAAGTCACTGATGATGGTTCTTGTAATTTGTAATTTGGGATAAGAGCCTGAGGAAGGAAGAAGTCTCAGAGGAATATCAGGAAGATTTCCCTGGTGATAAATCCTGAAAGACATTCATTTTTCCCAGACTGTGTCACCTTGCTGCCAAGCTACTCAATTTCTCACCATTATGAACCTGAGGCTCCCAATCATACTTTCTCTACTTCCCTGTTGAAGTACTATGGAAGAAGGCAATCAAAGAACTTCTTCCCTACTCTCCTATCAGGTAAGAATCCCAGAGAATCCTTTTGAAGATGTCTAAGAGTAACTGCTAGCAGGTATTAGAACAAAAACAGAAAGATTAAAAAAGCTTCCACTCACTAATGAAATTTCACTATATACTCATTACAGTTGCTAAAAGAAGACTGACAACACTAAATGCTGACAGGATGGGAAGCATTGGGAACCCTCATTCACTGATGTTAGTGTGTAAAACGGTACAACTACTATGGAAAGTGGCTTGGTAGTTAGTTTCTTAAAAATTTCAACATACATCTACCCAGTGACCCTGCAATTTCACTCCTAGGTATTTATTCAAGAGAAATGAAAACACATGGCCACTAAAAGCCTTGTACAAGAATGTACATAGGAGCTTGAGTCATAATAGACAAAAACCAGAAATAGCCCAGATATTCAACAGGAGAATGGATAAACAAACTGTTATAATCATACAATGGGATGCCGTTTAGCAATTAAAAGGAATACACTACAATAATGCACAGTAATACATACAATTACACAGATGAATTCAAAAACGCTGAGTAAAAAGAAGCCAGGCACCAAAAAGTACATATTGTATGATTCTATTTACATACAATTCTAAAATAGTTAAAACTAACCCATGGTGATAGAATCAGATCAGTGGATACTTCTGGGGTGGGGGTTGTTAACTGGGCAGGGGCATGAGATAATTGGGTGAAGGAAATGTTCTTAATAGCACACACAGTTGATGGTATTGTTCCTCTTGATATTGTAAAGTTTGAAATATGAGTCAGCTCTTTGTTAAAGGGAAATCCAGACCTAGTGTCCAGCTATCCTGAGAAGTAGCAGAGATGCTGGGTGGTGAAGAGAGGAGCCAGGAGGTAAGATGGCAGATGGTGTGCCACCAGAAAGACTAAAGGCAGGTGTGTGAAAGGAAAAGAGCAGTGACTGTAGGAAGTGTGCCTCCTTCTCCTACCTAAATAGAAATCCCGGATAGTTCAGGGTCAACTCAGTAACTTCTTAAACCTATAAAGTAGACACTATTCATGTTCACCTGTATGCTAATTCTCCTACTTCCAGGAATTTCAAGCCATACCTCACCATCCTTAAAATTAGGCACTTCAAAGGTGTCAATTCAGGTCAAAGCTTCTATTTTCTGGAGTCATATGCCACAAGCTTTTCCTACCTTGCTGTAAAGGTCATAAAAACACATGCTGATATGGAGATCCATGAGATCAAAGCAGCCTGGAATTCTGAGCCAACACTTGGAAGACAATTACCGAAAAGTGTCACTCTGACCCCCAACAGAGTGTGAGTGAGAAATAAACTTCTGCTGTGTTAAGTCACTGAGATACTGGAGTTATTAGTCACCACAGCATATTCTAGGTTATCTTCAGTAATATAGCCTATTTTTTTCTTTCACATATTTCTAAAACTCATCCATTCAAAAAAAAAATTAATTAATGATTATGTATATGACACCACATAGTGCCACTAAATTGCTGTTATTGTTCGCTGCCTCCAAGTGAGCTCCGACTCATGACAACCCCGTTCACAGTGGAACAAAACTCTATCCAGTCCCATGCATCACCTTTGTGATCCATACGGTTTTCACTGGCTGATGTTCATACATAGATTGCCAGGTCTTTCTTCCTAGTCTGTTTTAGTCTAGAAGTTCCACTAAAACTTGATCAGCGTCACAGCAACACGCAAGCCTCCAATGACAGACACGTGGTAGGTGCACATGAGGTGCACTGGTCAGAAATCAAACCCAAGTCTGCCTCATAGAAGGCGAGAATTCTACTACTGAACTATCAATGTCTCATTAACCATACTAACAGACCCTAAGAATAATATGATTTAGCCCCTATCTGCCAGGCTATGGTCTAATAAGGGAGAAATGTCATGCATGATAACCGTGATACACTAGTGTGATAGCTGAGGTATTAACACAGCACTATGGGAAGTCCATGGAGTCCCTGGGTAGCACAAATGGTTAAGTGCTGGACTACTAGCCAAAAGGTGGACAATTCGCATCTACCCATAGGCATCTCAGAAGACAAGCCTGGTGATCTGCTTCTGAAAGGTCATAGCCTTGAAAACCCTATGGAGACGTTCCACTCTGCACACATGTGGTCATGAATCAGAATCAACACTATGGCAACTAACACCAACAATATGGGAGGTCCAGAACCAACACTAGAGTGCTCTCTTCTCTAAGCGACAGTAAAAAGCATTTTAGCCATACTTGTAAATAATTAAAACTGTACTGTATATGTAATTTTCTGAAAATGTCAATGAAATTTTCTCCACATTGGGAGACGGCATTCAAATAACCTCCGGAACTTCTTCAGATTACTCTATTCTTTGCCCCATCCCTTTCTTCCCCTGCAGTTTCAGACACAGTTTCAGAATGGAGGATCTTTTCCATAGCGAGCCACAAATACCGGTTGGAGTATGTAGCTTCCTTCAGGTAGTCTGGGCTTGAACGACCCTGGACAGGTGATATACAATATAAGGTTAAGTACACAGATTGTGCCTATCCCTACTACTTCTTATTGTTAGCCTAAGCAGGTGTAACATGGAGTTCAGATCTGGCTTTAAGACCTTCTCGTGTTTTCTGCTGCATGCAAAAGGTGGACAATGAATAAGAAAGATCAAAGAAGAACTGATGTCTTTGAATTATGGTGTTGGTGAAGAGCGCTGAATATACCACGGACTGCCAGAAGAATGAACAAATCTGTCTTGGAAGAAGAACAGCTACAATGCTCCTCAGAAGCAAGGATGGCAAGACTTCATCTCATATACTTTGGACGTGTTATCAGGAGGGATCAGTCCCTTGAGACGGAAATCATGCTTGGTAAAGTAAATGGTCAGAGAAAAAGAGAAAGACCTTCAACGAGATGGACTGACACAGTGGCTGCAACAATGGGCTCAAGCATAATGACCGTGAGGACGGCGCAGGACCGGGCAGTATTTCATTCTGTTGTACAAAGGGTCGCTATGAGTAGGAACTGACTCGATGACACCTAACAACAACAACATGTCTTCTGTACTATCAAACATTATTGCAGCATACCACTTACTACAGAGATTGGCACTGTTCATGATAGTTCCAGTTCTACTCCTTCCCAGCACATGATAGCATCACACCCCCTGAAGTTAACGTGTGGAGCTATGACTTGCTTTGGCCAATGAAACATGAACAGAGG
This sequence comes from Trichechus manatus latirostris, assembly GCF_000243295.1. Taxonomy (NCBI): domain Eukaryota; kingdom Metazoa; phylum Chordata; class Mammalia; order Sirenia; family Trichechidae; genus Trichechus; species Trichechus manatus. The sequence goes on along the minus strand of NW_004443992.1, from coordinate 12,013,905 downwards.
TGAGGTGTGTCACTTCTGGGCTGTGACCTTTGAGCCTCTGCATAAGTCAACATAGTATTTTCCTTGACTCATTGATTATAAAGGCTGTGCCGATGGAGGTCTGTCAACCTGGGACTCAAAGTGACCAACTCACATTGAACATCCAATGTAAGCAAGAAATAAACCTTGGTTGTGTTAAGTCACTGGGGGCTATTATCCCAGTGTAACTTTGACTGTCTTGATATAAGACTCTTCCCATATTGCTAAACTGTTATCCACTGCTGCCATTTTCCCTTTCTTTACAGATTTTTAAACTTATCTTTGTTTCATACTCCTCTCAGCTTTTGTATAAAAAAGTTGACACTTTTTCTACAAGTAATTGACCTTACAGAACCAAAGGATATAAATTCTACTTTTTTGTGATTCTAAACCAAAAATTTATAGCAGACATTTTTAAAGCTATTTGTTCAGAGAAAGGAGAGAGAAAAAAAAAAAAAAGACAGAAAGAGGGAGAATGGATATAAATAAGGGTAGTCAGTGGGAGGCATGGGGGAAAAGTACACCTATTTAAGAATTCAGAGAGATTATAAGCTAAAATTTTCTAGAAGACTTCATGCTGGATTGCAAGAGTACTTTCACAGTAAAATTAGCAGCCTTTAAAAATGAAAATAAAGTCCAACCAACCATGAAGACAGATTTTTGCAGGTATGCCTGAGGGCTTAAAGAAACCTGGCACTGAGCCCAAATGAAATTGGAGCTGCCTTGCTTTCTTCTGGTATTTTCCTTTCACTTATTTGAGTCTATTTGTAAGGAATTACCAAATGCATCTGCTTCAGAAAATGCTTATAGTCTTTTTGTTAATAATAATAATTAAAAAAAAAAAACCCATTACCGTCCAGTTGATTCGAACTCAAAGTGACCCTACAGGACAGAGTAGAACTGCCCCATAGGGTTTCCAAGGAGCAACTGGTGGATTCAAACTAGCAGCCAAGCTCTTAACCACTAGGGAAAGAGGACAAAACGGAGACTAGCATGAAAGGATAGAAGTAATTACTGATAAGGAAGGGTAGGGCTTATTTAAGACTCATTGGCAGTGTAAGCATTAAAAAGTGGAGATTCTACTTGAAATTTGGAGTTACACACACACAAAAGTCATCTTTTCCAAGAATAAGATCTGAAAATTTAGAAAATATTCTGTTATGTGCCAAATGAGGGGGTCTGGAAAACGATTATAAGTGAAGGCTTTCAAAAATATTATCTCTTGGGATTAAAGTAAGAATGAGTTGACAAAATTTTAAGTATAACATGTGACTACAATGTAAAAATTAGAGGTAAAACAATCTCTAGAGGCTTCAGTTCGAAAGATTTTATTATATTCAACTTTGTGGCCTGTCCCAGAACCACAGAGTGCAAAATAGCAGATGCTCAATTAACCTAGTGGTTTAAGGGTTTTAGTTCAGAAACACTGTACCTGCTCCATGATTTTCAGTGCTGGATTTGTCCGCCTAGCACTCAGACATAGGAAAACTGTCTTAAAACCTGAGCGAATAAATTACTACTGACGTGTAATATGACTTATTTGTTGGTTGCTTCAGTAAAGTAAAGCTTAAATTACTTTATCAAGCCTCCTTTTCTCCACCCACACAGTTTCAGAAATAAGTAAAAAGAGCCCTTGGATGATGCAAACAGCTAATATTATCGGCTGCTCACCAAAACGATGGAGGTTCCAGTCCACACAAGGGCACCTCGAAAGAAAGGCCAGGCAATCCACTTCCCAAAAATAAGCCATTGAAAACTCCAGGGAGCACAGTTCTACTCTGATACACATGGGGTCACTATGAGTTGGAGCTGACTCAATGGCAACTGGTTAGTAAAAACAAAAGTGGGCCTAAAATATAAATTCACTCTTAATAATCGTGATGTATCTCAAGAATAACCATCAACTGGTAAACAGTACACTAAGTTCATTCTCACATAAAACCTCTATTATTCTAATGGAAAATCAAAGTACATTATGTTTGCACAGTAATTTAAAAAAACATGTCTCGTTTGAGTACCTGAAAGCAGTCTATCTTTTGTTCACCTTCACTGAGCAAGACTGCTTAAGCAATATCACTGCTATACCATTTTTACCAGGTATTTAGCAATGGCATACAAGCCACAGATGGAGGAGATTTTTAAAAGCGTATTAAACCCTTGAACCTAATTAGAAAGACATTTGTAAAGTTAAAGAAGTAGTCTTTAATAGTTTTCCCCCCATTGCAGTTATGTCTCAGGCTCAGTGGCCTGCAGGTAGGTTCACTCCTCTTAAGACTCCAAAATGGGAGTATTTCCATAAGCCAGTGCATCAAGCATGATGGGATTTTATTGTTTTTATAAACAATCTTGGAACTTCAAAGGTATATAAATTCTTGGAGGTAACCAGATTGCTTTTGAAGGGCAGGCATACATGGCAGATTGGTTCGTAGAGCCTTAAAATTTAATGCCCTTAAGTCGTATTCTGACAGTAGCTTGCAGTTAACATGGAAATAAAGCAACACTTCTATACTCAAGGATGTTGGCCTATTCCTCCCTAACAATAGTCAATTTGGAGTAAAATGGATCCTATGTAAAATGCCATCTAGCTCTCCTTGTCATGTCATTCACTCTGTGTTGGAAGACACTGTAACTGTTTGATACCACCAACTGCCATACTTGAGATATGTTCAGGACATATTGAACTTTTGCAAAAGAAGAAATGAGTGAAGCACAAAAGGACAGTTCTGTATTCAGCCACCAAAAGCCAATGATGAAATGCCTGCCAATTAATTCTCCAGTGACCATCCCTCAGCTTATACCGAGAACTTGAAGACATGAGCTCAGCAGCAGTCATGCAGTGAGGCTATTGGGCAGCACACATTTAGAATGCAGAGTGATGCCCACGAGCTGACCTTTTCCTTTCTCAGCATGACAACCCTGCTTAATGGCCACAAAACCAATAGCTAGCAGTCCACGAAAAGGGAATAGAAGTGGAGGTGAGGGAGATGGCTTCTCTCAAAGCAAAGAGGGCATAGACAGATGTGAAATCCTGATTTAGGTCAGGGAATATCTCAGTAGGAAAGTACACAGCAAGAGAAACCAAGAAGCTAATGTAGAGGCAGTTTAAAAAAAAAAAAAAAAACCTCAAACCCATACCATCAAGTCGATTCTGACTCATAGTGACCCTACAGGACAGAGCAGAACTGCCCCAGAGGGTTTCCAAGAAGCGGCTTGTGGATTCAAACTGCTGACCTTTTGGTTAGCAGCCTCAGCTCTTAACCACTGCACCTCCAGGGCTCAGTAGAGGCAGTTAAAAAAATCAAGCCCATTGCCACTGAGTCAATTTCAACTCATAGCAACCCAAAGGACAGAGGAGAACTGCCCATAGGGTTTCCAAGGAGCAGCTGGTAGATTCAAACCACTGACCTTTCAGTTAGCAGTCAAACGCTTTTAACCAGTATGCCACCAGGGCCCCAGAGGAAGTTAGGGGAAGAGAAAATGAAGAGAATTATTTATTCAGGAAAGTACTTATTGCATAACTTCTAAATGAATACAAAGTAAAAGAGAAAGAACAAAAATCAAAAGTAAAGAAGGAAAGAAAATTCAGTTCCCCAAAAGCATCAAGCTATATGTACAGAAACCAAAATCAAACCCACTGCCATCAAGTCGGTTCTGACCCATAGCAACCCTACAGAGTAGAACTGCCTCATAGGGTTTCCAAGACCATAATCTTTAAGGAAGCAGACTGCCACATCTTTCCCCTGCAGAGCAGCTGGTGGGTTCAAACCACCAACCTTTTGGTTAGCACCCAACCGCTTAAGCACTATGCCACCAGGACTCCTTATGTACAGGAAGAGTTAAACACATAAATATTTGAAGAGTGCAGCACAAGATACTCCTAGATAGAAATGAAGGGTCCAGTCCTACAACATCCATTTCCTATCTGTTATTATTCATTTCTTAAGTCCCTTCTCATGCCAAAAGGGTCTACTATCTCTGGCTGTCTTAAATGCAAAACATACTCTAACAAGTCAGTCACACTAGAAAATTAGTATTGCTATCTTACTCCTTGGAGCCCTGGTGGCGCTGTGGTTAAGAGCTCAGGCTGCCAACCAAAAGGTCAGTTTGAATCCACCAGTCACTCCTTGGAAACACTATAGGGAAGTTCTACTCTGTCCTACAGGGTTGCTGTGAGTCAGAATCAACTCGACAGCAACGGGTTTGGTTTTATTTTTATTTTTTTGGTTTATCTTACTCCTAAGCATTAGTATCTTAAAAGAAGTTGATAATGAAGGACTCCTAAAAACAAAGGCATTTTCCTAAGGGAGAGGTTCCCTGACCCAAACTTTGAGGTGACATCATCATCACCATTCATCGTTGCTATATCAGTCCACTAAAGGTGTGATCACAGTGTTCCAAGCACTCTAAACAGCACTTTACCCATATTAATTCATTTGTTTTAATTTAACCTTCACTACAACCCAAAAAGCAAAAAATGTTAAAAAGCAAAGATGTCACCTTGAAGACTAAGGTGCATCTGACCCAAACCATGGTGTTTTCAATTTACTGAATATACCATGGACAACCAAAAGAACCAACAAATCTGTCTTAGAAGAAGGACAACCAGAATGCTCCTTAGAAGCAAGGATGGTGAGACTACGTCTCACATACTTTAGACATGTTATCAGGAGGGACCAGTCCCTGGAAAAAGACATCATGCTTGGTAAGGTAGAGGGTCAGCGAAATAAAGGAAGACCCTCAAGGAGATGGATTGACACAATGGCTGCAACAGTGGGCTCAAGCATAACAACGATTGTGAGGATGGCACAGGACCAGGCAGTGTTTCATTCGGTTGTACACAGGGTCGCTATGAGTCGGAACCAACTTGACAGCACATAACAACAACAACCCAGTAAAGCAGGTATCATTTTATAGATGCGGAAACTGAGATTCCAACAAATTATTTGTCAGAGGCTCCCACTGTTGTAAGCAGCAGATCTCGATTTGCAATCCAGGCCTCTGTAATTGCAGAGTCCATACTCTTTTCACTACCCACACTCCATGCCTTAGCATTCATCCAGACACACTGTTTCCTCATAAGGCTAGTCTGTGATCCCATGTGAAAATGCAGGGACATGATTATGGCCCACTAAGAAGAGCTGTGCAAGGTGCTATAGTCAGACAAGAAATCTTTCAACAAAAAAGAGTTAAAAGATACTAGATACTGGAAGAAATAAATTTGGAGGTTAGGTTGTATGATAAAAAATGTTGGAAAGCACCTTAAAAGCTACTCATTTATGCTAGCTGCCTTCTTGTTGGTTGACACTGGTATGCAGATTGAGTCTTGCCTATCTCCCTCAAAAGGACCTAGTCTATGCCCTCCAGGAGGGAGTGATTGCTCTTTGTCTGGAAAAGCATCAGAAAACAAGACACATTCAAACTTCGTTTGGAAGGCAGTGAAAAGGCTCATCCTAGCTTCTGTGATTTAAGTACCTCTACATTCACCAGCTGAAAGAGACTTCAAAGAATCAAGATGAAGTCAAAATATCATCAGGAGAGTCCAGCTGGCTTCTACAAGAGGTTCCAGGTGGTACTATTCACTTGTATAAATTTACCTCCGGTCCTAGCATAATCCCAAGACTTGATGACTCCCCCAAAGGAACGGATGACTCCGGTCCTAGCATAATCCCAAAGCCTTGATGGCTCTGGGGAAGAGGGAGGAAACATCTGAAAGGCTAAAAGACTATACAGAGGAAAATGTTCACGTGATTTTTAAAAAGTGAGAAAGTAAAAATATAAAAGGCCTCGAAACAAATAAGGACATATGGTAAAAACAAAAATAGTCTGGCGATGACAAAGTCTAAGGGAAGGAAGAACTTAGCACATATTGCACACTGATCTATTGGCCAAATCTAATATTACTACAGCCTTCAGTATGGATTACACCTCAACATAAAGAAAACAAAATCCTCACAACTGGATGCATAAGCAACATCATGATAAACAGAGAAAATATTGGAGTTGTCAAGGATTTCATTTTACTTGGATCCACAATCAACGCCCATGGAAGCAGCAGTCAAGAAATCAAAAGACGAATTACACTGGGCAAATCTGCTGCAAAAGACCTTTTTAAAGTGTTAAAAAAGCAAAGATGTCACCTTGAAGACTAAGAAGCCCCTGAATGAAGTCATGGTGTTTTCAATTGCCTCATATGCATGCGAAAGCTGGACAATGAATAAAGAAGACCAAATAAGAATTGGTGCCTTTGAATTACGGTGTTGGCGAAGAATATTGAATATGCCATGGACTGACAAAAGAACGAACAAATCTTTCTTGGAAGAAGTAGGCCAGAATGCTTCTTAGAAGCAAGGACAGCAAGACTTTGTCTCAACATACTTTGGCCATGTTATTAGGAGGCATCAATCCCTGGAGAAGGACATCATGCTTGGTAGAGGGTCAGTGAAAAAGAAGAAAACCCTCAACAAGATGGACTGACACAGTGGTTGCAACGATGGGCTAAAGCATAACAACAATGCAAGGATGGCACAGGACCCAGCGGTGTCTCGTTCTGTTGTTACACAGGGTCACTACTAAGTCAAAAACGACTCAATGGCACCTGACAACAATAACAATATAACTTTAATGGAATACTGAAATAGTCCCTTCCTGTGAGCTTCAGTTAAGGCCTCACAACTCTATAGATGACACACTCCAAAATGAAGTGTAAATACTATATGAGGCTTACCATACAAGTTTTATGGATCTTAACTCCTCTACCCATACCTAGACAATAAAGAGGGCTAGTTGTTGAGATTTTTCCAGAGCAGTGTTAGTATAGTTTGAAGGAACCCTTGAAGAGAGTGGAAGTTAACTGCTATATTCTCAGTGACTGAGAAAGGAACTATGAGTGACCAGCCAGACAACTGCAAGTGACAGTCTCAGCAAAGGGAGTAGCGAATGGATGGTCCACAAAGAACTCACAAAGAAGCCTACAAGATTCAAACTAAGCATCAGCCAATCCTACAGAGCACACGCACCAGAATGTTCAGTAGCACTATTCAAGTAAAAACTTTGCTGTCTGTGAGAGCAGACTAATGACCCCCAAACGATGTCCTAATCCCCACTGTAAATATGTTGCATGGCAAAGGCTGCAGATGGAATTAAGTTTACTAAATCAGCTGTCCTTAAAATAGCTCCCTATTAGCCTGAGTTATCCAGGTGGGCCCAATGTAATCTCAAGAATCCTTAAAAGCAGAAGAGGGAATCTGAAGAGAGAAAGATAGTAATGTGAGAAGGGCTTGACCTGACATTGCTGGTTTTGAAGAGGGAAGAAAAAGGCCATAAGCTATGGAATATAGGCAGCCTCTACAAGCTAGAAAAGGCAATAAACAAATTCTTCCCTCAAACCTCCAAGAAGAATTACAGCCCCGACGACACCCTGATTTTAGCACAGTGAGTCCCATGTCAGACTTCTGACCTCCAGAATTGTAAGATGATAATTCTACATTGTTTTATGCCACTAAGTTTGTGTTAATGTGTTACAGTAGTAACAGGAAAGTAATGTACTGCCCTATTTATCAATAATTCCTCTCTGTTCTCCAGCAATGCGGGTGTGAGAAAATGAGTTAATAATCTGGGGATGAGTAACAGACATGTGAGGTAAGAAAGGAGAAGAGAGGCCAGCCATATCCACTTTCCTCCTACAAGTAGCCTCCTCACAGCAGACCTGAGATGTGTTAAGAGCGTAACAATTAACTTTCAATGAAGTTTGATGTTTTGATTATTACACTAGACTGGGCATATTCATTACTGAAAGGAGGAATTTTTTTTTTTTTACTTCAAGTTGATCAGGAAAGTTTTGAGATTTGCCCTACATTTCATCCAGGGACAAAGGGTTAACTATTCACATGGAAAAAATTTAAAGCGACAGTAGGAAACAAAAATAAAGTCCCTGTCTGATTAACCCTCAAGTCCTGCTTATTCAACATGACAGCTACATAAAGTTCAAAAGGATTGGGAAATAGTAAGCCTAAAGAGAAAGTTTCAGAGTCTCTTCTGGCAACCATTTTGGTCTTTTCTTTCTTTTCTTTTTAATGACCTTTTGTTTTCTTTATGTATGATGTCTTTGATGTTATCCCACAACTGGTCTGGTCTTCAGTCATCAGTGCTCAGTGAGTCAAATCTATTCTTGAGATGATCTCTAAATTCAGGTGGGATATACTCAAGGTTGTATTTTGTCTCTCATGGGCTTGTTCTAATTTTCTTCACCTTGAACTTGCAGATGAGCAGTTGATGGTCTGTTCCACAGTCGGCCCTTGACCTTGTTCTGACTGATGATATTGAGCTTCTCCATCGTCTCTTATCACAGATGTAGTTGATTTGATTAATGTCTATTCCATCCAGCGAGGTCTACATGTATAGTCACTGTCCACGTTATTGAAAAAAGGTATTTGCAATGAAGAAGTCGTTGGCCTTACAAAATTCTATCATGCTATCTCTGGCAACATATCTATTACTAAGGCCATATTTTCCAACTACTTATCCTTCTTCTTTGTGTCCAACTTTCACATTCCAATCACCCATAATTATCAGTGTATCTGGACTGCATGTTTGATCAATATCAGACTGCAGAAGCTGATAAAAATTTTCAATATTTTCATCTCTGGCATTAGTCGTTGGTGCGAGTATTTGAATAACAGTCGTATTAACTGGTCTTCCTTGTAGTCCATATAGATATTGTCCTATTGCTGACAGCTTTGTACTTCAAGATAGATCTTGAAATGTTCTTCTTGACGATGAATGCGACACCATTCCTCTTCAATTTGTCATTCCCAGCATAGCAGACCATATGATCATTGGATTCAAAATGGCAATACCAGTCCATTATGGCTCATTAATGCCAAGAATATCGATCTTTTTGCGTTCCATTTCATTTTTGAAGACTTCCATTTTTCCTTTATTCATACTTCATACATTCAATGTTGTGATTAATAATGGACATTTGCAGCTGTTTTTTTCTCATTTTAAGTCATGCCACATCAGCAAATGAAGATGTCAAAAGCTTTACTCCATTCACATCAAGGCCGACTCTTCTTTGTGGAGGCAGCTCTTCCCCAGTTGTATTTTGACTGCCTTCCAATAGGAGAGGCTCATCTTCCGGCACTACATCAGATAATGTTTCACTGCTATCCATAAGTTTTTCACTGGCCAATATTTTCAGAAGTAGATTGCCAGGTCCTTCTTCCTAGTCTATCTAAGTCTATAAAATCTGCTGAAATGTGTCCACCATGGGTGACTCTTGCTGGTATTTGAAATATCAGAGGCATAGATTCCAGCATCATAGCAACACAAAAGCCACCACAGTATGACAAACTGACAGACAAGTGATGAATGTCAGAAGAGAGTCTGAAACTTGCTCTTGAACAAACAGTAGCTAAAGCAAAAGGAAGAAAAACGAAGTAAAATATCTGAACAGAAGATTTCAAAGAGCTGCTCAAGAAAACAAAGTATTATAATGAAAAGAGAAAACACCTGGAGTTAGAAAAACAAAAGGGAAGAACACGCTCAGCATTTCTTATGCTGAAAGAACTAAAGAAAAAAATTCAACCCTCAAGTTGCAATACTGAAATATCTAGAGGTAAAAAACTGAATGACACAGGAAGTATCAAACGAAGATGGAAGGAATACAGAGAGTCACTGTACCAAAAAGAATTGGTTGATGTTCAACCATTTCAGGAGGTAACATATGATCAAGAACCGATAGTACTGAGACTTCCAGCCAACACGGCGCTATAGACAGAAGCTCCACACCGTCCCTCCACAGCAAAGACTCAAAAAACTAAATCAAACACAGACAAACGTCAATCCTGAAGAGATAAAGAACTCAGCCAAGCACCAAACGGAATAAGAAGGTGACAGAGAACAAAGAGCAAGGAGAGATACATGCAGAGATCCCCTATCAGCTAACGCAGCACGGATTCGCCATCTTGGACTCCTGTCAGAGATCGGCAAACAGGAGTCTGGGGAAACAGCTTCATGGAGCTCCCAGCAGGAGACAGAACAACCAGTAACCAGTGATATAAGCTTTCCCACCCCCTCACCCTTCTTCACCTCCACTCAGCCTCCTCTGCTTCCTGCGGCCACAGTCACTTGGCCAGGAGGCACCGGTTTCAGCCCTGTGCGCTGGGATTCCACCCGCCCACAATGGCCGGCTCTCTGAGTGCTATTTCTTGGCTGCTGGTGTTGCTTTTTTTCTGCTTATTTTGTTTTGTTCCATACCTCTCAACACCTCCCCCTTCCTTCTCTCAAATATCTGCCTCTGTGTGCCATCTTTGCTTCTTCCTGAAAGGCTGTAAAACACCGGTCGACTGTGGAATTGCTTCCCGGCCCACATCGCCATGCTGGTGGGATCCGCGGGGCTTTTCCTTTGTTGGTTTTAATTTGTTCAGTTTTGATTTGTATGTTTTATTTTTCTTTTCTCAGCTTGGGAGCCCCTTCTAGCTGGGCTGTACTGCATGGCTTTGGAGCTACTTCCTCAGTCAGCACAGTCATGCAGTGGGATCTCTGGGGGCATTTCTTTTTTTGTTTGTTTTCTTTTCTCTCATTTTCCCTTTTTGTCTTTTTTCATTTCTCAGTTTCTTGTCATTCTATGCTTACCTTCTCTGCCTGCTTCCTGAATATCTGGCACTATGTGACACCTCTACTCCTTCTAGACAGGCTGTACTTTGCACCCTGGGAGTCATTTCCCCAGTCTTCACAGCTGCACCAGTGGGATCCCTGGGGGATTTTTTTTTTCTTTTTTCTCTCATGTTTATTTATTTATTTACTCCCCCTCCACTTTTTTTCCTTTTTGTTTTTCTCCATTTCTCAGTCTCTCATTTCTCCACTCCAAAGGCAAGCTCCCTTAGCATTCGTTTTTGTTTGTTTGTTTTTGGCTCCTGTTTCTCTCTTCTCTTTCCAACACCCATATTACCTCCACACATCACAAATGTCCCCCCTCCTTCCTGCCTACATGTACCATGCACTGAACATCACACCCTTGAGCAGCACAGGCATGTCCTACCAGAAGCTGTCCTGCACTGATTCCCAGCCCGCCCTGTCGACCCTAGTATGTGCCACAAACAACCCATCCCAGCAACTCTCCTTCAGCTGGACCTGCCCTGCTGCACCACAGCTGAGCTACTGACCCTGCTCATTGAACAAGGAGGTGAAAAGTATCATGCCCACAGACAAGCAAACAACAAAGAATGCACTGCCTGCCTGCGCAGACATACCAAATAAAACAAAAAAGCAGGAGGGAACAAACAAATCTACAAAAAATAAACAAGAAAAATAACTACTGAATGCCCCAAAGACAGCACACAATATCAAAACATACAGAAAAAAATGGACAGGATGATACCAGTAGGCATTCAAAATAAAACACTACATGACTTTCCAGTAGAAGAAAAGGGACTAGAACTACCTGATAGGGAATTCAAATTTCTAATATGCAGAGCTATCCAAGAGTTGAAGTAAATAGCAGAAAAAATGAGGAAAAAATGGACATATTCATGAAAAACACAGACAAATGCATGGACACTACAAACAAAAAATGGAAGAATTCAGGAAAATAATACAGGAACAGAATGCCAAAATAAATTCACAACTAGAAATCATACAAAAACAACAATTAGAAATGCAAAAGATAAACAACAAGATTTCAAAAATGTACAGTGTCATAGAAGGGCTGAGGAGCTGGTCTGAAATGGTGTAAGACAGGATCAGTTTGGATACAACTCTTAAAGGAAAAGTCAGAAAATAGAACAAAGAAAAATGAATAAAACCGTGAGAATTATGTGGGATAGAGTCAAAACAAAAAATTTACGAGTTATTGGAGTTCCACAACGGGGAGAAAACAGAAAACACAGAGAGGATCACTGAAGAAATGCTGACAGAAGACCTCCCCAATACCATGAAAGATGAAAATCTGATCATCTAAGAAGCTCAACGAACCCCATATAGGACAGATACCAAAAGAAAATCACCAAGGAATATCATAATCACACTCGCCAAAACCAAAGACAAACAAAGAATCCTGACAGCAGCTCAAGAAAAACAAAAAGTCACATACAAAGGAGAAAGAATAAGACTAAGCATGGATTATTCGGCAGAAGCCATGCAGGCAAGAAGACAATGGAATGACATATATAAAACCTTCAAAGAAAAAAACTGCCAGCCATGAATAATATATCCTGCAAAACTCTCATTCAAATGTGATGGTGAAATTAGGACATTTCCAGATAGGCAGAAATTAAGGGACTGTAGAAAAACCAAACCAAACTGACAAGAATTATCAAAGGGTGTCCTTCAGTCTGAGAACAAACAACATCAAACCACAGGCTGAATTTAGGACACAGGATCCTACCAGCCAGATACCAACCTAGGAAATGAACTTTCAAGGACTATCCGAAACCAAAAGAATTACAACAGGGAACCAGAGAGGTTAATCTGTAAATGACAACAACATCAGAACAATAAAAAAGGAAATAAACGGTATAGATATAGAACCTTCTAATGGAGAGGTAGGCAAGGCAATACCAACTAATAACAGAGTGGTTCAAACTTAGGAAGATAAGGGGAAATTTCAAGGTAACCGCAAAGAAAGTTAAAAACCTACTCATCAAAATAAAGAAGAAAAATATAAAGTCTCAGTAAAAACAAAAACTACAAAAACAAAAGAAATTAAAAAAAAATCCACAAACAAAAGTAATTCAGAACAGGAGAGAAAGAGGAACAAAGAAAACATCAGCACCACAAAAAAAAAAAAAAAAAACCTTACAAAATAACAGCAATAAACTCACACCTATCAATAATTACACTGAATGTAATAGGCCTAAATGCACCCCTAAAGAGACAGAGAGTGACAGAATGGATAAAAAGAACAGGATCCATCAATATGCTGTCTACAAGGGACACACCTTAGAAACAAAAACGTAAATTTATTAATCAATCAAATGATGGAAAAAACAGATCTAGCAAACCAAAAAAGAAGAGGAGTGGCAATATTAATCTCAGATAAAATAGACTTTAAAACAAAACCCACCATAAAAGACAAAGAAGGACACTATACAGTGATTAAAGGGATGATCCATCATGAAGACATAACCATAATAAACATCAGCGCACCCAATGACAGGGCTCCAAAATACATAAAACAAACTCTTTAACAGCACTGAAAAGAGAAAGTGACAGTTCCACAATAATAGTAGCAGATGTCAACATACCACTCTCGGTAAAGGACAGAACATCTAGAAAGAAACTCAACAAAGATACAGAAGACATAAAGGGCACACTCAGCCAACTTGACCTCACAGACATATACAGAACAATCTACCCAACAGCTGCAAAGTACACATTCTTTTCCAATGCACATGGAACATTCTCCAGAATACATCACATCTTAGGCCACAGAGCAACCCTCAACAAAATCCAAAACACTGATATAATACAAAGTATCTTTTCTGACCACAACGCCATCAAGGTAGAAATTAAAACCAGGAAGAGCAAGGAAAAATAGCAATTACATGGAAATTGAATAACACTTGCTTAGAAACCACTGGGTAACAGAAGAAATCAGAGATGGAATCAAAAAATTCCTAGAATCAAACAAGAATGACAACACATCATACCAAAACCTTTGGGACACAGAAAAGGCAGTTGGCAGAGGACAATTTACAGCAATAGATGCACACATCAAAAAGAAGGGATAATATCAAAACATTAACTCCACAACTCGAACAAATAGAAGGAGAACAGCAATAAAAGCCCACGGCCACTAGAAGAAAGGAAATAATAAAGATCAGAGCAGAAATAAATGAAATAGAGAACAGAAAAACAATAGAAAGAATCAACAACACCAAAAGCTGGTTCTTTGAAAGGATCAAGAAAATCAACAAACCACTGGGCAAACGGACAAAATAAAAACAGGAGACGATGCAAATAACCCAAATAAATGAAATGGGGGACATTACAACAGACCCAACTGAAATAAAAAGGATCATAACAGAGTATTATGAAAAACTACACTCCAACAAATTTGAAAACCTAGA
>NW_004443992.1:11985667-11998408 GCF_000243295.1 Trichechus manatus latirostris | reverse complement strand
CTTGGTGAGCAGCATCTGAGGTCTTAAAAGCCCATGAGCAGCCATCTAAGAAACTCCACTGCTCTCAACCCTTCAGGAGCAAGGGAGAATGAAGAAAACAAGACACAAGAGAAAGATCAGTCCAAATGACTAATGGACCCCAATTACCATGGCCTCCACCAGACTGAGTCCAGTAGAACTAGACGGTGCCCATCCACCACCACTGACTGCTCTGACAGGGATCACAACAGAGGGTCCTAGACAGAGCTGGAGAAAAATGTAGAACAAAATTCTAACTCACAAAAAAGACCAGACTTCCTGGCCTGACAGAGTCTGGAGAAATCCCGAAGAATATGGTCCCTGGACACCCTTTTAGCTCAGTAATCAAGTCACTCCTGAGGTTCATCCTTCAGCCAAAGATTAGACAGGCCCATGAAACAAAACAAGACTAATGGGGCACAACAGCCCAGGGACAAGGACAGAAAAGCTGGTAATAGGTAACCCAAATTTGCGAAGGGAGAGTGTTGACATGTGAAGGGATTTTTAACGAATGTCATAAAACAATATGTGTACTAACTGTTTAATGAGAAACTATTTGTTCTGTACACCTTCATCTAAAGTACAACAACAAAAAAAAAAAAGAACCAGTAGTACTGAAGGAAGAAGTCCAAGTTGTGCTGAATGCACTGGCAAAAAACAAGCCTCCAGGAATTGACAGAATACCAACTGAGATGTTTCAACAAACAGATGCAATGCTGGAAGCACTCATTCATCTATTCCAAGAAACTTGGAAGACAGCTACCTTGCCAACCTACTGGAAGAGATCCATATTTGTGCCCATTCCAAAGGAAGATGATCCAACAGAATGGGGAAATTATCAAACAATATCATTAATATCACACATAAGTAAAATTATGCTAAAGATACTTAAAAAATGGTGGCAGTAGTACACTGACAGGGACAGTCAGAAATTCAAACTGGATTCAGACGAGGACATGGAAGGAAGCATATCACTGCTGATGCCAGACGGATCTTGGCTGAAGGCACAGAATATCAGAAAGATGTTTACCTGTGTTTTACCGACTACGCAAAGGCATTCACCAGTGTGGATCATAACAAAACATGGATAACGCTGCAAAAAATGGGAATACTGAACAGTTAATTGTGCTAATGAGGAACATGTACATAGACCAAGAGGCAGTTTTTCAAACAGAACAAGGGGATATTGCATGTTTCAAAATCAGGAAAGGTGTGCATCAGGGTTCTATCCTTTCACCATACTTATTCAGTCTGTTTGCTGAGCAAATAATACAAGAAACTGGACTACATAAAGAGTAATGCAACATCAGGGTTGGAGGAAGACTCCTTAACAACCTGCGATATACAGATGACACAATCTTGCTTGCTGAAAGTGAAGAGGACCTGAAGCACTCACTGATAAGGATCAAAGACTAAAGACTTCAGTATAGATTACACATTAGCAAAGAAACCAAAAATCTTCACAACTGGACCAATAATAACATCATGATAAACTGAGAAAGTACTGAAGCTGTCAAGGATTTCATTTTACTTGGATCCACAATCAACGTCCATTGAAGGAGCAGTCAAGATGTACCATGCAAATATGGCACAGGTTTGCTATGAGTAAGAATGAACTCGAGGGCAAAGGGTTTGGTTTTGGTTTTTTGGAACGAAGGGATTGGTCAGTTTTGCCACACCACTAGGCTTAAAATGAGCCATACCAGAGATGGGAAGAGAGGCCTCTAACCACCACCACAGAAGAAAAGCCAGGAGCAGAACACGTCCTTTGGACCTGGGATTCCTGAGCTGAGAAGCTCCTGGAACCAGGAGACAGAGGAAGAGAGCGAGAGCTGTCTAACACAGAAGCGAGGACAGTAAGAGTTTGTCTTGCTTACCTTGGACATACTATCAGGAGGGAACAATCCCTGGAGAAGGACAACATGCTTGGTAAAAAAGAGGGTCAGCAGAAAAGAAGGCCCTCAACGAGATGGACTGACACAGTGGCTGCAACAGTGGGCTCAAACACAGCCAATGATTTTTTCCATAATGAGGAATTTTTACATTAAATAAACAACGAGCATAATGATTAAAGTAACGCGAAACTATATAAAAAAAAGATATAAAGAAAATAGCAAAAATAATAGAGTGCTACAGATTACATAAGGAGCATGCACACACCACACATACACACACACAGAAGAGTTTGGAATTGTTTAAAATCAAAGATGACTCAGCAAATTTTTCTTCAGTTAAAGTCCAAAAGGAGATGACTTCTATTTAACCCTGATGAGTTAAACAGTCATTTCTCTCAGCAACTTTCCAAAGCCTCTTACCCCCATCATGAAAATAAAGGAATTAAAAATCTATCATCACAGATGAGAGACAGCAACACAATTTGGAAGGTTCAAAGCAGACAGATGAGTAATATCTGGCTTACCAAAGCGGAGACAGCAAATAACTGAACAAGCACGGAAAGAAGCCAACAAGAAGCAAACCATTTAGGATTCAGACGCACCAGGGGCTGATAAACAGACAACAGTTGAACTTCTGTTCATGTAATCATCTCCCTCAATGTCAATGGACGATTAGAGGTTTACTCTACAGAGAAATACAACTAGAGAGACTATTAACTTGGGATATAAATGTTGCAAACATTAGGGACAGCTGAGAGCAAGAAAAAACCCTGAGAAATCAGATGAAAGCCTGCATTAAAAGTGAATGAATGATGAGGTTTCCCCAGCCTATTTACCACTCTAAGCAACCTGGACACTAGTTACCCAGGCTTATATCCCTGAGGCAGGAGATTGGAGGATTTCTTTAAGGCACTGGTTCTCAAAGTGTGGTCCACAGTCCCAAGAGGTGGAGGGGGGAGGGTCTATGACACCAACACTATTTCATAATAATACTTAAGACATCAATCACTTGCCTTCTCTCCCTATTGAAATCTGCAAAAATAACAATAGGTAAAACCGCTAGAACCTTAGGAAAAATCAAGGCAATGGTGTCAGACTGTACTTATGGTCATCGTATTCTTCACTATTATACACAATTTAAAAAAAACTGATTTTACTTGAAGATCTTGATGAAGCAGTAAAAGTCATCTATTTTATTAAATCTCAACTTTGGATTACATGTCTTTTCAACATTTTTTTATGAACAAATTAGAGGTGTGTACACAGCACTTCTCCTGCATACCAAAATAATTTGGTTGTCCCCAAGAAAAGGATAAGTGCCACTGTTTGACTTGTAAGTTGAACCAATAGTTTTTTTTACTAGAATACCATTTTTACTACAAAATACGACTGACATAAACCATATGAATAATCAAGCTTGGCAGACATTTTCTGGTGAACAGCCTGTCACTTCAAGAACAACTGATGGTACTTATGGCCAATGATAAAATTAGGGTTTTCAAGCAAAAATTAAGGTTCTAGATAACTTATGGAGTTCCTGGGTGGTACAAATGGCTAAGTGTTTGACTACTAACTAAAAGGTTGGTGGTTCTAACCTACTCAGAGGTGCCTCAGAAGACAGGCCTGGCAATCTGCTTCCAAAAGGTCAGAGCCCTGAAAACCTTATGGAGCAGTTCTACTCTGCACACATGGGGTTACCGTGAGTCAGAATCAACTCAACAGCAATGGGTTTGGTTTTTGGTTAGAAAACTTATATCCACCACCATGAGTTTGACAGTTTCCCATCCTTAAAGACTTTTCTGAAAAGATCAAGGGTGATATAATTTTTTTTTATGTTGTGTAATGAGATTTTTTGATATTGTGTAATGAGATGTGTCAACATTTGGATATTTGGAAGATACACATAACTTAGTCAACTGGTATTTTCCTAATGACCAATACATGATCTGAAACGTTATTTAAACAAAAACGCATGGGTAAAAAAATCTATTCAAAGGCAAGATAGATCAATGAATTTTAATGTAAAAGAATATGAAAAGTTCTTTGATATGGTTTTCAATTGCACACTGAAACAAACCTTTAAGAAATTACCATTTGGTCCCTTGGACCCAGGGTTCCTGCTCGGAGAAACTCCTAGTTCAGGGGAAGACTGATGACAAGGGCCTTCCTCCAGAGCCAACAGAGAGAAAGCCTTCCCCTGGAGCTGATGCCCTGAATTTGGACTTCTAGCCTACTAGACTGTGAGAGAATAAATTTGTTTGTTGAAGCCAAAAAAAAAAAAAGGAATTACCACTTGTTGTGTTGTAAGGTAGTACCAAAAAAGAATATCCACAATTATCTGAAAAAAAATATTGAAATATTCCTCCCTTTTCCTACTTGATATCTGTTTAAGCCAGATTTTCTTTCTATACTTAAAGCAAAACAACAAATTACAATGAAATTAATGCAAAGGCACACATTCAAGAGATTCTCAAAGATGTAAAACAATACCAAATTTCACACTAAATTTTCTTTGCATTGGAAAATATTATTTTACATAAAAATCAATCATTTATGTTAACATGTAATGGGTTTATCACTGTTATTTTAAAATAAATTAGGTAACTATTTTGGTAATTCCTCAGTTTTAGTTTCTACTACAGTAAATATTGGTAGATATAATCCACAAAAATAAATGCTCTATAGCTGCACTGTACACTATGGTAGCAACTAACCACAAGTAGCTACTGAACGCTTAGTATATATGACAAGTCTGAAGTGAGATATATTGTAAGTGTAAATTATCCATTGGATTTTGAACACTTAGCATCAAGAAAAAAACAGAATGTAAAGTATCTCAATTTGTTATATTGATTACATGTTAAAATGAAATATTTTAAGTTTATTGGGCTAATTAAAATATTAAAAATATTAAAAATATTAATTTCACCTGTTTTTACTCTTAATGTGGCTACTAGAAAAGTTAAAATTACAAATGCAGCTCCTGTTTGTGGTCTGCATTATACTTCTATTGGACAACAGTGATCCATAGGGTCCTCAATAACTTTTAAGAGTATAAAGGGGTCCTCAGATCAAAAAGTTTGAGAACTCGGCTGCTAACCGAAAGGTTAGCAGTTCAAATCCACCAGGCACTCTTTGGAAACCGTATGGGGCAATTCTACTCTATCCTATAGGGTTGCTATGAATCAGAATTGACTCGATGGCAATGGGTTTGGTTTGTTTCTTTGTTTGTTTTTTGTCTCTATAAGAAAGTGGAACACTGCTACTCTTTGGGACAATGTGCCAGTTAAAGAAAGAAAGAAAAAAACCCTATAAAGACTAACATTTAAGGCCCAACAAAAAAAATACCAGTAGGACACAGAATGGCCCTCAAATAAAAGCCACCAATCAATAAGGCCAGAACATGTAGGTTCACTCAAGTATAAACAGGCAGCAAGGCTCACCATCCATTTGTGGAGATCCTCTAACATGAAAGTCAGAGACAAATATAAATAAAAATGAAAAATAAACACTCCCATTGACAGTGCAAACAGCAGAATTTCAAAATATTCTGAGAGATGAGATAATACTGTATCCATGAAACAACAGATATGCTTTAAAAAGAATTTTAGAAAATTCATAAAGCAAGATGGAACCCTAAGAAATAAAAATTCTGATTTCAGAAATGAAAATTCAATAGAAAGTTCTAAAGGTAAACTTCCGAAAAATCTGCTAGCAAGTAGAAAATGTCTAAAATTTTAAAATTAAGAAATATTAATTCAAGCATATGATTCAGAAACCAGAAGAATTACTTAAGAGAGGTGAAAGTAGATACTTTTAAGGCGTAAAAAGGGGTAGGGCATGGAACTGCTGATATTTGTCAAAAAAAACTTTATAAAATACATAAATGGCTTTAAATATCTTACTCTGATTAGTTTAAAATGAAATTTAAGGTATTAAAAACAATACCAAATAGCAAAAACAGGAATTATACATTTAACTTTGTAAATGAAATATATTTACCCCAAAATAGATATTTACAAAGAAATTTGGAGTTTAGGGGTTTTTGCTGACAAAGTAAATCAATCTGAAAAGCTAAGAAGATCAATTATTTGTTTGTAAATTATGTGAATAAATTTGTCTAATTTTTGTTTTAAACTAGGAATAGCTGGGAAGAAAAGACTGTCATCTATCTTTAATAATCATCAGGGACTGGGGACCCACATGCTGATCTAGCCTGTATATCTAAACTGTTTGGACTATATAGTTTCTTCTTGTTGTTCTTATTATTGTTTAAAATTCAGGGAGCTTGCAAAAGAACCCAGATTGCTGTCTTCTTTTGTTTAAGCAAAATCGCAACAACCAGCAAAGCTGAGCCTGGGTGGCCTAGTGCCTCCCCAACATTTAATGTCACACATTTCACTACTAAAGGAAAAACAATAGTGCATATTTCTCTGACATCCCCCTATAAATGGGAAAAGAGAAGACAGACCAAGAACTTTCCACATATCAATAATAACAAAAAACAGGACATATACTTGTGGAAATGAAGAAAATCCTCACTGTCTGAAACACAACAGGAATATGTCCACTTCACTAGTCGGTTGGTTTCTGGCTTAAACGTTGATAGGCTTGAAAGAAAGAAACTTAAACTCATGATCTTCAAAGATCCGTTCAGCTCACTGTGCCATATCCTGCAAACGTGCTTTTATTCTATACACACACACATACACACACACACACATTCTTCCTATGTTCTGTAAAGCTTTACATATTATGTGATACATGCCGATGAAACTAAAAAAGCAGATCAGCATATTTTAAAATAATTGCAGATTTTTTATCATTTAATCAATAACTACAAATTAATAACATTTAAGAATATGAGACAATGTTTTCTTCATTTTATTTTTGACTCATATGACACATATTATAATCCCACTCATGCTAAAAATCGGCAGGGTCACATTTTGGAAAGGAGATGGGGAAGAAGGACAGACGATGTAACTTTAAAACAAAGGCTTTATATTAGATTTATTTACATGCCACAACACAATCTCCAAATGACCTCTGCCTTCCAAAGTAACATTTTAACTAAAGTGACAGAGACTGGAATGCCACATTAGAATTGAAAGCAAGATAAAAGGTAGAAGTCCTAATCTACTGCTCTAATAGCATTATTCACGACAAGGGTTTCCAGCTGTCTCAGACAGAGTTCAAAATGTCAGCTTTAACTATGTAGCAAATATTAATAGGATGTGTCTAAATGGGTACCATTAGAGGGCTACAAGGATTTCTTCTTCTGCAGCACATTCAGAATGAATTAGCTACTTCTCACCTGGCCACAGGAGTAAAGTCTTCTCAACCCATTTCCTTTAATCTCTGATGCATTTGGGCAGATGCTGAGCTAACCACTCCCCTAGCAGGATATGAGCCAGAATAAGAATGTTGTTTTGTGTTTACAAAACATCAAAGTACTGGCAAGAAAGCCCTCTCCGCCCTGGTTACAGAATTACTCTGCCAGCCAGGTGCTCCTCAACCCTGTGACCACTGCTGGAAGGATGGCATCAGGATTTAGGTTTGGCAAAGCAGAAAGTGCTGTACTGGAAAGATCATTTTCAGTGTAAATTGTAAAATTTCATCGAGATCTTAAAAAAATCTTAGAGCAATTTTCAAGCATGTACTAGTTGATTTTTTATGATAAAAATATTCTATGCATATAAAAAATACTTAAAATCATAGAATAGTAGTAACACAGATTGGACCAGCTGGTCATGTACTGTTCTCAGGATGCTCAGAGTTGATACTACCAACTCCTTCTACCTAGAGAGAAAAACCTGTCATGAAGTAGACTAATATCAAAGTTATTCTATAAAGGTCAAAAGAACTACAAACCCAAACGATGCTGAAAAGGTAGTTAACAAATGAATGTTAATATTTGCCACATTAAACTATAAAATATGCACTTAATATTCCTTTAGCAATATGGAACTTTAAGTCTGCCAACATGCCACTTTCCAACTGCAAAATATTTTAGGATTATTAAAAAAAATTAGGTGTTAGGATACAATATGTTTTATCGTGATACTCTCTCAAAGACTTAAGTTTAAAAATCAAAAGTTTCCAAATAGATCCAAAGACTTACTAAGGAAGAAATACCTTAAAAACATCATTTAAATTTATCATTAGAAACAAGAATCTAAGTAATAAATTTAACTATATCTTAAAAGAAGGGTAACTTCAGAGCAATATAGAGACTTGCAACCATAATTACATCACAGTTGGAATTACTTATGATATAGAGAGACAAGGATCAATTAATTGAAATAAATAATTCTATACCTTTATTTTAAATCAGAATTTCAAACTGCTCCCTTGTCCACAACACAACATATTGTAACCATTCTCTTATTAATATAAGAAAAGCAAATTAAAGATTGAAATATTTTTGCCTGCATGGAAGCAGCAGTCAAGAAATCAAATGATGTATTGCATTGGGCAAATCTGCAGGAAAAACATGTCTTCAGGGGCAACGTGGCACTATAGTAAAAAGCACCACACCGTCCCTCCACAGCAAAGATCCGAAAAACTAAGTCAAACAGAGTCACACATCAGTCCTGAGACCCTAAGCACCAAATGAAGAGATAAAGAACTCAGCCAAGCACCAAATGGAATAAGAAACTGAACGAGAACAGACAGCAAGCAGAGATACATGGAGAGGTCCCCTATCAGCTACCACAACACAGATCCATCATCTTGGACGCCTATTGGACATCCATGAACAGGGGGTACGAGAAAGCAGCTTCACGGAGCTTCCAGCAGGAGACAGAACTACCAGTAACCAGCAGTACACGCTTTCCCACCTCCCACCCTTATTCACCTCCACTAGGCCTCCTCTGCTTCCCGCGGCCACAGTCTCTTGGCCGGGAAACACTGGCTTCAACCCAGTGTCACTTGGATTCCACTTGCCCGTACAGGCCGGCTCCCTGAGTGCCATTTGTTGGCTGCTGGTGTTGCTTTTTTCTACTTCATTAGGTTTCTTCCTTACTTCTCACCACCTCCCTCTCCTTTGTCTCAAATACCTGGCTCCATGGCCCTCTTTGCTTCTACCTCGGGGGCTGCAAGGCACCACTGGGATGTGGAACTGCTTCCCGGCCCTTGCCGCCGTGCTGATGGGAACCACCCCACCCCAGGCTTTGTTTGTTTGTTCTGAATTGTTCTGTTTTGATTTGTTTGATTGTTTTCTTTTCTCGGCTTGGGGGCCCCTTCCAGCCAGGCAGTGCTGCGCAGCTTGGGAGATACTCCCGTACTCTGCACAGACACACAGTGACATCCCTGGGGGCATTTCTATTTTCTCGTTTTATTGTCTTTTTATTTTTTTTTTTTTTTTTGGAGGGGGTTTGTTTCTTTGTTTTTTCTCTCCTCTCTTTCCACTTTTTGTCTTTCTTCATTTCAAGTTTCTTGATTTATTCATTTTTTTCTTTCACACTTTTTCTTTTTTTTTTCATTTTTGTTTTTCTCCACTTCTCAGTCTCTCATCTCTCACCTCAAACAGCAAGCTCCCGTAGCACTATTTTTTGTTTGTGTGTATATTTTTGGTTCCTGTTCCTCTCTCCTCTCTCTCGTCTTTTCCATACCAATCTTAGCTCCACACATCACAATCTCCCCCCTCCTTCCTGCCTACCTGCACTGTGTGCTGAACATCACACCCCCAAGCAGCACAGGTGCGGCCTACCAGAACCTGCCCTGCACTGATTCCCGGCCCACCCTGTCGGCCCAAGTACGTGCCACAAACAACCCATCCTAGCAACTCCCCTTTAGCTGGACATGTCCTGCTGCACCATACCTGAGTTATTGACCCTGCCCACTGGAGGAGGTGAAAAGTATCATTCCCACAGACAAGCAAACAACAAAGACTGCAAAGCCCACCTGCTCAGACAAAACCTAGTAAAACAAAAACGCAGGATGAAACAAACAACTCTATAATCAATAAATGAGGAAAATAACTACTGAATGCCCTGAAGACAGCAGACTATATTAAAACATATACAAAAACAGGACAGGATGGTTGCAGTAGGCATACAAAATAGAACACTACATGACTTTCCAGTAGAAGAAAAGGCACTAGAACTACCTGATAGGGAATTCAAATCTCTAATTATCCAAGAGTTGAAGCAAAAATCAGACAAAAATGAGGAAAACATAGACAAATTCATGGAAAATACAGGCAAAAGATAGAAGAATTCAAGAAAATAATACATGAACAAAATGCTAAAATAAATTCGCAACTAGAAATCACACAAAAACAACAATTAGAAATCCAAACCGTAAACAACAGGATTTCAGAAATGGACAGTGTCATAGAAGGGCTGAGGAACAGGTTTGAAATGATGAAAGATAGGATCAGCAAAACTGAAGACAGACACCTGGATACAACTGTTTGAGGAAAAATCAGAAAAAAGAAGAAAAATGAAGAAACCCTGAGAATTATGTAGGACACAATCAAAAGCAAAAATCTGCAAGTGATCAGAGTTCCAGAACAGGGGAGAAAACAGAAAACACAGAGAGGATCACTGAAGCATTGCTGACAGAAAACTTCCCCAAAATCATGAAAGATGAAAAGCTGACCATCCAAGAAGCTCAATGAACCCCAAATAGATAGCTCCAAAAAAAATCACCAACACATATCATAATCACACTTGCTAAAACCAAAGACAAAGAATCCTGACAGCAGCTCAAAAAAAAACAAAGTAACATACAGAGGAGATGCAATAAGACTAAGCTCAGATTATTCAGCACAAACCATGCAGGCAAGAAGGCAATGGGATGACACATATAAAACCTTGAAAGAAAAAATTTCCAGCCAAGAATAATATATTCTGCAAAACTATCATTCAAATATGATGGTGAAAATTAGTTCATTTCCAGATAAACAGAAATTAAGGGACTATATAAAAATCAAACCAAACTTACAAGACTTATTAAAGGGAGTAGTTCGATCTGAGAACAAACAACATCAGACCACAGGCTGAATCTAGGACACAGGATTCTACTAGCCAGATACCAACCTAGGAAATGAACTCTTAAAGAGTATACAAAACCAGAAGAATTACAACAGGGAACCAGAGAGGTTAATCTGTAAACGACAACAACATCACAACAATAAGGGAGGGAATAAATGGTGTAGGTATAGAACCTTCTAATGGAAAGGAAGGCAAGATAATACCAAGTAATAATAGACTGGTTCAAACCTGGGAAGATAAGTGTAAATTTCAAGGTAAACACAAAGAAAGTTAACAAACCTACTCATCAAAATAAAGAAGAAAAACATAAAGTCTCAGTAAAAACAAAACTTACAAAAATAAATGAAAAAAATCCACAAACAAAAGGAATTCAGCACAGGAGAGCGAGAGGAACAAAGAAAACGTCAATGCCACAAAAAAAAAAAGGACTACAACATGACAGCAATAAACTCACATCTATAAGTAATTACACTGAATGTAAATGGCCTAAATGCATCCATAAAGAGATGGAGAGTGACAGAATGGATAAAAAAAAAAGGATCCATCAATATGCTGTCTACAAAGGACACACCTTAGAAACAAAGATGTAAATTTATTAATCAATCAAAGGATGGAAAAAAATGTATAAAGCAAACAGCTACCAAAAAAGAGCAGAAGTGGCAATACTAATCTCAGCTAAAATACACTTTAAAACAAAATCTACCATAAAAGACAAAGAAGGACACTAACATACTGATTAAGGGGATGATCCATCATGAAGATATAACCATAATAAACATCTACGCACCCAATGACAGGGCTCCAAAATACATAAAACAAACTCTTTAACACCACTGAAGAGAAAAACTGACAGTTCCACAATAACACTAGGAGACTTCAACACACCATTCTCGGTAAAGGACAGAACATCTAGAAAGAAACTCAAAGATACAGAAGACATAACGGGCACAATCAGCCAACTTGACCTCAAGGACATACAGAACACTCCACCCAACAGCTTCAAAGTACACATTCTTTGCCAATGCATATGGAACCTTCTCCAGAACAGACCACACCATAGGCCACAGAACAATCCTCAACAAGATCCAAAATGCTGAGATAATACAAAGTATCTTCTCTGACCACAATGCCATCAAGGTAGAAATAAACAACAGGAAGAGCAAGGGAAAAAAATCAATTACATGGAAACTAAATAACGCCCTGCTTACACATCACTGGGTAATAGAAGAAATCAGAGATGGAATCAAAAAATTCCTAGAATCAAACGAGAATGACAACACATCATACCAAAACCTTTGGGAAAAAGCAAAGGCAGTCCTCAGAGGACAATGTATAGCAATAGATGCACACATCAAAAAAGAAGGGACAAAATCAAAATGTTAACTACAGAACTCCAACAAATGGAGAACAGCAAAAAAAGCCCACAGTCACTAGAAGAAAGGAAATAATAAAGATCAGAGTAGAAATAAATGAAATAGAGAACAGAAAAACAATAAAAAGAATCAACAAAACCAAAAGGTGGTTCTTTGAAAGGATCAACACAATTGACAAAGCCCTGGTCAGACTCACAAAAGAAAAACAGGAGAGGACGCAAATAACCCAAGTAAGAAATGGGGGATATTACAACAGACCAAACTGAAATAAAAAGAATTATAAAAGAGTATTATGAAAAACTATACTCCAACAAATTTGAAAACCAATAGGAAACGGATAAATTTCTAGAAACACACTACCTATCCAAACTACCACAAAGTGATGTTGAAAATCTGAACAAACCCATAACAAGAGATAGAAAAGGAATTTAAAAAACCTCCAACAAAAAAAAG
>NW_004443992.1:11978835-11985567 GCF_000243295.1 Trichechus manatus latirostris | reverse complement strand
TAGCTAGAGCAAAGGCAATAAAAAGAAATAAAGGGCATCCAAATTGGTAATGAAGAAGTTAAACTGTCCCTGTTTGCAGATGATATGATACTATACACAGAAAACCCTAACGACTCCACAAGAAAACTACTGGAACTAACAGAAAGATTCAGCAGAGTTGCAGGATACAAGATAAACAAAAATCATTTGGATTCCTATACACCAATAAAGAGAACGATGAAAAGGAAATCAGGAAAGCAATACCATTTATAATAGCCCCTACAAAAATAAAATACTCAGGAATAAATCTAACCAGGGATGTAAAAGACCTTTACAAAGAAAACTACAAAACACTACTATAAGAAACCCAAAGGGATCTACATAAATGGAGAAACATAACATGCTCATGAATAGGTAGACTTAACATTTGTGAAAATGACAAATTCTACCAAAAGCAGTTTACAAATACAATGCAATCCTGATCCAAATACCAACAACATTCTTTAAAGAGATTGAAAAACTAATCATTAATTTTATATGGAAAGGGAAGAAGCCTCGGATAAGTAAAGCTCTACTGAAGAAGAAAAATAAAAAGTAGGAGGACTCGCACTACCTGACCTCAGAACCTACTATACATCTACGGTGGTCAAAACAGCCTGGTACTGGTACAATGACAGACACATTGACCAATGGAGCAGAATTGGGAACCCAGATGTAAATCCATCCACCTACGGTCACCTATCTTTCACAAGGGCCCAAAGTCCACCAAATGGGGAAAAGACAGTCTTTTTAACAAATGGTGCTGGCAAAACTGGATGTCCATCTGCAAAAAGAGGAAACAGGCCCCATACCTCACACCATATACAAAAACTACTTCAAAATGGATCAAAGACCTAAATATAAAGCCAAAAACTATAAAGTTCATAGAAGAAAAAATACAGTCAATGCTAGAGGCCCTAATGCACGGCATTAACAGGATACAAACCATAACCAACAACATACAAACCCCAAAAGATAACCTAGATAACTGGGATCTTCTAAAAATTAAACACTTATGCTCATCAAAGACTTCACCAAAACAGTAAAAAGAGAACCTACAGACTGGGAAAAAAATTTTGGACATTACAAGTCAGACAAAGGTCTAATCTCTAAAATCTACAAGAAAACCCAATACTTCTACAACAAAATGAAAAATAATCCAATTAAAAAATCAGCAAAGGAAATGAACAGACACTTCACCAAAGAAGACATTCAAGAGGCCAACAGACACGTGAGGAAATGCTCGTGATCATTAGCCATTAGAGAAATGCAAATTAAAACCACAATGAGATACCATCTCACCCTGGCATGACTGGCACGAATCAAAAACACTGGAAACAACAAATGTTGGCGAGGCTGTGGGGAGATCGGAACTCTTATGCACTGTTGGTGGGAATGCCAAATGATACAACCATTTTGGAAAATGATATGGCGCTTCCTTTGAAAGCTAGAAATAGAAATACCATACGATCCAGCAATCCCACTCCTAGGAATATATCCTAGAGAAATAAGAACGGTCACACGAATAGACATATGCACATCCATATTCATTGCAGCACTGTTCACAACAGCAAAAAGATGGAAACAACCTAGATGCCCATCAAGGGATGAATGGAGAAACAATCTATGGTACATACACACAATGGAGTATTATGCAACGATAAAGAATAATAATGAATCTGTGAAGCATCACATGGATGAAACTGGAGGACATTATGCTGAGTGAAATAAGTCAATCACAAAAGGACAAATATTGTATGAGACCTCTATTGTAAAAACCCATGAAAAAGTTTACACACAAAAAGGAAACAATCTTTGTTGGTTATGAGGGAAGGAAGGGGTTGGGAGGACTAAACAGACAATAGATAAGTGGTAACTTTGGTGAAGGTAAGACCGTACACAATACTGGGGAAGCCAACACAACTTTTACAAGGAAAGGTCATGGAAGCTCCATAGACACATTCAAACTCCCTGAGGGACTGAATTGCTGGGCGGAGAGCTGTGGGGACCATGGTCTCAGGGAACATCTAGCTCAACTGGCATAACACAGTTTATAAAGACAGTGTTCTACATTCTACCTTGGTGAGTAGCATCTGGTGTCTTAAAAGCCTGTAAGCAGCCATCTAAGATACTCCACTGGTCTCACCCCTTCAGGAGAAGGGAGAATGAAGAGAACAGGATACAAGGAAAAGATTAGCCCAAAGGACTAAGGGGCCACAGCTACTATGGCCTCCATCAGACTGAGTACAGAACAGCTAGATGGTGCCAGGCTACCACCACTGACTGCTCTGACCGGGATCACAACAGAGGGTCCTGGACAGAGCTGGAGGAGGATGTAGAACAAAATTCTAACTCACAAAAAAAGACCAGATTTACTGGCCTGACAGACTGGAGAAACCCCAAGAGTATGGCCCCTGGACACCCTTTTAGCTCAGAGGGAAAGTCACTCCAGAGGTTCACCATTCAGTCAGGGACTGGAATGCCCCATAAAACAAAATGGGACTAATGAGGCACAGCAGTCTAGGGACAAGGACTAGAAGGCAGGAGGGGACAGGAAAGCTGGTGACAGGGAACCCAAGGTTGAGAAGGGACAGTGTTGACATGTCGTGGGGTTGTTAACCATTGTCATAAGGCAATATGTGTACTAACTGTTTAATGAGAAACCATATGTTCTGGAAACCTTCATCTAAGGTACAAAAAAAAAAAAAGAATTATCTATGTGAGATCAAATTGACAACAGCAACTCAAAAGTTTTGATGGGAAGCCTACGGGCCAGAGAGTTGAAGATAATGGTGATGGAATAATTTGGAAAAGGATAGTGAGAATAGCAGCACAACTGGAAGACTGTAATCGATGTCACTGAATTGTACATGTAGAAATTTCTGAAATTGTTGATCTTTGGCTATGTATATTTTCACCAAAAAAAAGGTCCTCCAAGGTCGAGAAAGGAGAGCATTGATATGTCATGGGGTTGTTAACCAATAAAACAATATGTGTACTGACTGTTTAATGAGAAACTATTTGTTCTATAAACCTTCATCTAAGGTACAATAAAAAAAAAATTTTAAAAAAAAGTCTTCAAAATGTTAAAAACCAAAGATGTCACTTTAAGGACTAAGGAGCGCCTGACTCAAGTCATGGTATTTTCCATCGCCTCATTTGCATGTGACAGCTGGACAATGAATAAGGAAGACCAAAGAATCAATGCCTTTGAATTATGGTGCTGGCAAAGAATACTGAATATACCATGGACTGCCAGAAGAATGAACAAATTTGTCTTTGAAAAGGTACAGCCAGAATGCTCATTAGAAACAAGGATGGTAAGACTATGTCTCATATACTTTGGACATGTTACTAGGAGGGCTCAGTCCCTGGAAAAGGACATCATGATTGGTAAACTGGAGGGTCAGCAAAACAGAAGAAGATCCTCAAGGAGATTGACTGACACAGTGGCTGCAACAATGGGCTCAAGTATAGCAACGATTGGGAGGATAGCACAGGACCTGGCAGTGTTTTGTTCTGTTGTACACAGGGTTGCTATGAGTTGAAACTGACTCGACAGTACCTAACAACAACATCATCACCACCTTGCAAATATAAATGTACGGTATATGTATACATGTGAGAGAAAGAGAGAGATAGAGAGTGTGTGTGAGTGTGTGTGTGTGTGTGTGTGTGTGTGTGTGTGTGGTGTGTGCTGGGGGTGAAACATGATGAATATAGAGTAGATGTAGCCAAAGTTAGGGCACCATAATCTGCTATCTGACTACGTTCTGGGTAATTTAGATCCCAGTAAATTGATCTATGAATGTTACTAGCACTCCCAAAATCTGCAGAGTTGGCCAATCGATTTATTTGTACTAATACAGAGCTTGGTCTTTCAAGACCCACCACACCCGAATCATGTCTCCTTCCAGGCATAACCATGAGAAAATAAGACCCAGACAACTCAGAGCAATTCCATTTGGCATGAGATTCTGGGAGCAAAGAATTCTGCACAGCTTTACTGCCAGTGCCCTCCCTACAGAGATGCACAGCCACCCACACACACTAAGGGTAGAAGAATGGGAAAGGGCAGATATTTCCTTCCTGGGAATAAAGCCAGAGTGAAAGTTTTGGAGGATATAAACATAACAGCCAGTGGAGAGCCATGGAAACCTTCTCCCCAAGCAAACGTGCTTTGCTGTAAACCTTCCTTGCCCCTTACAATATTTAGTGTTGCGTTAAAGCAAATATTTTTAAAACCTACAAGCATGTGCTGTTTAAAATGGCTATAATTAAAGACAAACAAATCCCCCCTTCTTGCCTGTCTAGAGCCACCAACATGCCCATTCTTTATCACCACAGATATTTCTGAAATAGCTAGCTGCGATGGATACAAACCATTTTGCAAACTTCCTCTTACCTCCTCTGCTCTGAGATTAAGCACAGCATGGCACATACAGGTGCATGTTTTTGAAAAGAGGGTTCCTTAACGTCCAAATTGTCCAAAGAGTCCAAGTCCTTGAAAAAATGCCATGGCTTTAATGGGATTATGACTTACATTAATAGGTAGATTCTTCTAGTCATCTAGATCACACCCAAACCAAACCCCCTGCCGTTGAGTTGATTGTAACTCATAACAACCCTATAGCACAGAAGTGCCATAAGGGCTTTCCAAGGCTGTAAATCTTTATGGAAGCAAACTGACATATCTTTTTCCTGCGGAGTGGCTGGTAGGTTCGAACTAACAACCTTTTGGTTAGCAGCTGTGCGCTTTAACCACTGCACCACCAGGGCTCCTCAGTCATATAGATCAGCCACCCTTAAAAAATTCCTAAGGCATAGAACATTAAGCAACCTATTCATAGTTAATGTCCCTCGTAGGAAGCCCTTTAATACAGGTCTCTTACAGGAATGTGAGGTGACGCCATTGTACTCCAGTTCTCTGAGGATGTACGTTTTCACAGGTGTAGTCGACCCCTCATCCTTCATTCCCTTGTTCCTGAATCCTGTACTCCTGCTGAAAAAAATCTGTAACTTTCTACCTTTCTTAACCTGTGTATATTTTTTCCACATCATTCGCAAAATGACAAGGAGATACACAAGCCCTGCTTCCTGGCCCTTACAAAGCCTAATTAAACACAGAATGTTGCTAACTTGTTTGACAGAAGCCCTATTCTGCTGACATATTCAAACAGTCCATTATAACCCTAGGTCCTTGATTTGCTATCCTTATCTCTAGCAAGTTATTCCCACTTTAGCCTATGTCTACTGCACTTGCTCAGATGTATTTCTTATAACTCCTTAAAGTTCTTTAGTAAGCCTTTGCAAAGATTATTCCATAAAGCAAACAAACAAAAATCCTCCTAATTCTTTCATTAAATAAATTTATTCTTTCATATATATGGTAGTTTGCTCCTATAATTTCCTTTTGGTTACTATCTTAAATTTTGAGCCACTGAACATTAGCATATGTTTACGGACTATCTAATTTGCTAAGATCATTATTATTTTAAATTATTAAACATGCTCAATTTGGTAAAATCCAGAAACCTAGTGACTATGCCCAGGATTCTGATATGCTAAAGTATACCTCATGTCTTGCTGACGAGTTTTTAATTTAAAGAAAAAATGGAAGTCAGGGGAGGTGGACAGAGAAAGAAGTGTCTTTCTTCAAAGGGAAATACATGAAAAATATGAGAGCATGTTTGAGGCTTTACTATTTCTAAGAAAACTCATATACATAAACATAACTGCTACCGTATGGTTCTGTTTTGCTTTCATTAGGTAGAACACATCCAAATGAGACATAAAGAAGGATATCTTATAGTCTCCACTGAATTGAATGCTGTAATTTAATTAGGTGCACAGAGGTGAAACTTTTATAGCAGTTTGGTCATATTAACCTAGAAGTCTCTTATGGGAATAGATACTGAGACCAGTGAGTCATCTGTGGTAGCTGTTGAAGCTGTTCATGAATGGTTGACTCTCTTGTTCTGAGCACATGGGAGAAGCACAGCTTCCTATCCACTTGAACTCAGATGTGATCATGTGCCTAGCTTCGGCCAATGAAATGTGAGCATAAGTAACGTGTGTCTCTGTGCAGAAGCTTTAAGAGCCAGTGCATGGATTTCTACTTCCTCTTCCCTGCTTCAGTAATCACAGAAACATGTTTGAAGATGGAGCTTCTATCACGCTGGAGTCCTGAGTGATACGATGGGCAGAGCTCCCCCATGACTGGCCAACCATAGACTTGCAGCACAACTCAGAAATGAACTGTCTTTCAGTCACTGAGTTTTTGAGGTTGTTTTTTACTGAAGCATAACCTAGCCTATTCTAATCGATACTACAACTAATTTTAAACACCAAGACCTAAGGCACTGTGCTATGCTACACCAGCGGGAAACTCAAAAGACAAAAATGAAACCCAAGAAGCTATAGTAGAGGTGATAGGGAACCCAAGGTTGAGAAGAGACAGTGTTGACATGTTGTGGTGTTGTTAACCATTGTCATAGGGCAATATGTGTACTGTTTAATGAGAAACTATTTGTTCTGCAAACTTTCATTTAAGGCACACACACAAAAAAAAGAATTATCTGTGTGAGATCAAATTGACAACAGCAACTCAAAAGGTTTGATGGGAAGCCTAGGGGGCAGTGAGTTGAAGATAACAGTGATGGAATAATTTGGAAAAGGATAGTGAGAATAGCAGCACAACTGGAAGAATGTAGT
>NW_004443992.1:11975559-11978735 GCF_000243295.1 Trichechus manatus latirostris | reverse complement strand
GGGAAGCCTAGGGGGCAGTGAGTTGAAGATAACAGTGATGGAATAATTTGGAAAAGGATAGTGAGAATAGCAGCACAACTGGAAGAATGTAGTCGATGTCACTGAATTGTACATGTAGAAACTTTTGAAATGGTGTAACTTTGGCTATGTATATTTTCACCAAAAAAAATAAAAAATAAAGTGTACAATTCAATGTTAAAAAAAAAAAAAAAGCAGCTATAGTAAAGGTGGTGGGACAGAACACAGCCATGCATAACAGTGAAATTTAGTATAAGATTCCAGTTTCTATCTGCTAAACGCCCTTGAAAGCAGTTGTGGTAAAAATCATTCTCTATGGGAGAGAAGGAGAGATGTCAGCTTTCCACTGAGAGGCAACAGCATGAGTACAGGTGCAGATAGAAAACATGGGAAAACATACAGACAGTACAGGAGAGAACTGAATGTGGCTGCAGCATGGGTCACAAGTAACAGTCACAGGAAATGGGGTTGGAAATAAAGTGCAACAGAGTAAGATAGGCCTCGATGCTATGCCATAATGTTTACAGTAACAATAAAAAAAATTATGCCCCAACACAATCTGAGGGCATTACATATATTACTCATTTAATTCTCACAACCCACTGAAGAAGATACTATTATCCACACTCTACGGAGGAGAAAATGAGGTATACAGAGGCTGTATACAAAGCGAATAAGTAGCTCAACCAAGGCTTGAACCCAGTCTCACTCCAGAGTCTATGATATTAACCAATACACTATATTTCTAATCACAGAACTTCAGACTCTTCCACATAAGCAATGAGGACCCATTTATAGTTTTACGTAAGAGATTTCCATCAGCAGCATCATGCTTTAAAAAGGTTAGTTGTGCCACAGTCCAGGGACAAGGACTAGAAGTCAGGAGGGGACAGGATAGCTGGTAATAGAGAATCCAAGGTTGAGAAGGGACAGTGTTGACATGTTGTGGGGTTATTAACCACTGTCATAAAACAATATGTGTACTGTTTAATGAGAAACTATTTGTTCTGTAAACCTTCATCTACAAATACAATAAAAAAATTAATTTTTGAAAAAAAAAGGTTAATTGTGCCATATATAAAACCAATCATAAAAAGAAGAACCTGGTATGTAGGTAGAGATGCCATTTAAAAATTACTGCAACTTATCAGATGAAAGATAATGAGTCTCTGAATTAAGACAGTAATTAATAACTGTTGTTCTTGTTATTAGGTGCTGTCAAGTTGGTTCTGACTCAGTGACCCTATGTACAACAGAACGAAACACTGCCCAGTCCTGCACCATCCTCACAATCGTTACTATGCTTGAACCGATCATTGCAGCCACTGTACAAATCAATAATTCAGACTCTAATAATAATATTACAAATAATAACTACAAATCAATAATTCAGAAACTTGTAATAGAGTCACAGCAATATGCCTTCTGCCTACCAGTTTGTGGAAGTTTAAAGATGACTGCAAATTCTTTGCTACTCTTCTCATTGAGAGGGGGACTCTTAATTCCCCTCTCCTTGCATCTAGGCTGTCTTATAGACTTGCTTGACAAATAGACAATGGCAGACGTGATTTTCTGGGACTTCTGATACTAGGTCATAAGAAGCTTTGCAGTTCCTACCTGGCTATCTTGAAATACTCTCCCGGGCAACACTGTGTAGGAGCCCAGAGCCACCACGTAAAAATTAATTAATCAATTAATTAAAAAAAAATTGCCATCTGATCAATTGTTCAACTCATAGCAACCCTAACGGACAGAATAAAACTGCCCCATAGGGTTTCCAAGGAGCAGCTGGTGGATTCCAACTGTTGACCCTTAGGTTAACAGCCAAGTTCTTAATGACTGCACCAGCAGGGCTCCACATTCTAGTTGAATTCCAACTCGTACAAATGCCTTACTAGGAAGTTCTGTCAAAAAGCCAAGAATACACGGAGAAGACCCCAGCAGAGCCCAGCCTTCCAGTCATCTCCACTAAGATGCCAAGCATGTGAATGAAGCCATCTTGAATGCTCCAGACCAGAGCACCAGCAGCTGACTAACACCAAGTGACCTCAGTTGACATTGTAGGGAGCAGAAGAATCACCAAACTGTGCCAATTTCCAGACCCACAAGCCCATGAGAAATAATAAAGCAGATATTTTAGGCCAACTAAGTTTTGGGAAAGTTTGTTGCATGAGGATAGGTAACTGGAACACAGTGTTTTTCAAAAGAACTCTGAAGATCAACTAACTATATCAAAATTACTTGGGGTGCTTGTTTAAAACAGCAGGTTTTGGCTTAACCTCTCACCTCGCACAGCAAATAAATTAGACTCTGTATATGAGCCCATGGACTGGCATTTTTAGCAAGTCCCACAACCCCAATTACTTCTTACCCACATTAAAGTTTGAGAAGTACTGAGTCACTTTAAAAGATTAGAATCAAAACCATCTATGCAATAAAAAATGGAACCAAAAAGAGCTGCCCATCACAAATTAAGTGAAAAGTGACTTGCTATTCTCTCCTGCTTACACTCAAGTCATTCTCCAACCTGGCTGCCATGAAAACCTCCTGGGGAGTTTTTAAAAGTACCAAAGTCCATGCTCCACCCAAGGCCAATTACATGAGAATAACTGGCAGAAACTCGTAAGTGATTCCAACATGCAGCCGGGATTGAGAACCACTGGTTTCATAGTTAACCATTAATATTTTATTGCTTTATGAGCAAAGAAGGTACTTAAACTAGAAAAAGAGTCACTCAGAAGAGAAAGAAATAAATGTTTTGGCTTGATTCCCCAAAAGTGGAAAGGTGATCTCCATGCACCACTTTGGTAAAAT
Organism: Trichechus manatus latirostris; assembly: GCF_000243295.1. Classification (NCBI taxonomy): domain Eukaryota; kingdom Metazoa; phylum Chordata; class Mammalia; order Sirenia; family Trichechidae; genus Trichechus; species Trichechus manatus. Next base: position 11,975,903 of record NW_004443992.1, on the reverse strand, counting down.
AGATCTGAAAGAAACACAATTCCCCCCCCCAAAAAAAAAAAAACCTAAAATCACTTGCATATGTGTATCATTTTGCTGATAGATTATTTTCACATATATGGTAAATAAAAAAACACCTAAGAGTGTTTCAGGAAACAGTTTAGAGTATACGACTTTCAGGAGGAAATTTATATTTCTACTTCAAAAATGTGATCTATCTACCTTGGTGAGTAGCGTCTGGGGTCTTAAAAGCCTGTGAGCAGCCATCTAAGATACTCCACTGGTCTCATCCCTTCAGGAGCAAGGCAGAATGAAGAGAACAGGATACAAGGAAACGATTACTCTGAAGGACTAATGGACCACAG
>NW_004443992.1:11928688-11975129 GCF_000243295.1 Trichechus manatus latirostris | reverse complement strand
ATTCTCACCAAAAAAAAAAAAAGGTCGAGAAGGGAGAGGGTTGACATGTTGTGGGGTTGTTAACCAATGTCATAAAACAATATGTGTAATACTGTTTCATGAGAAACTATTTGTTCTGTAAGCCTTCACCTGAAGTACAATAAAAGAAATAAAATAAATTAAAAAAAAAAATGTGATCTACTGGAAGGACTAGATGTTAAGACAGCTATTAAAGGGAAAATGCAATTTTATAAAAGCCGCATTATTCCATTCAACTTATGAACTAGGCCACTCACTACCACATAGATTCCATTCTCTTGGAAACCCTGGCTGCATAGTGGTTAAGAGCTATGGCTCCTAACCAAAAGATCAGCAGTTTGAATCCACCAGGTGATCCTTGGAAATCCTACAGGCAGTTCTCCTCTGCCCTATAGGGTCGCTATGAGCCGGAATCGACTCGACAGCAATGGGTTTGGTTTTGGGTTTTTTTTTTTGGTACTAAAACTTTTTCTAACATAAAGACTTCCAGGATAGAATCTAAAGAATATTAATATTTAGAGTTTATACATAATTCAAAATAACCTCCCCTTTTGTAACAATTCTCAGTGTTAAGAAAAAGCACTCAGGATCTCAAAGGTGCTATTTGTCTTGACTTCCTACAAGACAAACAGTCTCTCTGAACACTGTTAATATTCAGGGATTAGAAAATGAGGTCATCAATGATAAATGTAATCGTCTCAAAAGATGTCTTCTCAGCTTCATCATCAAATGCTATTCAAGTATGAGCAGAAATGAGCAAATGCCATTCAATAACTACTTATTGCTCACCCAGCAAACAGTACCTACTATGCGCCAGGCACTGGATCTGGTGAAGAGAAATCACCCAGGGACTCACCAAAGGAAGTCTGAATGAACCAGATGATATCATTTCACCTTGTGCCCCAGTAGGATAATCCTACAAAGATATGAAGGTTGTCTCCTAAAGTGGAAACTAAGCCAGAAAATAAAGATCTTTCTCACCAACGTAAAGCACTGCAGGCACTTTGAAATGGTCTTACAATAGTCCTGTTGGGTTTACACTATGAGGTTCACGTTTTTTTGTGCCAAGTCCCCTGTGGAATTACCCAAATGTACCTGTGGCTGGAAATCAATCCAGTGTAGACACTGAAGTGGGGTTTTTATCAGCACGTAGTTAGCAGGCATTAAGGATCTAGGGTTTTTTTTGTTTGTTTTTTTTTAAACGAACGTTTATTAAGACAATGGAAAATGTCCTGTGTTCTGATGTAAACAAAAATAATACTGAAGTGGGGAAGGGGTAAATTCTCAGTGTTTTCATTATTTGTCCCTGGTAGTCCTCAGAGATCCAGTTTCCAGTGACTTTGTGGATTACTTCTCAGCATTTAATTTGCCCCAGTAGGGAAATTAACAAACAATAACCACTGAAATGCTGTTTTTATGAAGATTACTAAAATAATAATTTGTGAATTAATCACACACCTACAAATTACTTCAAGCCAGGGCTTCGAACTGGTTCATTCTGGATCAACACCCTGCTGAGAATTTGCATTTCCATCCCAGATACACTGAATCAGGATCTGGAACTAGTTAAAAGTCCTGCTTCAACAACAGCTAAAATACTGTCTTTCTAATTAGAAAGTCAGGTCCAGAAAAATTAAGAAAATTCTCAAAGAGGTTGACAGCAAATTTAAAAAAATAGGAGTCACGGAGGCAAAAAAGAAAATTAACTTAGAAGACTCAGGTTATATATAAGGATTAAGTATTTTCACTTTTACTGATTGAAAAGCGTATTCCATCTACACTTCTTTATTCCAGTGCCAAGCAGGAAGGCTCTTTTATGGACCACTTTAAAAAGATAAATAAGGTAGCAAACATGCCTATATAATTTAAAGAAGTAAATTTGCTCTCCTTAGAATTTCAGAGGATGCTATCAACCTGTTATCAGTAATACCAACCAAACCCACTGCTGTTAAGTCAATGTCGACTGAAAGAGACCATGCAGGACCAAGTAGAATTGCCCTATAGGGTTTTCCAAGTCTGTAAATCTTTAGAGAAGCAGACTGCCCCATCTTTCTCCTGGCAGCCAAGTGCTTAACCACTATGCCACCAGGGCTCCTTTCGGTAATACCAGTAGGGAGTAATTTAAAATGATCTTGGTTCTACAACTTGATTCAAAATATTTATTGAGCATCTGTTAAGAAGAAATAACTCTGTTGGTCAGTATGGCAAAACAAAAACCAAAAAAAAAAAAAAAAAACAAAACCAACCCGTTGCAGTTGAGTCAACTCTGACTCGTAGCGACCCTACAGGACAGAGTAGTACAGCCCCACTGGGTTTCCAAGGAGCAGCTGGTGGATTTGAACTGCCCACCTTTTGGTCAGCAGCCAAGCTCTTAACCACTGCGCCACCAGGGCTCCAACACAAAGAGGTATAAAGATATTCTTTTTCCATCCCCGATATAACTGCAGAAATAGAATATATTTTATAAAATCCAAATGACCAAATGAATGGTTAAGAGATATTTGGAATGTCAATTACTGATTTTCACATAATATGCCATCTTCTAACCAAAGTTAAGAGGTCTAAGGGCTGTGTCTGTGTGTTATTTATCTTTGCATCTCACCCACCCCACCAACAATCAGCACAGGGTTATTCACACAATGAGTCCAAATTGTGTTGATTTGGTCTCCCTTTTAAAAAAGGACTCTCACTAATGAGATGTTTGGTGAGCATTGGTGATAGTCTACGACAACAGAACACACAAATAGTCCATAAAGCAGATTAACACTCAACTCTCTACCCTAAATTGACAGTTTATTAACCACATACTAGAATGTTGTATGTAGAATTAAATTATAACATTCTGCCTTCCTTTTAACTTAATACCAGTCTGATTTCACTGTCCGTTTCTTTGTGCTACTGTTTTAGAAAGTACTTATGCAGGATTTGTAGAAAGAGAAAAGAACAAAAACTAAGAGGCAGTCCAATGAAAGTACATTTAGCTTGCTGAAGACATGCCTAGGAGTAAAAAAAGCTTCACATAGAATTTTTTTTTTCTTTTTTTAATGTTTCTAGTAACAGGTGACCTACATATTAAAGCACTGGTTCCCAATTCAAGAAGAAATCAATTTTGGGAAATCTATTTATCAAAAAAATATCATTTACTTATGAGATTTCAAAATTTGTATCACATATCACAATTATTCTTCAATTAATCAAATCTGATGAGGAATTCTAATAAGGTTTCACAATTAAGTTTTTTTATATATTAAAAAACAATATAGCAATCACCATCTAATGTGTAAGACCTAACCACTGCACAGATAATATTCTAAAGTTGAACTTGAAAGGAAAACCCATCAGTGTGCCTGCCTGATTTCTTTAATCTATTCATATAGGTTAATTACCTGACACTCATTAAGATGATTCTGGGCTTCTTTAAATTTCTGACCATATTAACCTCTCCAACTAATCCTTATTAGAAAAATATTAAATAGTGTTCATTGCTATTACAAATTGAATTTGAAATGATGAAACAATTACCAAACAAATGGAGTAGAAAACGAGGTTATATGCATGAAAAGATTCAATGCATCAAATATTTTAACTCCATTATTATAAAATACAGGTCTTAAGGTCTATATCCAGGAAATGTGCTTAAAGATTAGTCCTTGAAAGAAATCTCTCCATTTCATTCTTGTCCAATGGGGGAAATAACAAATACCTCAAGTTCATCATTAAGTCTCATTCAGAAAAATCTTATTTTAAACAACTGAAAAAGATTCAAACTCAGTCTACATACAACAATCATTTAATACTATGTCTCACATCTCATGTAACTCGTTGCGAATAAAATGGTATAGAGGGGCTTATATAGTACTGGTCAGCATCACAAAAGCATAAGATATGAATGAAACATTTATAAAAATGAAAACCTATTACAGTTCTAGGACAAAAGAGGAAATTTAAAGACATTACTTTCTTCTGTATACAACTGTCATTTCAATTTGTCCTATGACCTTCAAAAACTGATGCATCATCTCTGCAGATTCCCTTTTTATAAAAGTTATGAGTACAATGTTAGTGATGGTGCTTTACAGATAGATGTTCACTTGAGTTAAACTAGAGGCTAGACTGGAAAGACATAAAAGAAGTAGAGAAGTTTAGATTCAGACAATGTAATGAAACAAACAGGAGAATCAGAAGAAAGAGATTGAGAGGCAAAGAGGTAAAGGGACCAGTGAGGACATGATGTTTGCAACTAATGACACACGGTTAAAATCCTTAATATAGAAAGGGTTCTCACAAAAAGAAAAAGAAAATTGTCTTTTGTCAGTTTTTTATTTCAAACTCTCTAACTAGCAATAACCAAAGGGAAAATACAAGTTGCCCAGCCATCCATAGACAGAAAATAACTTCATTAATTAACTTTACATGGGAAAAATGTTTGCCCTTTATACTGCAAGAAATGAAAAAAAAAAAATGGCATTCTCTAAAAGAGTTGTTGGCAGCACTGACTGAATCTCTTACCAAGTTCTCTGAAGAGATTGTATCAAACCTTTAAAAGCGTGCACTTCCACTGATTAGTCATTACAACTTAAGGAATTTATCTAAGGAAATGACAGATGCTCAAAAAATTCTGAGCACAGGTGTTCCCTATGTAGCTGTTTATCATTGTAGAGCACTGATAACACCCAATGTTCAACAATGGGGTACTGCTTAAATAATCTGTGATATATGCATGCAGTATAACACTGTACACACACATATACACATATATACATACATATTTAATTAAGCTCTTATGTAAGTGTTATGTGCCAGGCACTATGCTAAGCATTTTACAAATATTAACTAATTTAACCCTCAAAACAATCCTATTGTTGTTGTTAGCTGCTGTTGAGTCAGCTCCAACTCACGGTGACCCCATGTACAACAGAACAAAACGTTGCCCAATCCTGCACTATCTTCATGATCACTGGTATGCTGCAGTCCATTGTTGCTGCCACTGTGTATTCTGAGTGCCTTTCAGCCTAGAGGGTTCATTTTCCAACACCACATCTGACAATATTCTGTTGCAATCCATAAGGTATTCACCAGATAATTTTCAGAAGTAGATCACCAGGTCTTTCTTCTTTGTCTGTCTTAGTCTGGAAGCTCCGCTGAAGCCTGTGTATCATGGATGACCCTGCTGGTATTTGAGATATCTGAGGCACAGCTTCCAGTATCACAGCAACACACAAGCCACCACAGTTTGACAAACTGGCAGACAGATGGTGAAACAACCCTATTAAGTTGGCATGAGTATTAAATTCATTTTATAGATGAGAAAATTGATGCAGAAGGATAAATAACTTGCCCTAAAGTCACACAGCCAGTAAGCGGAAGAACTAGGATTTGAACATAAACAGTACAGCTCCATAATCTGAGCTCTAAATGATATGACAACATATAAACACAAAACAGTTATCTATAATGGTGGGATTACAGGTAGAAATTGTATATTTTGCTTATATTTTCTAATTTTCTACCTTTAACATGTATTACTCTTATAAGAAAAAATCGAGCCAATGAATTAGACAGGTTAATTTCCCATACCCAATACTCCAGCCAGTTTAATTTGCATTTAATTTTGCATCTCATTGTTTAATTCTTTAAAAGCCTGAAATTGCTGCCTTTACACACACATACAGATCTCAAATAGAAGTGCTCTCTGCAATTATTTTTCTTGCTAAGCTTAACTAATGTGAAAGAGTATTTGGAGGGTACTCTGTGTTTTTGTACCTAGTAAAGCTTTTTTGAGTTTTTTTTTTTTTTTTTTTTGCAACCAATCTACATATACTTTTCCACCAGGCAAACAAACCCCTAAAGTCAGCAAAAGTCCCCTTTATGAGCATCAGGGTTTATCTTTAAACCAGGAAGTTGAGTAACCATTTTAGTATCTTTTTTGCTAAACTCCTCAAAAAAAAAGCCATGTGTTTATGCATTCTTCATTTCCAGATTGGTAAACTAAAAAAGACACAAGAAATTACTTGGAAAAAAAATTGTTCCATATGGCTACTTTATTACCCAGGAAGTCCTGCTCCAAGATCTCAGCATATCTCAAAAGGAAAACCAATAGAAACAAAATGGAAAGACAGAAGAAAAAAGAAAAGAGGGGTCAGAATTGGCCCATGGTTGATGATTGTTGGGGCTGGGTGATGAATACACAGGGCTCATGAATCTATTCTGACATCTGTTTAAGTTTGAAACTTTTCACAATGATAATTTTTTTTAATGAAAAAAAGGAGGAAGGCATAATTATTGAGACAATAATGACCTAGAACATTATATCTTTATCTCATGATTTCATAATTCTAAACATAATTATGTATTAAATTCATTCTCTATCCCAAAAAAAAAAAAAATCACAAAACTCATTATAGTGCTGTATTGTTTCTATTCAATTGTCTTTATCTCAGGAGTCTGAGAGCTCCATGATGGCAGAGTGTGTGTCTTGCTCACAGCTTCTAGCATAGCACCTGCAAATAATCAGTTTCTCAAAAATAGTTTGCTGAATGAGTGAATAAAATCCTACTTCTTTGTTTCACTGAAGAATTCAAATTGAGCCAAATAGCACAGCATTCTCCCTTAAAAATGAAATTGTCTGAGTCTCAATTTTGACTGAGGCTCTAATTACTACAAAACATAAGACAAAGCAAGAACAAATGAAATGTTTGAAACATATCCTCTTTTTATCAGTGTGGCCTTAAAAAAAGATTCTTGACTCTCTGAAACTTAGTTTCCTCAGTTCCAATATGAGGAAAAGACTTTTTTCAATTGGATAAAAATATAAATGCTCTCTCCTTAATAAGCAACCAATAATGCTTGGTATTCTCTCTTTTCCTCCCCATCCAACTTCTCCCTTCCCTACCCCTGCTCACTCTCTAATCCCGCTATTACACAAGCACAGGCAATCTCACCAGCATTAGGAGAGGGGAAAAAAAAGAGCAACAGGATGGAGAAGAGTGAAACCATCAGCCACGCTTTGAACACATTATTCCCTGTAGTGCTGGTCCATGTCAAAGCCCTCACCAAACTCCTATCTCAGTTTTTCATCTATTCAATACTGGGCCTCATCATTATGGGATCTGCCATCAATGCTTTAAACAGAGGTGAGTTCCCACTGCCCCAGTCCAGCCAGTGGGGAAGAAGCAAGGGAAAGATGGGAGGATTAGCCTTAGCTCTCCTTTCAAGATTGTAAGGGGAAGTAGTGTGTTCTTCACATCTCAAACAGTCACTCTGAGTAAATTTTCCTACAGAAACTTCCAAGTAAGTATGCCAAGGGGTCAAACAGGAGTTTCTGGATTGATGGCTGATTGATCTAAGCACCCTGTGGAACAAAGGACAAACCTGCAAACAACTTACAGAAATTCTGACAACAGCTTTTTTTACAAGGTAGATTCATGACTCTAAGGAATGAACATTTCTATAGCCACGTCACTGCAGTCAAGTGTTTGGATTTTTGCCACAAAAGGCAGTGATAGTGAGAGAAAGAAAATTAAGGCACTAGATCAAACCACCTCACAGACACCATCATAGCTGAGGCCTTTACCTTTCTTAAATTCTGTAATATTTATTTACATTGCAGGGTTTCAAGTAATGTTTATTTTCTTTATACTTTATTTTCTGACGTTGATCATGTACTACTTTTATAGGCCAGAGAATAAAATAACCACCAATACAGCTTTCTAAAAGTAAGAAACAAACAGAAAATATTACTCGCCCTTTGGAATCATGCCCACAGAACTCAGTGGCGATGGGTAAGGGAATGATTAGGAATTTAAGAGCTGCAGGTGGCAATTAAGCATCAGGATCCAAAGTATGAACTCTGGAGTTCCACTGCCTGTGTACAGTCTGGCTCCACCACTTGCTAACTACTCACCCCTTGCTTGATAACCTTCAAAATAAAGATAAGCGTTACTACCTTGAAGGATGGTTGTAAGAACCCTTTCATGACCCATGGTACATATGGTATACCACCAACTTTTTCTGGCTCTCAGGTTCTTTGGGAGTATACTTGTACCACTGAATGTATTTGCTGCCCTCCAGTGGGGACTTACATAACGGTGAAAGGCAAAAGAAACAGTAAAAAAAAAAAAACTGTTGCCATCAGGTCGATTCTGACTCATAGCAACCCTAGAGGACAGAGCAGAACTGTCCTATAGTGTTTCCAAGGAGTGGCTGCTGGATTCAAACTGCTGACCTTTTGGTTAAGGTTAGCAGCCATAGCTCTTAATCACTGCACCACCAGGCCTCCAAAGAAACATTAGCTGAGGCAAAATAGATGGGGTATGAGGCTTGCAAGTAAGGTAATGAAACTAGGAAGTATAATCAGGTAAAAATTTTTGTCTTTTTTGGCGTTTGTACCCCTAGATAAGCCTTGTAAGTATATTTATGGCTTCCTGTGTGATAGTTAGGGAATACTGGTGGGTTTGATTTCTGTGTGTGTGCGTCATATTTGGAAAACCAAAAATTCCCCATGTAACTTAATGGAAGGTGCCACAAAAAACATCAGCAATCATCAGAAAAACATCAGTACAGACAGGTGACCACTAAGTATGGGTTTGACAACCTTAAAAGTTCTGTGGTAGCCATGTAGTACCCGATATTTCTCAAAATCCATGTTACTAACCAAAAATTTAAACACTGTATGACTCAGCATGCTTCCATTAATGAAAACATACGGTATTAAAAAAACAAAATTCAAAGCAGAAAATAACTGGACCTTGAAATGGTTAAACCTACGTAAGGCCTTTAGCATCTTCCTGAACCCAGCAAGTTCTCCATGCATGACTACTACTGTTATTGTCTCCGATTTCCTTCCATATGCTACTTAGAGTGAAGATCTTAATTCTTTACTATTATTGGGAGAACATTTGGTAAACTGCGAGAAGAACCATGTATGTCTATTTGTCATCATGCTAGATAGATGCTAAGCATTTACTGTCATGCACAAGAAGACTTGTCAACAAGTGAAAGAGCAAAACAATGACTCCATGAGTACAGATCTCAGCAGGGTCCTGAACCTTCTGGCACTAGCATTTGACCTCATCCCATGTATCAATGGGAATAACCTTACAAACTCCTTTTGACCCATTTTCTAACCAGTTGCCATTGAGTTGATTCCAACTCATGGAGATCCCATGTGTGATAGAGTAGAACCATGCTCGATAGGGTTTTCAATAGCTGTTTTTTTGGAAGCAGATCACCAGGCCTTTCTTCCAACGTGCCTCTGGGTGGACTGGAACCTCCAACCTTTCAGTTAGCAGTGTGTTAACCATTGGTACCATCCAGGGACTCCATTATCTACTTTAATTCCTTAGTCCTTAGACTCCTTTTCATTTAGTCTGTTTTGGGCTTTCATTTCAGAGGTCCAAGTAGTGATGAGAGTACTATGTAGCATCTCAGCGTGCCATAATCACTATTAATATTGGTACTTATGACTGAAAGAGTTTTAGATTCAAAGAAGCAGTGACACTATTGTGGAGCTCCTTAGTGACAGTTTTCGGTAAGATTTTTACAATAAAACACTTAGATGCCACCACTTGAGTTTTAGAATACACTGGTCATGGTTAGTAAAGCAAAGAGAAGGAAACTAAAGACAGAAGGTGATGAGGTGTGTAAGAAGTAAGATATCTGAAAGCAACTGCAATTTCTGCAGTTTTAAGATCTGAGCTCAGGTCTGATCCTGCTGCTTAACAGAGGTGAGATCTTGCCTATATCATTTCTGATTCCTGGGTTGCCTAGCAAATGAGGAGCTCCTCCCTACTGTACCTATCATTATTTAGAATAACTAATTGAGGCTATCATGGATTGAATTCTGTCCCCCAAAATATGTGTTGGAATCCTAATCCTTATACTGTAGATGTATGTAATCCCATTTGGGAATAGGGATTTCTTTATTATGTTAATGAAGTCATATCAGTGTAGGGTATGTCTTAAACCTACTCGCTTTTGAAATATAAAAAGAGCACATAAGACACAGAGAGAAGCAAGCAAGCACAAATGGGAAAAAGATAGACACCACACAGAGATCAAAAAGGAACTGAGGAACACTGGGGTTACAGAAGCTGAAACAAGTAACTTCCCCTATAGCCAACAGAGAGCAAGTGAGCCTTCCTTAGAGCAGGTGCCCTGAATTTCAACTTCCAGCCTACTGAACTGTGAGAAAATAAATTCTGTTCTTTAAAACCACCCACTTGTGGTATTTCTGTTACAGCAGCAGTAAGAAACTAAGAGGCCAAATAAATTTATAAACTAGTGAGTACCCTAAGACTAGAATCAAGATATCAGTCTTGTTTAAGTTGGAGTGCATTACTATATCTTGGGAAATTGGGAGCCTGTAGACAATTAGAAAAGTCTGCCATTTTGAAGATGAAAAATAGGTGGAGGATTATATATAAGGGGCTCAGACAACAAGCCTTTACTGAGCACCAAATGCATGCTGGACAAAATGCTGTGCTGTGGAAGATACTGAAAGACAGTGCAGCCCATCTTCCATTGCTCCACACCCTCCCCCCACCACGTACATACACACGCTTGCACATACACACACACATACTCTTCTGTTAAACAAAGCATTTCTCCCATGCTAGGGAAGCTCAATCTACTTTGAGGGTTCTTTGTTGTGGTGGTGGTTGTGTGCCATGCAGTCGATTGTGGCTCAGAGAAACCCTGTATGACAGAAGAGAACTGCCCCATAGGGTTTCCTAGGCTGAAATCTTTATGGAAGCAGGACTTTTCTCCAGCAGAGCCACTGGTGGTTTCAAACCACTGATGTTTTCGTTAGCAGCCAAGCACTTAACCACTGTGCCACCAAGTTCTTAGGGCCCAGCTATCCATGGTGTTTTGTTGTAGTCTGTATAAGACTGGATATAGCAGCCCAGGACTTCAGAGTTCTTTTTCAGTAATAATCATCACAATCTTACCTGTAACAATGAAAGCTTTTCATTCTATTAAAGCCTAACGGGTCAAGGCATGAGCAAAGATTCCATGAAAAAAAAATAAAGACAGTACAAACACAGTGGAAACAACTCAAATGGCCACAACTTACGAATGAATAAACAAAATGTGGTATATTTATACAATGATTATTTAACAATAAAATGAAATACTAAAACATGCTACAATACGGATGAACCTTGAAAACATTGTTAGATGAATGAAGCCAGTCACAAAGGAGAATATATTGCATGATTCCATTTATACGAATTATCCACAATAGGCAAATTCTTAGACACAAAAATTAGTGGTTGCCTAGCACCAGGAGGGAAGTAAGGTGTGGGGAACAACGACTAATGGGTGCCGCATTTCTTTTTGGGGTGACAAAAATGTCCTGTAATTAGATAATGGTGATGAACACAAAACTCTATGGATTTACTAAAAGTCATTGCATGAAATGTGAATTATATCTCAATAAGCTGTTATAAAAAAACAAACTGACCATAAAATCATGAAAAAGTACAAATACAAACAGAATTTTAAAATATAAAAAATATTCTATAAAGAGTTAACAAAGATCAAATACCTGATTTTTTTTTTTTTAATATAAACTTATTTTCATCATTGGGTATTTTGGAAACCACAATAGTTATTAAAATAGAATCTCATGGCAGGCTTTTCTGTGTGCCTTTCCACAAACAAAAAACAAAGCACCTTTTATTACAAAAATAATTATTTGAAACAGGAGTTAAACATACAGACCAGATACACCCTTTTTCTTCCACTAGGTCACAAGAATATTGTATTTAAGTCATTTCACAAATGTCTAGAGAAAAATGAGAGCCACCTTGGCATTCACTGCTGAGGACAGGAGCCAGCCCAGCATTTTACAAAGTATTCTGGATTCCTAAAATGGATGTGGTTAGTCTCCTCAGACCCTTTGCCACCAGCCATCTCTCTACACTGCCTTGACTGCAGAGGTCACTGAGGGGTCACCAGTTTCCCCCTTTGCCCTTCAGGCAGGTCTGCATTTCAGCCAGATCTAAATGGTAATTGTCCACCTTTACTTGCATTTCAGATCCAAAAATTGCTAGTATTTATAGATAAATGACATTGAAATTATCCATTATTGGTACCTTATGAAACATTTTTTTTTTTAAAGACAACTTTAGCACACTAAAAGGTAGGAAAACATCATAGAGTAATTCTGCAGTATGCTTTCAGGATAAAACACATCTGATTACATTCAAACATACCATTTTTAAATCTTCTTGGACAAACCATTCTCTAAGAAATTAATGATGTACCAACTAAAAAGTATATAAAAGTTTGAGAAATGTTATCCAAATTCTGCATGTTTATAAAAGACACTACTATTCTGAACCAGATACAGTTATAAAATTAAAATGCAGGAATTTTTTATATATATATATTTCACCCATCCTTCCAAAGCCTGACACTTGGACACACCATTTGCTTATGAACCTTAGCCCCTGAGCCCCAAAGGACATTCTTCTAGTAAACCATTGAGCTGGCAGCTACTGTTCTAATTTCCCTACTGATGAGCCAAACAGTTAATCTGTTTTAAAACACAATGCATAAAAGGTTTCATTTCAGTCCAGAAAAGAGAAAGAGACACTTATAATTACCGGGCATTCATATCTGAATGACAGCTAAACATAAAGGAACATCAGGCAGGCAGCCATCTGGAAAAAAGCTGGTATTCTTTCATATTATCTGTTCTCAAACCTTTAAGACAAAAGGGTCAGAGGTTGGCCCAAGGCTTCCATTTAGTAAGATGCTCATTTCAAATCCACGGCCATTAATAAACATTCTGTCAGCCGCCCAATAAAAGACAATCAGCTTCCTTTTCCTTCCATTTGGTGCATTCTGAAAGATGGCTTCGTAATAAACATATACATGCACACTTAGAATTATTTTATTTGCCAGGATAAATTGTCTGTTCCTGCTTAGAAGTAGTACTTTTTTAGTTCCAAATAAAAAGGGAACATAGTTTACTGGGTATTAATACATAGTAATTGCAACATTCATTTTAGTACAAAAGACAAAGAAAGTAATCAACCTGTGCTCATTATTAAAACTGCATTTTTCCCTTTTAAGTTATTGAATCTCAACTAGAGATATTAAATTTATTACAAAATGCTGAAGAAAACCATTTTATAGGAAACGTCTCACTGCCTATTTTTAAAATAAAACCCAATTCTACATTGTATATATAACTTGATAATGTCTTTTAATTCTAGCTCTTGTCATTCAATCCTCAGTTTTACTGGGAAAGAATGAGGATTTAATCCTCACTAAGAACTAAAGATCAGATATTTTGACTATTTCTACTTTAATTAGAGGTTTCTCAACACACACAGACAGTCATGTACTGTGACAGTTTATTAAAATGGCTGAGTCGCTGTCCTTCTAAAAGTAGGTTCTGGTAACCGTAAGTTACATTTTCCTGGGGACATCCCTATTCTTCTTCTGGCCGCAAGCAACGTCTTCTCCTCTTGCTGCCAGAACAGCCACAAGACAAAGAGGCCCCTCATGGCATGTTCCCAGCTGCTGGCCATAAAAGTCTGAATCTCACCAGCCACACCCCCAGCAGAGAGCAGGGCAAGAGAGCAGGCTCTTAGTGATGGATCATCAGCACCACCACCCATGTCAACAACAATCAAGGAGAACATCCATAAACAAAGCCTCCATTTGCACAGCATTCTCTGGAGCATTTCCTCACACAGCCTTCACAGCCATCTCCAAGCAGAGAAACAAGCACTACCCTTCCCATTTCACATGTGGGAAATGAGGCAGGGAGAGGAAGAGACTTGCTCAAGATCACGGTTGATAAGTAGCAGACTAGAAACCTGGGCTCTAGTTCTCTAGAAGCAAGTCCTCTCCCAGCCCACCCACGCCCACTCTTCCATCTCTACTGAGCTCTATCTTTACTGTTGAAACTAGGGACTAATATTGGGTTTGCTGCCCACCAGACCTCCCACTCCACCACCCAGCCAGAACACTGTTGCCACTCCTGTGGGGAGAAAGGGGGACTTAGCTCCACACCCAGCACACAAGCTGTCTGTTCTTTTCACTAAGGAGGACACTCTGGGGAACTGGGTCTGGGACTCATCCCAAGTAACAGCGCTATGGTGAGAGGGAGCAAAACAGCTCACTGGCCGACTCTGAGCCTTGCTATGATGGTGTGACTACAGCAGAAGAAAGTTATCTCTGCCTAAGGCAAACAAACATCCTCATTTACCCAAGACACTCCTAGTTTACACCTGTGGTGTAGGCATAATTATTAACAGCACCCCCTTTTACTCCCAAAAGTGCCCCACTCTGAATAACAAGTTATATGGTTGCCCAATGTATACCTGACTGGAGGAGTCCCTGTTTTAGTCCCCTCTTCTCCTCCTCACCCCTACCATGGTCCAGAACCATCCCCCTCTTTTTTTTCCCATTTTTGAGAAATGGCCAAGGGTAACTAAGCATGGCTGAAGTTCTACGTAGAACAGTGACAGGGTAATATGATCCAACGGAGATTAAAGACACTCTCTGAAACACCCTTCTCCGTGCCATTCCTTGTTTCTTCCCTTTGCTGACTCCTGCTCCTAATTCAAAACTTAGTTCCATCCTAAGCTAGACCTCTCTGGATCAAACAAATCCTCAGTGCCTACCAATACTGTGCAATAGCTATATCTGGTCTTCAAGATTCTATTTTCTTCCCATTGTCAGGTGTCCTAAACAGCACAAAGAGATCAATACTGATACACGTATTGCCTTTATTCGGTCACACCAGTGCCAGAAAGCCTACACTGGCTCCCAATAACTTTCACACCAAGTCCGAAGTTAGCACAGTAGCATCTGAGGCCTTTTTGGTTATTTAGTTCTACTTGATATATCCATCTTATGTCTATTACCCTCTAGCACTAACACTATCCAATCTGATCAATCTCCTTGCAAATCTTCTACTCCAACATGTCTTTTCGCACATCAATGCCTCTGCTTCTCATCTACCTGTCAAAGTTTGGTTCTGCCCCCTCCATTCCCATGAACATTGCCTAACCACTCTGTTTACAGAACTCATTTTCTACCATGTTTTTTCACCTAATGACAGAATACCTTACATTCTACCTGTTATACTACATGAGCATGTGTTGTCACCCCAACTATAGGCAACTCTTTGAGGGCAGAGAGGCCTGTCCTAGGCTTTCATGGGTCTCACTCACATGGGTCTCCCCTAAGCACACTAGTCAGGCTCCATAAATACTTATCTGGTCTTAACATATTAAAAATATAATCACATCTGTCAACTTTTTAAAAATGTGACATCCTAGCTAAAGAGCTTGAGAAGGAGAGAAAACCAAGGCTGTGAGTTATCTGGAAACCACATTTTGGGAGGTGTGTTGAAGGAACAGGGGATTTTTAGACTGAAGTACAGATGCCCCAGCCCTCTTCATGTTTTCTAGAAACAAGAGGTTAAAAAAAAGACTCCTACATAAAAGGGGAACTGAACTAATTTCTAATTTTGAATGCTATGATTCTAGGGGGAAAAAAACTTTCTCCAGGGTCAGCTGCTCATTTGGGAGAAAAGGGGAATGGAGTTTTACTTTAAATTTATACTTTTTAAAGCAAACAGGAATCCATTCTAAGTGATGTACTCCAAATATAAAAAGAAAAAGAAAGCACCTTTTCACTAAAGTATTGCAGAATAAGATTTAATTTAAAAATAAAGATTAGGAACAATTATGCAAAGTAAATGAAACTACCAAATATAATGATGTAGTACCTTTGGAAACCTCAAAAGAAACCTAAAGCCCCAATGGAAATATTTGCATTTCAAATACTGGGGGATGAAATTTGCTGCAGAAACCAAAGTAAAAATTCAGCACTAAATGATGGTGAGGGACTCCCCCAAGATGAGTTCTTACGATTCAGTGCTTGAATTAAATACATAGGTCACACATTCACTCCAGGAATTTCAGCATCCTCAATATTAAAACACCATTGTGTTATTATAGGACAACTTTACCTCATTATGTGTATGATAAATAAGTTCCTGTAACTCCCACATATTGTTTAGCTAGTTCTGCATGAAGGAATTGGAAATCTGACAAGACTAAGTGAGTCTAAGTCCAATTCACTGAAGTCAGTCTATACAGCAACATGAGAAGCAACTGGTTTGGGGCTCAAAAGTCAGATACCATGACTTGTGATACTGTGTTTCTTTTTTCCTACTTCAATCAATACCATAATAACTCTAAAGTATACCCTCCCTCAGAGTATTGTTGGAAGGGATAGGAGCAAATGATAAAACAATCAAGACAACCCAAGGCCTGCTCTTCTCTCTTACAGCAAAACAGAAAACGACTGATTATATTTGAGCTGAATGAACTTAATTTTAGTAATTCAGGGCTTTACAAAATGAATTTAAAATCTGTGAAGTGGCTTTCTCTGCTTTCAATGTAAAATGTAAAAAGCTACTTCTTATATATCCTCATAAATATCCTCATAAAGCAATCCAAATATCTTCACATTTCGATTACACAAGAGCTCCAAAGTGAAAATGTCTATCAACAATTCCATTTATCTGTGGACAATTCAATGCCTACAATGAATAAAAGGCCTCTAAAAGTAATTAAGGAAGATGAGAAATAGAAAATTAAATTTTTTTTAAAGATTCACTCAGTTTTAAATAATGCAGCAATCTAAGCAGAATTAACCATCATAAAATAGCTTTTTATCTTCCGGATGTCCTGTAAAAGATAAGATTTATCCTATAAACGTCTCTCTTATAATGAGCTTTCTGGCTTTTCCATATAAGTCACATGTTACTCTTTCTTACTGGCATATCCTCTATAGTGTCACCGGCAGATCTCTCAGTTTAAAAAAAAAAATTACACACACATACACACAATTTTATACACGTTAGCCTCTTAAAACTTTTATTCATTATATTGCATTCATATAATATAATCTGGAGGATCTGGTTCTGCACCAGATCATGATTCAGCACCACTGTATACCTCAGAAAGAAATCATTACATTCTTCAGGCCACAATTTTTCCATTAAGAGTAGACAACAGAAGTAAAATAATCATAATAACATATCATTTTCATTGGCTTCAGTCACAGGTGTTTTTAAAATTAGGTAATGGTACAAAATGTTTAAAGTTTGAGATTTATTATATTTTATAGTTACTATTAATAATTCATATGCTGTGTTAAAATAAAAAATCTCCCAAACACTAAAACCGGTCCAATTAGCTAAAGGCTAATAGATGTACTACAAGCTGCCTCCTTGGCAAACCATCCTGGTGGATTTGTTGGGAAGAAGCAGATTTATGGCAGTCATAAATTCCAGACCTACATGATCTTTTTGATTGTGAAGGCTATCATTAACCGCAGATTAATTCTGGGGGAAAATAAAGTCAGAAGACATTACTAGCATCTGTAGTTAACAATTTAAGCAAAAGGCTAGAAATTAGGAACCAATTCTAACCTTGTCTCTACAGCTTCCTTGCTGGTAGCCTTGGGGCAGCATTTAATCTCTTAGTGTTCAAGTAGCGTCATCCTCAAAACAGGAGCAAGCGTTAGTATTTACCCTCACAGTAGTTCAGTGCGATAGGTTAAAATAGACATAGGTCCTCAGACATGACCAGCAGAAATACTAAACGTTGATTCCACTGTCGGGTAAGAACATGCTGTTGAAAACACCCTTGAGGCCTTCAGGATCACTAGCTAAAGCCCCTTTGCTACCACTATTGATTAGGAGAGTGTCATGTATGCATTTATGATGGAATTAATTAGAGTGCCATTAGGAAGAGAATATGGTACTGTGTTTATTTTAATAAAGCTCCCTTTATGACATCAGACTCATTATCCAAGTCTAAAGAACGCTGTGCCCTACAGGGGAGCTACAGTTGGAACAGCAGGGCGGCAAGGCTCAGCTCCACTGGGTGCAAAGTACTTGGCCCATCAGGCAGAACAAATAAAATGTGCTGTACTGTCATCCCATTTTTCTTTAAAAATGCCTTGAAATGATACAGTAAAACCAGGGCTCTCATCTCATATGCATATATGGGATCATCAACATAACCAGTCCTTAAAAAGATAAATGCTTAATACTTAGTGCAGATAAAATTACCAATATATATATATTTTTAACCTATATATTTTATAAAGGCTGTAAAAAGGCAATCATGTTGAGTGGGGAAGAGATATGGACCTAAACTGTCACAGAAAAAGGATTTTAACTAAAATGTGCACACCTATATTAAACCTTTGAGTTGGAGTCAACTCGATGGCAACAGGTATGGTTTTTTTTTTTTTTTAAAGCAGTCTACAAGTCTTTTAATCACACCACTTATGGAAATGGATATAAGAAGTTACCCTCTTTACTATGGTTATTATTTTTTTTAAAAAATTGTCCACTTACTCACAACTTAGTGAGAAATTCCCATGAGACCCTCCTTTATGGGAACAACATCCAAACTCTTAATAAGAGTTCTGTTCCAAACACATGACGGCAGTACATTAGAAAAACTACAGTGCTGGGCAGTTACTGGTTTGCTCTCAGGTCCATTCCCTCCCCTGCTCTGGAGGCAACCACACTTCCCAACTGGTTTGGTCAATAGAAAGAACCGGTGAAAAACAAGAGAGAGCTAGAGAAGAAGGGAGAAACAAGGGCATTTCTCCTTCTCCCCCTCTGCCTCAGGTGACATCTCCAGCTCCCTCTACAGTTTATTCTCCCACCAGGCAGCCCCACCATGATTCTAGATCCCTACAAGACTGGTCCAGCTTCTGGGATCCAGTAACACTGCCAACAGGTCTCTCCAGCCCTGGAGTGATGTAGCTGCTGCCTGCTGTTGCTGGTCACTGAGTTGCCTCACCATCTCCCGTTTACCTTTTCAACTCTTGCATCAACTGTGTTGACAATGAACTGTTTTAAACTCCCTTTGTTTATAAGGTCTGGAGCAGTTTCTGGACCCTGAGCTAAGAGTCAGGAGACCTTTGTTTATTTAATCCTACCTCTGCTTTTAAGACATGTGACCTTGGAAAAATTCACAACCACGCTAGACCTGAATTTCACCATCTCTAAAATGACGGATTGGGGCACTTTGAAAATCCCAATGCCCAGGTCACATCCCATACAAATTAAATCAGATTGTCTGGAGGTGGGAGCCAGTATTTTTTTTTTTTAGATCCTTAGGTGATTCCAATGTGCAGTGAAGTTTAGGAAACACTGTACTAGAATGCCAGGATGTGTGATTGTATATTCTTGGGTTTTCTAGAATTTTCCAAGATAGTAGGTTTAGTGTAGGAATAGGTACATTCTCAGTACTTCTACCATACCCTTACTAGCTATCTTCAATTTTATCCTTTACTTGTAAGCAATACGTACAATTAATCCATATAATGCATTATACTCAATGTCTTAATATTCAATTATCAAACAAATTCCCCAAAGCTAGACAGTTAAGTATAATCATAAACATCCTTAGGTGAAGATCTGAGATTAATTAGTTTCAAAGGTTCCTAGGCCAAGGTCTGGCCCTATATCCCTACCTCCACCCTTTTCTAATCGGAGCCTCTTGCTCCCTTGCCCTCCACATGCTTGAATTCTTTTCCCTCCTTTGTTCCCAAAAACCC
The DNA here is from genome assembly GCF_000243295.1 of Trichechus manatus latirostris. NCBI lineage: Eukaryota > Metazoa > Chordata > Mammalia > Sirenia > Trichechidae > Trichechus > Trichechus manatus. The sequence goes on along the minus strand of NW_004443992.1, from coordinate 11,955,491 downwards.
TGAATTCAACCTCTATGATTACAGACCACCTAATTCCATGGACCTAACCCCATGAACTATGTATTCCTGGCTCCAGCCTTGCCTCTCTCCACAGGCCTCACATCTCCTAACTTCTCTCTGGCACCCTCGCCAATCGCTCCCAGCCTTGCTCATCAATGACGTCACTGGAAACTATGGCAAACAGGTCCTCACCGGCAGGGACAAGTCACAGTGGTGGAAAACTCGCCCTGAAAATGTGTGCGCCAAGATCTGAACAAGTTGAAATTATGCAATAAGTTTGTATTGCTGCCTTTCATCAAAGAGAAATTTGATCAACACATGAAAAGAATATTTTAAAACCACAAAAAAAAAAAAAATGACACTATGATTCTGATTTAGCAGATTTGGGGTGAGCCTAGAGTCTCTTTAATAAACACCCCAGGGGATTCTCTTGCAGGTGGTCCTTGGATGACACGTTAAGAATCATGCCATAGGTGTGCACTCTTTTGCCTTTAATGAAGCAAGTGACATCTATCTATATGGACACCCAGATACCCTATGTTAAACATTTCTCTACAGCTGTATAAACTCCTCAACCAAAAACATGCAGAGACATGGCTAGTTGAGGGATTGAGGAGGGCAGAGAGTGGGAAGGATGGGGACTGGGCTTCTCCATAAACCAACCCTGGCTCAAACTCTCAAATCCGTAAACTAATCTGCAAATCCCACCCGTGCTGTGGAAGAAAAACCTATGAGGTTGGGTGTCACCTCTTAACTCTTAGGACCTTTGCAGGATCAAGGAATGATATGCAAAACAATTTACAAAGACACTACCATCTATCTTCCCACTTTCTTAATTGCCAAGAAAAAACTAATCGAAAGATAAAAAGAAGTAAACTTTTATATTCCTTAAGGAAAAGAAATCGAGGATGCTAGGGAAAACTCCCTCACACCACCAGGGTTGTACACTTGCAAGCAGAAGGCCAGCTGCCTTCAGTCAGCTGCAAGAGTAGCCCTCCACACTGGAAAATGTAACTAGGTGAACATGAATGTATGAAAATAAAGCTTTTTAGAATCACTAAAGAATAGAGCAAGAAGAAACCTTAGAAATTATCTAATTGAGTGGGGTGTGTGTTCAAGTGACCTGGGCAGAGCTGTAAGGGTTCTGCGAGAATCTTCATACCTTGCAGACATTGGGGAGATGGAGTCAGGGCTGCAGGCTGCCACCACTACTTCCCCAGAGCAGAAAAGTGAAGAGAAAGAAGGTAATGTTTACTGAGGCCATCTTTCTATGTGACAAACCATTTACACATTGCCTTATTTAAAACTCTCAACTTTATATAGCATGTATTACATTACCCCCTTACAAATGGGGAAACAGCCTCAGAGGGGATAAATAACTTTACTGAAGATCAAAGAGTTGGTAAGTAGCAGAGCAGGATTGGAACTTGGAGAGTGGAAGACCCAATTCCAAAGTCAGTTCTCTACTCAAGACCTTTGTAGGCTGCAACTAGACTGCCTGGATTCAACTTCAGTTTTCGACTTGCTGTGCAACCTTGGGCAAGATTAACTAAACTTTTCTTGCCTTGGTTTTAACATCCTTAAAATGGGAGTAGTAATAGTACCAATCTCAGAGAGTTCTCGTGGGGATTCAGTGGGTGAATCCATGTAAAACCATGAAGTGCTACCTGGCAAAGAGCAAATACTCAAGAGATGGGCTGTTAGACTTGGGAACTCCTACTACCACCTCCTTCTCCACCACATCTAGTTCTGTTTTCTACATTTCTTTTTCAGAGTTCATTTTTTCCACTACTTTGCTTTTCTCCAATTTTTTTTTTTAATGGAAATCCATATACCCATTTGAGTTCAACATTTTAGTTGTACGGTAATTACAAAGCATTTATCAACACATAACAAGAATGAATATATATGAAGAAGAATGAGGCATCAAGATTGGAGGAAGACTCATTAACAACCTGTGTTAAGCAGATGACAAAACCCTGCTTGCTCACAGTGAAGAGGACTTGAAGCATTTACTGATGAAGATCAAAGACCACAGTCTTCAGTATGGATTATACCTCAACATAAAGAAAATAAAAATCCTCAAAACTGGACCAATAAGCAACATCATGACAAATGGAGAAAAGACTGGAGTTGTCGAAGATTTCATTTTACTAGGATCCACAATCAACACCCATGGAAGCAGCAGTCAAGAAATCAAACAACGCATTGCATTGGACAAATGTGCTGCAAAAGACCTCTTTAAAGTATTGAAAAGCAAAGATGTCACCTTGAAGACTAAGATGCCATGGTGTTTTCAATCTACTCATATGCATGTGAAAGCTGGACAATGAATAAGGAAGACTGAAGAAGAATTGATGCCTTTGAATTACGGTGTTGGCGAAGAATATTGAACATACCACGGACTGCAAAAAAAACGTACAAATCTGTCCTGGAAGAAGTACAGCCAGAATGCTCCTTAGAAGCAAGGATGGCGAGACTTTGGCTCACAGACTGTGGACATGTTATCAGGAAGGACCAGTCCCTGAAGAAGGGCATCATGCTTGCTAGAGGGTCAGCAAAAAAGAGGAAGACCCTCAACAAGATGGACTGACACAGTGGCTACAACAATGGGCTCAAGCATAAAAATGATCATGAGGATGGCACAAGACTGGGCAGTGATTCGTTCTGTTGCACGTAGGGTCACTATGAGTCAGAACCGACTTGATGGCACCTAACAACAACAAGAACACAGCAAGGCTTTAAGGACTGTGGAATAAAAAGTAAAGAAGGCAGAAAAAGAGGACATAGTTCATTTATAAATGCAATTCAATATCTAAAACCCCTTTTAGGAGATTAGATGACCTCAGAAAGAACTGGCCTGCATTAAAGAATGTGTGATCCTATATAAAAGCATTGCTCAGAGAAAGAACAGGAGGCCATTTCTGTTCCTCCAAACCTGGCTCATAATTAAATTAACTGGTTTAAAATAGGTTAGACTTCTTCTGTATAAACTCCTTAATAGTCAGTGGTTTAACAAAATGCATAATATATCTATTGGCTTACATTTTATTAGAATTAGGAATTCGTAACTATAATATGTGATCTGATTTTTAACAAAAGAAAAAAGACTCTAAGCAGAAGAACTAGCATGCTTAAATATGAAATTCGTCTAATAGAAATGTCACCTGTTTTCCATAAGAGTACTGAAATTTAAAGTATATACTTTAACAAAAGAGATTTGTGCTTCCAAAGTTATAGTTTCTATTCCCTTCACTCCTTTCCAAGAAAGAGACTCATTCTGTGTCACACAAATTGATATTGCAGAGCTGAACAAGATCACAGCTTCTCTTATACAGCCCTACTCATACTCCTAGAGGCCACAATCCTACCAAGTACTATAAATTGAGGGTCAGATGTAAACAAAACTTACACAGCATACCTTTAAGAAACCAGGTACTCCAAAACAGACATCTAGAAGAAAAATACCTATTAACCTGCACTTCAAACCTGAGATAAAGCCCAGCATAATAAAATGCTCCCTCACCTGAATGCAATTATTTGTACGTGTGCTATATATTTTCCAATAAAGTATTTTCAACCTCCCACCTCTGTCACAAGTAACAAAATTTGCTAGGGTCAGATGACAAAAGATGAAGTAAGGATGCAGGCTGAAGAAGCTGGTCAGTATCAGAGGAAGAAGGTGCTAGACCCCTCACTGAGAATGCAAAGAGGTGACAGCCATCTTGCTGGGTAACCCAGGAGACTCACTCTGATGATAAGGGAAAACCAGGTGTCAGTCCAGGACATGGGATGATGGGAAAATAATCCTAACTAAGAACTAAGGGTTGCCCTTCACTACCTCTCCTCCCTCTAGAAGGCTCCCCCAACCCCTTTCTAGGGGCTCATAAGCATTTTGTCCTGCCTTCTGTCCCTTCACTTTATACACCCACTGCTGTAACTACTGGTTCTCATGTCTGCTTTTGCCTCTAGAGTCTAGACTATGAGCCTCTCCAGGTCAAGGACTGGCTTTCTATAAATACTTGATGACAGAATGAACAAGGAAGGAATGAGCTTGAATTCTCTTTGAGCAGCAGGTCAAATTAGATACATCTCATAATAAAGTAACTTCAAGGAAGAGTTTTCAAGGACACACAAATAATATCAAGAACTTTTTGATACATTAGTAACTTGCTAGGCTCCTAACAAAAGCCTAGCTTTCAATTCATTGTAGTGAGGAGAGGAGTGGGAGAGAAGTTATAAAATCTAAGAGAGACATGACTATACAGTAATCTTAGCTATTATGGTCAAGCAAGGAAAGACACTACTCCCTCCTAACCCCCGTCCACCACTCACTCCTCAACCCCAAGGTTAGAGGAGAAGAATGAGCTATTACATTCTCACAGCTAATCTAAAGAGCCACAGATTCCAGGTTGGCCTGACCCTGGCTCTCTACTTAAGGAAAGCTTTGTGGTAATAATTACCATTTGTTGAGTCTGTAGTTACATTTTCATACTTAAATGTCCCCAATTAATCACTTTGACCTGTTCAACTCAAATAGAACTTCAATTTTTCATGTCATGACATTTCTAAAATTTCCTATGGGACCCAGTCTAACACAGAGCCAGTCTCCTAAAATGAAGTCCAAACTTACTCCATTTTAAAGGCACAGAAAGATGTGCCAAAGGCACTTCTCCCAGTTCATCTTGCTACGGCACAGGTCTGCTCACATCACTCCCTGGTCACATTGGGAACCACCTGCCAAGCCTGAACTGGGATAGACTGCTGACCAGGGACTGCCTCTGGCTCATAGGAGGCTTGTGACAACAGCCAGACACTTAGCCTCTCTAGGCCCCAGCTTTCTTCTTTTTAAAAGTTATAATAATACCAGCCTCATGAAATTGCTGTGAGGAATTAAATGAGTTCATCATAAAGCCCCCAGAATAGAGCTTTTACGGAGGAAGTCACTCAATAAACGATAGTCATGATTATTATTATTATTGTTATTGTTGCTATGATGATTATTATTTCCTATCCCCTTTTATATCCTCCTCCCCTAGCCTGTCCTAGAGAGGTCACATTTTTGCTTAGACTGGTAATCAACCTAGACCACTCTTCAATTTCTCTTAAAATAGGACCCAGTTCAAAGGCCACCTCCTCTCTGATATCCCTTTCTACCCCAGCTTCCCATTCCTTGACATACAGATGAAAATTTGTCTCCTCAAAGCTACCTGATCATGAGCCTACAGCTTTATTCTGACACTTTTCTTCCTTGTTATCAGAATGGATCACATCTTCCCACATTATGACCTCTCTAACAGAATAAACATCTAAAAGCTCCCCACCATAAGGTACATATGTCAAGTTCTTAACCATGATCCACAAGCAGCAAAATATCAGGACAAAGGTGACACTTTTCATAGCTTAGGGGAAAAAGCGAGACTTAGGGAAAAAGGCAAGACCTCAAAAACACACTCTGAATTTTTATAATCTATTTAGTTCTTAAGGTTTTGCATCATTGGAAAGGAGGATGATAAATCAAGCACCCAAATATTACATCATTATAATAAACTAGTTTACATCTTTCTCATGAGACAAGAATTACTCATGCTCTTACCTCTTCAGTGAGTACATTACCTGCTGTGTTCTGAATTCTGACAGATGCTGTCTTCTATGAAGTCACTCTTACCCACCACACACACACAAAAATATTATATACAAAGAAGTTTTTATCACACAGATGCCCACACACACACTCCAAATAGTATTTCATACCCCACTATAGGGAATGGGCTTAAAGATATCATCCTCCTACACCCCAGAACCTCTAAAGTCCTTCAACCTGGAGCTTGTGATCCTGTAAGTCCACTCAGCACAGTTTTTTAAATGAGAACTAATCTAGCTCACATATAAAGACTCTCAAAACCAAGAATCTCTCTACTTTAGTTGAGTATAAATCCTACCCACCCCCGTCCTTTTTTTTTTTTTTTTTACTCTTCAGCCTAATAAACTTTGTATGTAACTTTAAAGGAATTGATTGCTCTCAGAGAAAAGGCTCAGAACACTTAGTCTGAACTAGAGTTTCTTGATAGCAGCACTACTATCATTTACTACCCATTACTCATTGCCATCTAGTCGATCCGACTCATAGTGACCCTACAGGACCGCGTGGAACAGCCCCATAGGCTTTCCAAGGCTATAATCTTTACAGAAGCAGACCGCCCACATCTTTCTTCTGCAGAACGGCTGGTGGGCTCAAACTGCCACCTTTCAGTTAGCAGCCAAGGGCTTAACCACTGCACCACCAGGGATTCTTTATTGTCATTTAGGGCTAAATAATTCTTTGCTGGGAGGGAGTCTGTCCTGTGTATTGTCAGATGTTTATTAACACTCCTGATGTCTACCCACTAGATGCCAATAATTCTCCCCGCCCCCCCCCCACTAGCTGTGACAAGCAAAAAACGTCTTCAGACATTGTAAAACGTCCCCTTGAGAGCAAAACCCCCCTCGACTGAGAACCACTGATCTAAACACATCTCACTCTTTCCTAACCATAGTTGTAACATGAAAAAGCCCTTCAAGAATTGAAAGCAATGTAGCCCTGAGAAGAGACAGATTTGGAGGCAAAAGACCTGAGTTTAAATCTTCATTCCACTCCAGGATCACGATGCTGTATCAGCCAGGCAGCCTGGGCTTGGAGCCTGGCTCTGCCACTTGACAGCTGGGTGACTATGGACCAGGCACTTAACCTCTCTAAACTTTGGTTTCCTTACCTCTAAAAGAGTGATAATAATAGTGTTTCATGGAATTATTGTAAGAATCAAATGGGTTAACAGATAGAAAGCATTTAGAAAGTGCCTGGCACATAGAAGCATTCATTAAATGCTAGCTATTACTATCATTATACCGCTTAAATCCTCTAAGCCTCAGTTTCCTCATCTGTAGATTAAAGAGGTATTCTTTTCTGCAAGAATTAAACGATGCAATGAGAGCATCTGGTGTGGAATCTGGCACATAGTAAATGCAGTTGACCCGAATTATTTGCAGATTCCGTATTTGTAAATTTGTCAACCTGCTAAAATTTACTTGTAATCCCAAATTCAATGCTTACAGTGCTTTCGAGGTCATGTGCAGACATGTGTAGAGCAGCAAAAAATTTGAGGTGCTTGATGCATACGTTCCCAGCTAAAGTCCTACAAGAAGATGCTCTGCCTTCTTGTTTCAGCTTTCATACTTTATGCAAGTGATCTTTTCTGGATCTATTTAGAGCCACATTTTTCACATTTTTGTGCTTTTTGTTGGTAACTTCACTATTTAAAATGGCCCCAAGCATAGTTCTGAAGTGCTGTCTATTGTTTCTAAACTCAAGAAGGCTGTATGTACCTTATGGAGAAAACAGATGTGTTACATAAACTTCATTCAGGCATGAGTTAGTGTTGTTAGCTGTGAGTTCACTGTTAACGAATCAACAATATACATTAAATGAGATGCTTTCCACAAAAACACACATAAAACAAGGTTATATACTGATCAGTTGATGAAAATGTCATGACCAGATAGACTGGTAGGAACCTAACCCTGTTTATTTCCCCTAGGAGCAATGGTTCAGTATTTGCTAATTCAATGTTTGTGTCAACTTGATAGACCATAACTACCACAAGTAAGGAGAATCAACTGCATTCAATAAATGTTATTTCTAGCCTGCATCTTAAGGATATATGAATAAACTATTTTGTTTTCTCTAGTAGAACTAAAACAATACACTTTTAACACTTTATAAAGCCCACTTATCCCACCCCCAGAAAGAAGAGGATTCCTGGAACTGTATATGTATGTACATATATATGCATGTATATGTATACATGCATATACACACATATATACATGCATACATACACACGTCTATATACATGCATATACACACATACATATATATATATTCAAAAATTTTATTGAACTCTAATTTCTTATTATTATACTACAATTGCCAAACCACGTGCCAGAAGAGAAAACTCTCCACTAAAAGCCCTTTGACAAGTATCTGACACAGAAACAGTAGTTATACTTTGCTCAAAAAAAGTATATTAGTTACATACTTCTTGTTGTTATTATGCTCCATGAGCAATGACTATAGTCTACTCATAACTCTGTCCCAAATACACCATAAGGGAAAGCAGATGACAGCTTGCAGATGACTCAGAAACATCCACCACTGGGAAACCAAATGGGTGTGAGGGGGTAGGAACTTAGATGTGCATATTGTGGAAAAGCTTCATTATTGATTTCATAATACAATATAACCATGTACATGTGTGCTCTCATACACACATACACACATCCCTGCTGCTGTCATGTCAGGAACCACCAACCTATAGCATCAGCTTAAGTATGAAGAGTTAACGCTTTATTTTTAATTGAAAAAGATGTTTATTGCAGCAATACACAGGTATCTCTTGATTTACAAAACAGATAGTGCTATATGAAAAGTAAATTCAGAAACTGACTCCTATTCCCTTCAGCTTCCCTCTTTTGACTTAGATCACACAGAGATAGATTAAAAAATAAATCATGCCCCAGGGGACCCACAAGAAAAATTTTTGGTGTAGCAAGGATTAAAGTAGTCCTGTCTTCAAAGCTAGCTGTACCTCAGCTGCTGGCAGGAGACAAGTCCCTATCAATCACTCTCTTCAGGGTGCTTCAAGCTGCAGTGTAACTTTAAAAAGAGTCAAATATTCAAGTCAAGTACTCAAAATCAGACCAGGCAAAGCCAGATGGTATCAAAGGCAGAGTTATAAGTTTCAAGATTCTAGTTGCTAATTCAATGGCCCTAAAATAAGAAGGAGGGGGACAAGATGGTGGCCAAAGGAAAAGAATAAGAGCTTTATAACTGGGACACTTTATAAATGACGAATACAATATTTGAATAACATAGCAAATTTTTATGGGAGAACCTAAGAGCCATGTATCAAGGCTGCCCCATAACAAGGGCCAGAACTGCCTGAGGAATTATGGAGCAAGAGTAACAGCCCTGGATCTCCATAGGGCCTTATATCTGAGGAGCCAGCGAAGACTGATTCTACTAAAGAAACAACAAGAATTGTCCAAGACCACATGCTGAACTAAGCAGATGAATAGGGTATTAAATCAAATAAACAGGCCTTTTCTTAGTCTCTGACATTTCACTAAAGTTAGCCTTAGCTCTCTGAAGCACTGGTAAGCCTACGGAAAAAGCCAGGAGGAGAGAAAGCCGGGTTCCACATCTCCAATGGGGATGACACCAGACCCAAATACTGCCATCACTCAAAAGCATTTCCAGTTAAGCCCATCCTATACAAAAGAGAGGCAAAAATGCCTGTCCAGCGATATCAACAAGTGCCAAATGGAAGATTAAAATTTTTGAACTGCTTTCTTAGCATCACTGGGTTTCAGAGGGTCAATAATTTGCATTTTTCCCTTGAACAGAAAAAGAAGCCTACACATCACATTTTCCAAACTATTTAAATAATTTTTAGGTTCCTTATGATGTCACTTAGGTTTTCAAAGGAGGGGATTTTAAAAGGGATTAATATTGTAAGGGCTCATCACAACTGTTAATACCTTTTAAAACCAAGAACAAATTCATTTTAAGCATAGCATTAAGAGACACGTAGCAATAAATGACCATTTTCATAATTACAGAAACCATGCCTATTTAACAACATACAGACTGCAGTGAAACTATGTACATTACTGTCTTAGGTGAGTTATATTTGGTGGACAACTCAGACCAAATGCCAGTTCTTGTAAAATTGCTCAGTGAATCTTACAGCTAATGACTACTGCTATGACGGCCAGAAAGAACACCAACACACTAACCATGATTAATTGATGAAAACCTAACAGCTAAAGCAGAGTCAACCAAAGAGTAGGAACTCAAGTTTGGAAGAACAATGTACTGGATTAAAAAACAATGTAAAAGACTGGTGAGATTTAGTAAAGGGTTTGCTGTTTGTTTACATATTCATGTGTCTAAGTCAAAAACTTCTGAGTGGAAAGTATGTGTTAGGCCCTATAGGTATTTAGCCCCAACTGCTGAGGTTATAGGCATCAGATAATTTATATATATAAAGTATTTGGCACAATGTCTGATGTACAGTAATGTTCAATGAATATTGGGTATTACCATCACCAACACAAACATCAATATTACTGCCATTATTATGCCCACAAAGAAGCTTACAATCCAGTGGGATAGATAGCAAGACTGAAAACCAGTGTCGTTGAGTAAAGTGTGGGGACCACAGCGTAGAGATCAATGTCTAAGTGTCTCTTATATCTCACTCCAGCATCATACTTGAAGTAGAGCTCTACCCAGCACTGGGAATGGAACAGCAGACTAGATGGAGTGATACAGTAACCAGCTAGTTAGGGCATCCTCCATCATCTATGTCAACACATGGTCTCTACGGCTACATCACAGATCATTTAATTTAAGGCAGCAGGTAAGTCTGAAGTTTCATCTCTTCTATGTGATCTTCTGAAATCCCAACTCCCTAAACAGAGAAGTCATTCCCAAGGACCACCTCGGAGACATGATGTTTCACTGGTGGTGTGCACCATCACACAGAATTATAATTATCTGCAAAAGGGGTTGTTGTTGTTAGGTGCCGTCAAGTTGTACAAGAGAATGAAACACTGCTGGTCCTGCACCATCCTCACGATTGTTGCAGCCACTGTGTAAATCCATCTTGTGGAGGGTCTCCCTCTCTTTCATTAACCCTCTACCAACAAAGAGGGTATGTAAAAATGGCCTGGGGGTGGTGTCTTACCTCCCCAACCCCACAAGAGGGAATGAAAACCAAGATCAACAGCGCAAGGCTGACTCCGATGAGGTGAAGGTCAGACAGGCCTCCTCTCTCTGCCATCTTTACTAATTCTGACACCAACCGTCCCTCACACAGCACTCTCTACTTCTCTGCTAGGTTCAGTAATTCATTGCAATGGCCATACAGAACTCAAAGACCATACTCAACAATTTTGAGGTTTATTAGGGAAGTAACAGTTACAGTTCAGGCTCGAGAACATTCAGGATACAGTTCTTCCATCAGAATAGCCTCTCCCTGGCCCTCAGTCTCTGCCCAAAGGCACTCAGCATTGTCTCTCCATGGGCCAGGAAGCACACCATGCTGTCTCCTGCTGCCAGGTCTCTGTTGCTGATCTCTCCTTTCGTTGTGGTGGGCTCCTCCTTTCTGCTCTGGAATTGGCTCTCTTAAGGCAAAACTGACCAATCCCTTTGGTAGGCCACAATTACCCTATCACACAATCACATGGGTGGGAGGTACAAGACCATGGCTAGAAAGGCCACACACAAAAGTAATTAATTGCACTGCAAGGTAGAAACCATATAATATCTTTATTACATTTCCACTGGCTGACAAAGTTCCTGGCACACGTTTGCAGCCTATGAATACTGCCGATATGAGTCAATAATTGACTTTGTGATTTTTATTTACACAGTTAAAACAGTTGTCTGCATCATCCACCTATTTAGGTCAATTCCTCAGAGGCCAAACAAGCAAGGTATTGTCAAGAAAAATATAGACACTTATTGTGCTTTATAGAAATACTTCCGATAAAGAAATCAAGTATCTTTGTTTTAACTGGTTTCTGACAGAACACCTTAAAACATAGGTCAAACATCTTCATTCTCTTTAACCACATGTCAGATTTATCATTATGAACATCAATTAATGTTCTGGGTTAAAACATACGGAACCTCGGGGGAGTTACTGATGAGTGTAGAGTGCTGCTTCCTCCCACAATGAGGAGTCTCAGAGCTTTGTTCTTTCTTCCCCCACCTTCTCTTTCACAGTATCTGCTACGCTCTCTGCCTCATCACTACTGCATGTGCCCTTTTCTTCATCCTCCTTTAAGTTTCTCTTTTTATCCTATCTTGTCTCTGGCTCCTACAGAAAACCAGCCACCTATATCTTAAAAAACTTTCATTTCAAAAATCATCTTGAGTCCAAAAAAAAGTGCTCTTTTCCTTCTGGCCAGAAAACTGGCCAAGTGCTTTGTCCTTTATGTAAACACCAACCACTACAGCTTCTGAACTCTTGACTTAGTTTTTGTTTCTCCCTCCCCAACTGTAGGGCGCTGTTCTACATCCATAAGGTTACCTGAAGACTGATCTATGAAACTGATATTTCCTTTCAGTGTAGAGAATGAAATAAGCTTAAGAGTCAACTCTTACCATTTTTTTTCTACAGCAATACACAATAGTCCCAGATTGAACTTTTCAGTCACATCTACAAGTAGCCACAGCAATAACAATAATAAATATGTTATTTAATTCAGGACAGTAATGAAATATCATGGGCATAAAAACCAAAAAACCCAATGATATCGGATCAATTCTGACCCATAGCGATCCTACAGGACATAGTAGAACTGCCCCACAGGGTTTCCAAGGAGTCGTTGGTGGATTCAAACTGCCACCCTTTTGGTTAATAGCCATATCACTTAACCATTGTGCCACCACGGCTCTTTCATTCATAGTAACCTTATAGGACGGAGTAGAATTGCCCCATAGGGTTTCCAAGGAGCAGCTCGTGGATTTGAACTGCCGACCTTTTGGTTAGCAGCCGAGCTCTTAACCACTGTGCCACCAGAGCTCCATCGTGGGCACAGGCTTTATTAATTCATGTTACCATATGTCAGAGTTCATAACGATTTGATCTGAACTAAAGTGTATTCTGCAGCTATCATTTACATATATATTATTGTTTTCTGTATGCATAGCACTACATATTAAGGCATTACGTGGAATAAAACAAACAAGCACACACACCACACACAAAAAAAAGAATAAAGCATCTTTTCCTTCAAGCAGGTTACAATCAGAGATGAGATACGCATATCTGAAAGAAAAACATTTCTAAGTAAATTAAAGATGCAAACAAAATTTCAAGGACTTAACCCTACTTAAGGGGTAAAAAACTATTTTGAGAGACTTAGAGCTCAGAAATTGTATGCAAGTACACACTTAATTGTAAATGAGTCATCTATTTATCATAATTCATCGTAATAGGCCCCTGAAAGACTACTCCTTGGCAGTATTTAGTAGTACATAGAAATATGTATTTAAAAGTAATAAATCAGACACTAAAAAGCATTTTTATGGTTGGGGAGGAGTCTTGGAGATAAGCTACTTCATGCCTGAGGTCTTAAGACTTCAAGGGCCTTGCCCAAGGTTTCAGAGCTAGTTCATATTCACAGAAGAGCTCGCGCTATAAACCCAACCCCTAGACACCAAGTCCCAAAACCCCACATGGATCTATTTGACCTCTTTGCTGGTCAGTCTAAGTTAGTAGACTCTCTACTCTAAATACTGCCTGGAGTAGTAGAAAGAAAGTATACATAAATAAGAGTTAATATCAGCAGGATTTACACATCTCAGTTATAACAGCTATCTGTTTGATCTTTGGTGTCTCCTACTTCCAGTTCATCTTGTACACTGTACCCTGGTCAATCGACTAAAGGACTGTTTTTAACATGCCATTATCACTGCCTCCCCTTGCCTTTGGAGTTAAGCTTCTATGCAAACAATCAAGACTCTCAATAGTGTGTTACCAAACCACTATGTTCTCAACTCCCTGTCCCATATGTGAGCCCCCCACTCCAGTTAGATGAATCTGATCATAATCAGAATGGCACAGAAATCGTCAAGTTTCATTCTACCTACTGTTTATTACCAGGCTAATCAGAGAAGGAGGCACAAGACAAGGGATCTGTCTTCCTAACATCAACCCTAAAGGTGAGGTGCAGCCCCATATGGGAGGCACTTAAAGCTTTCTCCTTCAAGAACAAAGCCAAATTCTTTATATACCCCACCTATACCATTTCTTGAGAGTAATGAATTCCTTAAGTTTATCACTCTTTGGAGGCAAAGCTTATCACTTGGAGTACAAAAAGCTTCTCCTTATCTAGCTCAATTGGCATAACCTAGTTAATAAAGAAAATGTTCTATATCCTACTTTGGTGAGTAGCGTCTAGAGTCTTAAAAGCTTGTGAGCAGCCATCTAAGATACAACTATTAGTCTCTCTCCATCCAGAGCAAAGGAGAGTTGAAGAAAACCAAAGACTGAAAGAAGCACTTCGTCCAAAGTACTAATGGACCACAAGAACCACAGCCTTCACTAGTCTGAGACCAGAAGTACTAGACGGTGCCAGACTACCACTACTGACTGCTCTGACCAGGATCACAATAGAAAGTCGCAGTTGGAGTGAGAAAAAAACGTAGAACAAAACTCAAATTCATAAAAAAAGATAAGACTTACTGGTCCAATAGAGACTGGAGGAATGCCCAAAAGTATGGCACTTAGACACCCTTTTAACTTGGAACTGAAGCCACTCCCAGAGATTACCTCTCACCCAAATAACAGACAGGCCTACAAAATAAACAATAACACCCGTGAGGAAAGGGCTTCTTAGAACAATCATCTATATGAAACCAAAAGGGCAACATCTGCCCAAAAGCAAAGACGAGAAGGCAGGAAGGGGCAGGAAAAAGGACAAATGGAAACAGGGAACTCAGGACAGTAATGGAGAGAGTGCTGACATTGTGGGGACTGCAACCAGTGTCACAGAACAATTGGTATATAAATTATTGAATGGGAAACTAATTTGTTCTATAAACCTTCACCTAAACCACAATAAAATGTCAAAAAAAAAAAAAAAAAAAGCTTCTTCTCACACTGGAATGAGAGTTCATCTGCCTCACTACACACACTTTGTGACTCTACTGAATTCATCTACAAAATCCCATCCACTCTCAGATTTTTGCTTCCCAGAACAGAAGCCCCAATAATTTTACTCCATTAGCACTGAACATCAGACAAGCACCTAGCTCAATGGTCATCAGAACCACTACTGAGTCTTCTCTAACCCCATTATAAACATTACCATACACTTAAAAAATCTCAACTCAATATTCCAGGCCCAAGCATGGGACGGCATAACAAGCATGCAAGAAGACATTTTATTTTTGCACAATCTTGATGATGCCTAACATTGTAATCTTTGAGGCTGCAGCAGCAAGTGGTCCAA
This sequence comes from Trichechus manatus latirostris, assembly GCF_000243295.1. Taxonomy (NCBI): domain Eukaryota; kingdom Metazoa; phylum Chordata; class Mammalia; order Sirenia; family Trichechidae; genus Trichechus; species Trichechus manatus. The sequence continues at coordinate 11,940,425 of NW_004443992.1, read as the reverse complement.
TGTGATCAGAGGCTTTCCCACATTAACCATCATCTTCCCACTTTTTGACCATATTTTCTTATAGTGTTCTCACCACTCCCTCAATTGGTTTTCTTCATCACTGCATACAACAATTTAAAGCAGTGTTCAAAATTGTACCCCTCATGATGTTAAAGCCAAAGGGGAAAAAAAGCTAAAATTTCTTCTTAAATAATTTTTAGTTACAAAGACATACACTAAACACCTTGTCTTATTATGCAACGACTTCCGTAAACAAAATGGCTATAGCCCAAAAGGCCAGACAGCACCACACAAGATCACCCCGCTCTGCTCCTATATAGGCAATCACAAATCTTAACATTGTGTCAATACAGGAGGTTCAATTTGTACAATGATACACAGTTCATATTCCCCAACAAACAGTCACACTGAGTCTATTGTCTATTTGATGATTACTGGTATATATTGTACATCTTGTCTTATAATTTCAACACACATACTGGCTTTTACACACAGTATTATTTAAACATTTATAACATACAAATCCACTCTCCATGAATCAGAGTTTAAAGAAAGGCATTATGATTTTTAAACAGTATCTGCATCAAAGCAAAAAGATGTCATACTACAGAAATGAATGATCACAACTTTTGGTTTCTTAAGAAATGAAAGATACGAGCTATTCATATGGAGACAATTAGTGATATTTAGAGCAACTCTTTTCAAGAGTGCCTAAATATGTAAACTATGCAGTGGCTGTTCTTCCCTTTGCTCTAATGTACTTATGTGAAATGTCAATTTGCATTCTAAGTACACTGAAAGCAAACACGGGAGGCTAGTCTACTCCACCCCCCATCCCCAGCAAAGGCTCCAATTCAGCACCACTACTCCCCATGTTTAGTACATGGCTGAAAAAAAAATAAACTACTCTCATTTAAATGTTGATATTTTTGGTATGTCATTTTAAATAGTGATATATTAGGGTCATAAAACATAAAATAATGTCTACATTTTGTTTTAATTTTATTAATCAAATTTCAATCATTTCTTGTAATTATCTGATCAAATCGAAACTGTTGTGCTGTTTTCTTAGTCTCAGCATACTAACAGTAAAAAAAACAAAAAAAAAAACAAAACAGTTGCCATGGAGTCGATTCCAACTGCCCCAAAGCGTTTCCAAGCCTTTAATCTTTATGGAAGCAGACTGCCACATCTTTCTCCCGAGGAGCGACTAGGGGGTCCAAAGAGCAACTAGGGGGTCCAAGGAGCGACTAGAGGGTTCGAATTGCTGATCTTTCAGTTAGCAGCCAAGCGCTTAACCACTGAGCCACCAGGGCTCATTTATGCTAATGGTAGCTTGTCTCAAGTGCCAGTTGGTGTTCTAACAATAAATTTTAAATGTTTTAAATAAGCTTTAGAATTGCTCTGTTTTAGAATTTCTCTTCAAGAGAAATCTGTTAACTTGAAGACAGACATGTACACCCTCCTTAGATGATCTTTATAAAATATTAAATAAGATTAAGAACAGTCCTAAAATATTTTTCTTGCCAGAAAAGTACAATTTATTCCTACCTTCTGTTGCCAGATTCTAAGTAGGTTCCCAGTCAAAGACAAAACCTTCCTCCTTCCCCCAATTTAATTCCATGGCAATTGATCTGTTTGTTATTTCTTTTTTAAAAAAAAATAAAAACTTTGATGTAGACTGTGAAAACATTTTTGAAGTTCTTAGTAGACAGATTTGTAGACCAAGAAAAACAGCTATTTATCTACCTAAGGAAACAGTTCCTGGACTAGCAGTGAACGTATTTCCAATACTACACTTCAGCAAGCAGTTCTCAAAGTGTGGTCTATGAAATCCTGGGGGTTCCGAAACCTATTCAGGACGTCTGCAAGGTTAAACTTTTTCCCAAGCAATTCCAAAAGGTTATTTGTCCTTTTCACTTGTTCTTTCACTAGTGAGTTTACTGTGTTTTCCAGAGGCTACGTGCTGTGTGATGACGTCATCACTCAGATGACTAATGGAATGCCTATTTATGTATTTTCGTGTATTCTAAAATTTTCTAAGATAGTAAGTTTAGGGTAGGAAAAGGTGCACTTTCATAAATTAACTCTGTTCTCTGCACTTTTATTTTGCCCTTACTAGCCATCTTTAGGGAGCCTTGGTGGCACAGTGGTTAAGCAGCTGGGCTACTAACCGAAAGGTCAGCGGTTCAAACCTGGGGCAAGAGAAAGATCAGGCAGTCTGCTTCCATAAGATTACAGCCCTGGAAACCCTATGGAGCAGTTCTACTCTGTCCTACAGGGTAGCTATGAGTTGGAATCGACTTGACAGCAATGGGTTTGGTTTGGTTTTGGTGCTATCTTTGATTATACCTGTTAGACTGTCTCACCTAATTAATGTCCAATTAGTCAATATTTTGAAATATTAAAGTTTTCTCATAGAAATGTTGTTGTTGTTGTTGTTAGGTACACTCAAGTAGATTTCAAATCATAGCGACCCCACGTGACAAAGGAGAATCACCCCATAAGGTTTCCTAGGCTGTAATCTTTACGTGAGAAGATAACCAGGTCTTTCACTCACAAAGTTGTTGGGTAGGTTCGAACCACCAATCTTTTGGCTAGCAGCCGAGTGCTTAACCATTGCGCTACTTGGGCTCCTTCACAGAAATACAAGTAAACTTTTTTGCCTATTTTTGCAATAGTATATCTTTTCTGAATTTCTGAATGTTATCAAAACTATAATTTACAATTTAATACTTCATTCTAAAAGTTGTAACTTTTTTTATATTTAATGATGGATCAATGGCTTAAAAAAGAAGACTAGAAAATTTGTTTTCTCAACCCAAGCTGTATTAGCTGTATCTGAAGACACTTAAAGAAATAAAACTGACACATAAGAGGTCTCCAATGCATGAAAAGGAGGAATCTATTCCAAAAAATGGGACAAAACTGTAAATACACAAAAATATGATGAAAGTTATCTGTACCCTGACTTCATAGATATCACTAATTTATCTTATCATGTCTTATACAATAGAATACTTTCAAATAGTTAACTTGTGTATCATTTTGAAACCAATCATGAAGAGTTTAAAGGAAAAGGAATTGAATATTTTTAAACGCAAATATGGTGAGCACTTAAAAGTCAGACATTTTTAGCTTTTGAAACCAGAAAATTGAAAAAGCCACTGAAGCACCTTATGGGGTAAGCTATTGTGTTGCATTACCTGGAGAAGCACTCACAATAACTGAGACACTGATAACCCTTGTAGAGCTGACTTTACTGAACGCCTGCTGGGTGATAAGTCAGTAAAAAAGCATGGCAGTGCACCTTTCCAATTCTTCAAATTGAAGATTTAGCTGTAAACATGAAGACGGAGTTAATATCCCATCTGCAGAACTGTACTTTTGCCTAACAAATGGATGAACCTACAGATGTGCCTGAACTTGCTGTTTCTTTTGTATATGATGACAAATTGGTGCTGCTACTTTGAAAAAAAAAAAATTGTTTTAATGTAAATGGCTGACAATAACCAAACCAAAAACCCATTGCTCTCAAGTCAATTCCAACTCATGGCGACCCCACGTGCTACAGAGTAAAACTGTTCCATACAGTTTTCTTAGCTATTATCTCAATGGAAGCAAATCACCAGTCCTTTGACAACAAATACTGGTACTAAAATAGTCAACATATTAAATAACTTTTTGAAATTTTCATGGTTTATCCTGGAACAACTTAACTGTCAACCTGCACTGCTGTACAAAAGCAATGGTGGGTGAAACTGCTGGTGCCTTATCCTGAATCAAGGCAGTGGCACTAAATTGTACCATTAATCTTTGTATTCTTCACTGCTATTTATTTGCAGTTAAAAAAGTATCACTTTCACTAAAGAATGTCCTTGATAAAGCAGTAAAAATTATTTTATTAACTCTTGACCCTTGATTTCACATCTTTTTGAGTTTATGTGTGAAGAAATGGAAAGTACACATAAGCACTTCTGCTGCATTCTGAAGTGCAATGGTCATCTCAAGGAAAAGCACTTATGTGATGGATGGTTTGAGGCGCAAGCTGAACTAGCTGCTTTTCGCATGGAGCGCCATTTTCACTTGAAACAACAACTGACAAAGTACAATGAGTTATACTTAAGCTTTTGGGAGATTAACTTCTTTAAAATGAATGGTGCAAGCCTGAGCATTTCAAGGGAAAAAATGTAGTATTTGTTGCCAATGATAAAGCAAAAAATAAAACTTTGGAAAACTTGTATTTACCACTGAGAGCTTGATAGCTTCCCAATATTTAGACCTTCCTGATGAAATTGATGATGATATTAAATGTATGTGTATTGTTTTTTATAATGTATAAAAAACTGTACCAACATTTGGAAGATTGACATAACTCAGTGAATCAAAGTTTTACAAATGACCAATGCACAATGTCTCAAAATCATAGATGGGCGGAAGATCTAGTCAAAGGGCAACACAGACCAATGAATTGTAATGTAACAGAGTATGAAAATTTCAGTGATATGGTTTCAAATTCTGTATTGCAAGTAACCTTTAGAAAACCATCACTTATTAAATTTTCATGTGATATCAAAAAAACCAGTTGCCGACTCATGGCAACTCCATGTGTGTCAGAGTAAAATTGTGCTCCATAGGTTTTCAATGACTGATTTTTCAGAAGCAGATCACCTGATCTTTCTTCCAAAGCACCTGTGTAGACTCTAAACTCCAACTCTCTGGTTAGCAGTCAAACATGTTTAGTATTTGCCAGAAGGTATATTCCCAATTATCTAAAAAAGCTATTAAAATGATTCTCCCTTTTCTAACTGCATATCTGTGTGAGGCAGGATTTTCTTCATACATTCCAACCAAAACTTACTGCAATAAATTGAATGAATAATCAGATTTTAGAATCCAGCTATCTTGTACCCAAGCATCAAAGAGGTTTGCAAACTCTTCTCACTAATTTTTCTTTTTGGAAGATAGTTATTTTTCATAAAAATAAGTTATATTAACATGTAATGGGCTTATTGTTATTTTAGATCAAATATATTTTTATTTCACAGTTTTAATTTCTTATATGGTAAAGACAGATAGATAACCCATATATAAAAGTTCTTTTGGGTTCTCAACAATGTAAGAGCACAAAGGGGTGCTGAGACCAATAAATTAGAGAACTACTGTAATGCTTCTATTTCCTCATCTCTGCCACAGGTCACCCCCCCCCCCCATTTATCTAAATTCTATCCATTTTGCACATTTGGGCATTTCAGTCTACACTGAGCTCCCTCTCCTCTGGAAGTCTATGGAACTCATCTGGCACCTGGTTGTTGCTTTCTCTTCAACATGTATACATGTCTCTCCAACTATTTTGCGAAGCCCTGAAGGACTATGCTGTGTATGGTACATGAAAGGCGCTTCAAAAATACCCCACCTGCCTTCACCATGGCTAATTTTAACTACAGACTGCTAGAAATGCAATTCATACAAGCCACTGGGCTTTAATCAATACTTGATGACTGTGGACCACAAAGGAAGTAGGATGAGATGGAATTTAGGACATACAGGAGTTTCAAAACAGGCACGTAGAGAAGTGGATAACAACAAAGGCATAGACAGCAAAATGCTTAAGTGGAAAAGATAGTAGATAAAGGACTTCAGATCATATGACTGTCGTTTCTCAATAAAACAGAAAGCAAGTTATCCATGGAACATTTCAAAGCAAAGATCTGAGGTCTAAAGAAAGTAGCATCACAGGGAAAGCAACAGGGAATCAACATACTATACTATACTTCTTATTGTAAAAGCAGGAAAAATGTATTAAAATAAAAAGCAATATAGTGAGGGATGCCTCACTCTCTGGTATCACATTTCCAAGTGACCCTTCCTCACCCACAGACAAAAGTGGAACAAAGAGAGAACGATCTGAAATGCAAATCTAGTTGCAACAACAAAAAAAGGAAAACAAAATTTTTTTTACCAGAAATTTCTCAACCACAGATAGATTATTTTTCTTAAGGTTCTGGGAAAATGTCTCTGATCAAACACTGCTGTCAAAACTCAAGCCCACCGAATCTCTTTGTAAATGTGCCTATAAATACAGAGACAAGGATTATTTATCCATCTTGTGTTTCCTCAACTCTTTCCTACAAAAGGAAGTAATCCTGAACCTAATATTTAAAGTTACCAATACTATAACTATGTCATGATGAAAGAAATACAAAATGACAAGTAAAACTCAATTTCTCCAAGATTTTATCAAGCCACATGGACTTCAGGGCCAAGATCACTTTTAGCTCATGTGTTGGCAATTCACAGGTCTCAACATCCAAATCTTATCTCTATTATATATATAGGTCTTTTTGCATTATAATCCATAGAAAAAACCATTTTGAACACTTATAACGCATACTTGATTTTAGGAATTTAAATTCAACCTCACATTTTATGTCAGTTCATAACAATATAATCCTAGAGCTCTGGGGATTTCTAGAGTCACCTGACTTGACTACCCATCTCTTGTCCCCTAAACACCGAGTAGTCCCAGTGGTTTTGTAACTATGCGTCCCAACCCATTAGTGGGCCATGAAATCCATTTAGTGTGTCCCAACTTTTTAAAATAAAACAGAATAGAATAAAAAACCAGAGGGATTCTTTCACAGTAAGTGTAGGACTCTTTGGTGAAAATTTGTTTCAGTTGTGTGTTTCTGTGTGCGTTGTGGGTACTGGGTCATGAAGGAAAATCATATTTTTTATTGTGTTTATCAGTGTGAACCGACCTCATGTAGAACTGTGTTCTATAAGATATTCAATGGCTGATTTTTTGGAAGTATATTGCCAGACCTTTCTTCTGAGGTGCCTCTGGATGAACTCCAAGCTCCAACTTTCTGGTTAGCAGCCAAGGGCATTAACCATTTGCACCACCCAGGGACTCCAGCAGGAACTATAACCTTTAGTAAAGTGATGCAGCCAACCACAGTGAAGTGGCAGGAAGGGAGTTGTTCACCCCCTGTTCTCCTGCTACAGTCTCCCCGTTGGCTGACCCTAACTAGACGACAGAGGGCAAAAGAGCCCATGGATGCAGTCTACACACTGCTCAGCCTCCTGGGTCAGGATTTCCAGCCACTCTGAATCTCTCTCAAAAAACTCTGAAAGCCGCCAATATAGTCTGTTAATTAACTTAAACTCATTGCTTTTATTTTTGGACACCACATTTTTTGCACCTCTGCCCTCAAATCCCAGTCTTGAATCAAGGCTTTAACCCAATGCCAAGCAACTAACACTAACAGATTGGCATCATTGCTATGTATTTCACAAATAACTTGCCCACACATATAGTGTGCATCGTGCGCCTAGGAATATAATACGCGAGGGGGTTGCACAGTTGGCAAAAAACATATAGCACATGCGTTATTTGCATAAAAATCAAGTACACGCTCATGATTTATGATCTCAGACCATAAAAATACACTACCCACAGGATTTATGATCTCAGACAGGCCCTCAGCACTCCTCTTCAGCCCTTTTATCTTCCATCTTTCCTACTCCTATCTCTGAAGCTCCTTGAGGGCACAGACCGTCTTACTCTTCTCTGTGTCCCCAGGCCACAGCGCCTAGAACATAGTTGTACTCACTGAAATGTTTGTTGAATATGTAAACCCAGACTGCTTCCCCTTAGCCAGTCCCACCCACAGGCTCCTTATCTGTTGAGTCAATCTCCAAGTCTGATTACTTTGCTACCTAAATTTCAGATCTCATTTCCTCTTCTGCTTCAATACCTCTGGCCTTCACTCCCACAGCAGGAACCTGAACCAGTGTCTCACCTCTAGTTTCAGTGCCTTTTATTTCCATTTTCCAGAGTAATCTATCCAAAGAGGCAAATCAGACACTATCATCATCCTGTCCAGAGTGTTCTGATGATGCCTCAAGGTCTTTAGCAAGCTATAAAAAAGGCCTCTTGGATTTGAGCCTGCCTTCTTACAGCTTCGTTCCCTGCTACTCTCTCCCATGACGACCATGATGACCCTTAGGAACCTGCACAATACTGTTGTTGCTATCTGCTGTCCAGTCAGCCCCCAACTCACGGTGACCCAAAGCACAATGGGATTTTCACTGGGTGATTTTTTTCAGAATTATCACCAGGCCTTTCTTCCTACTTTATCTTAGTCTGAAAGCTCTGCTGAAACCTGTTCAGCATCACAGCAACATGCAAGCCTCCACTGACAAGACGGGCGGTGGCTGAGCTTGAAATGTATTGGCTGGGAGTTGAACCCAGGTCTCCCACATAGAAGGCAAGAATTCTAACAATGAACCACTACTGCCCCTTCCACACTACTACCTCCATCCTTAAATAAGGAAACCCACTCGCTTTCCTTCAGTCACTGGCAGTCTGCTTCATACTCATGTCATTGTACAAGTCTCCCTCTTTCACTGCAATGTCCTTCCTCACCCTTACTGCCCTGACAAATGTCCATTCTTCCTTCAAAACCCTGTCCAGGTATAATCCACTGACTAAAACCTGCCGGGCTCCCCCACCTCCACCAGGCAAAGTCAATCTTTCCCTCTGTCCACCAATGGGACAACCCTCTATCACACTGTTTTACTTATTTACTTTGTTCTCTCTACGCTTTTAGTCTATAAGCTTGTCGAGGGCAGGGACTGTGTCTTATTTTACCTCTATATCCCCAGCACAAAGCACAATGCTTGACCTAAAGTAGCTCTCTAATCTTTTATAAAATGACTTCAGATTGTTAAACTCTTATAAACAACCCTAGGGAAGTATCCCCGACATGGAGAGTGACAAAGGCATCACTAAATATACATCATTACTGCTTTGTGTGATGCAAATGGGATTAGGAGACTATAGTTATTTCCCATCATTCTTAAGTTAGGTATCCCACTGTCTCTGCACCCATTCTCAGAAACAGGTCACCTCTCTACAGAGAGGGAGGAGCACAGATATTACCTATAAATCCCTTGTCAAAAGTCCCTCTTTACTTAGAGATCATACATACTAGGATTCACATAAATATAAAGAAATAGCAGGAAAACTTCCAAATCTCCCTAAAAACGTATCAGAAATCTGTGACCGAAGTTTCCAGAGCCCTTAACTTCTGTCCCGAACGACGCAATGAAACAGTCTGATCATTTCCTCTGTCAGTGTGGTTCTTGGGTCTTGCTCATAGTGGCTCAGAGTAGGGCTGCAGACATCTCTCTGTCATCTGTCTAATATCACCAAGTAACTCCCACCAGAGCCCAGACCACCTGGAGAGTTTAATAATTTCACCTTGAGGCAGAGGACTGGAGCAGTACAGGGTGCATTTATCTGGATGGTGCTTCACACTGCATCTGATACAGACTAAAGTGAGAGCGAAACCTTTGTAACTGGCCCGTCTCGCTTAGTATCCTTGCAATTCCATCTCATTGCAATCCCAACAGTGAGAGTCAGCCAATCAAAAGAATGGCTGAGCCCAGTGACAGGAGGCAGCTATTTAACTGTGGCAGCCCCTAAGACATAGACACTGTGCCTTTCAGAAATAATCAAAATCAAGATAACCTAAATCAAGACAACCCAAAATTGTTTTCTAAATCAACATGCAGTTAATAAGGATACTAAAGATCAAACACTGTTCAAAGAGACAGCACTGCACAAATCTTTGTGAAGCAAAAACATCATAATGTCCTTCTTTGAAAATCCAGAACTACACAGCACTCAGTCTCAAAAATACGAGAAGAGAGTTAAACTGTCAGAATTTCAAGCTGTTAAGACAATCAACATGGCTGATATAATGGACCACTCAACTACTGCCTACAGCAAACATGGATTATGATGAGGCCTTTGAAGATAACTGTCCCAGACTGAACTGTGTTTCCCAAAAATATGTGTCTACATGGCTGGGCCATGATTCTCAGTGGTTTGGCAGTTGTATAATCATGTTATCATCCCCCATGATTTGATCTGATGTAATCAGCCAATCAGTTGTAAGGGGACTAGGGTGTGATGCAACACCCTCAGTCAGGTCACAGCCCTGATCCTATGTAAGGGGAGTTTCCCTGGGGTGTGGCCTGCATCACCTTTTATCTTACATGAGATAAAAGGAGACAGAAGCAAGCAGAGAAAGAGGGACAGGACTACCACCAAAAAAGAAGAGCCAGGAGCAGAGTGTGTCCTCTGGACTCAGGGTCCCTGTGCTAGACCCAGGGGAACACTGATGCCAAGACACATGGAGATCTCCAAGGGTCACCAGGCCCACAGATGTTAAAAGGAGACAAGGACCTTCCCCCAGAACTGACAAAGAGAGAGAAAGCCTTCCACTGGAACTGGTGCCCTGAATTCAGACTTCTAGCCTCCTAAACTGTGAGAAAATAAATTTGTTTGTTAAAGCCATCCACTTGTGGTACTTCTGTTTAGCAGCACTAGATAACTAAGACAATAATCAAGAGAAAAGCTTCATTTATATTTTTTTTAAAAGTTGAACTACATATTAATATTCCAAACATACAAACATTGTGTTGAATACAAGGTCATTCACAATTTTTATTAAAGAAAAGGATGTGAAGTTTTCATATAATTTAACAAGCGTTTATTGTATATATACTGTGTATCAGGTAGTGTGCTAAAAATAGGAATAGGAAAATAAATAAGACTTACTGCCTGTTCTTGAATAGTTCGTAGTTCAGTGCAGAGACAAAATGATCATATTATGTGGCAGAACCTGGCTAGCTGTTCACTTATATCCAAGTGGACTACTTTTCCCAAAGCCTGCTTTACTGAGAGGGCACGTGACTACTATCACCAGTGAAATGTAGGCAGAAGCAATGTTCACCACTTCCAGGCCAGGCCCCCTAACCTCCTGTGGCATCCTCCACACACTCTGCTCATCTGTCAGCACGATGCAGAGGATTTGCAGAAAACTCTTAAGGCCAAAGGGAACAGCAGGCAGAAGGTTGTGTGAATCAGAGTCCCAACCCCCCACACAGAAAGAGAAATCTTTGCTGTGATAAGCCACTGTGATTTTGGGGTTGTCCATTAAGCTAGGAGACCCTGACTAATAAACGGTGCAATTTAAGACGTGCTTTGCAAAACGAAAGCACATGCACGCGAGTTCTGGGAACACAAGACTAAGGCCCCTGAACTACACTGAAGGGGAAAGGGAGAGAAGAGATTCCTAGCAAACAGGAGGCTGAAGACATATCCTCAAGGACGGCCCGTGGGGGCGGGGGGGGGGGGGAGTGCCTAAAAGAACACCATACTGCACGTAGGATTCTAAAGGGAATAGAGTAATAGTGAGGAGACTGAACAGGTAAGCAAAGTTTGGGTTTTCACCTAAAGGCGATGGTAAACCATTTAAATATTCCCAGAAATACTGCTGACATAATCGATTTGTAGTTCTAGGGTCATTGGAGAATGGTTTGGAGCAGATGGGTGCTAGTAGGGGCAGGGAGACCAGTTAAGGGTTGGATACAATTTCCCACGGGAGAAATGAGAAGAAATAAAGGTCCATGGCATGGCTTTGGGGTGGAGAGAAGGAGGCAAATCCAAGAGATATCACTTGGAAGAATCAAAGGAGCTTTCTGGCCAACTGGACATGTGGTGAAGTATGAGGGATAAGAGGTCATCAAGGAGGGAGGGGTTCCAAGTTTCTGGTTTAGACAACCAAGTGAATGATGGTGCCACACGTGGAGAAACCAAATACAGGAGAAGGGGCACAAGCAGATTCGCAAGGAAAGGCTAGGCTTGAAATATCCATGGGAC
>NW_004443992.1:11864678-11928588 GCF_000243295.1 Trichechus manatus latirostris | reverse complement strand
AGGAGGCTGAAGACATATCCTCAAGGACGGCCCGGGGGGGGGGGGGGGGGGGGGAGTGCCTAAAAGAACACCATACTGCACGTAGGATTCTAAAGGGAATAGAGTAATAGTGAGGAGACTGAACAGGTAAGCAAAGTTTGGGTTTTCACCTAAAGGCGATGGTAAACCATTTAAATATTCCCAGAAATACTGCTGACATAATCGATTTGTAGTTCTAGGGTCATTGGAGAATGGTTTGGAGCAGATGGGTGCTAGTAGGGGCAGGGAGACCAGTTAAGGGTTGGATACAATTTCCCACGGGAGAAATGAGAAGAAATAAAGGTCCATGGCATGGCTTTGGGGTGGAGAGAAGGAGGCAAATCCAAGAGATATCACTTGGAAGAATCAAAGGAGCTTTCTGGCCAACTGGACATGTGGTGAAGTATGAGGGATAAGAGGTCATCAAGGAGGGAGGGGTTCCAAGTTTCTGGTTTAGACAACCAAGTGAATGATGGTGCCACACGTGGAGAAACCAAATACAGGAGAAGGGGCACAAGCAGATTCGCAAGGAAAGGCTAGGCTTGAAATATCCATGGGACGTCCTGTTGGTGAAGTCCACAGGCCAATGGATAGTGGGGTCCAGAGGAAGTTCAGGGATAGAGGTATATATCTGATCTGGGGATAGCTGAAGTGTATGAGACCTCAACAAGAGCTGGCCAAAACCCCGATGCACCAGCACACAAGGAGCTAGTGTAGGGGCACCTGCAAAGACTGAGGAGAGAGAGAGAATTTTTACAACCCCGTGGAGAGGAGGGGAATCCATGATAATGAATGAGTTCACCAATGGAATGAGTAAATAGAGACAAGAGGAAGTTCAAGGATCAATTACTGGGGTATTCCAACATTAAGAGGTGGGAGAGGAAAGAAGAAACCAACCAGAGAGATTAATAAGAAAAATATCAGGAGAGTGTGGTATCCAGGAAACCATGTGCTAAAAATGTTTGCTGTTAGGTGCTGTCAAGTCAGTTCCGACTCACAGTGACCCTACGTACAACAGAACACTGCCCAGTCCTGAGCCATCATAAACTAAAAATGTTAGTATTTCTAATAGCCTAGAAGCATCTAAATCTCACTGAGAAGGGTCTATATTTTCTTTCACTGCTCCTTGTTGGCCCACTGTCTGTCCAGCACTAAAAAAAGAGGACATATATTCTCAGGCTGTTGCACCCAAGGTGCAAACTGAAGCAAACCTTGACTTGCTCCATAACCTTGCTAGTTTTATCTTTAGAGCCTAGGAGGATTTAAGATTTCAAAAGTTCCCTCTACTACCTGTGGATACAAAGAGTAAATGAAGCTCCCTTTCTGATGGCAATGTTCTCAACAGAGCACAGCAGCAACGTCTACAAGAATTATAAGACAAGGATTGCCTGGATCTGGGCTTTAGATCCAAAACCAAACCCACTACCATCAAGTCAATTTCGACCCACTACTGCTGCTGTTGTTAGGTGCCACAGAGTCAGTTCCTACTCACAGCCGCTCTATGTACCACGGAATGAAAACACTTCCTCATCCTGTGCCACCTTCACAAATCATTGCTATATTTGAGCCCACTTTTGCAGTCATTGTGTCAATCCATCTCATCCAGGGTCATCTTTTTTTTTGTTGACCCTCTACCTTACCAAGCATGAAGTCTTTCTCCAGAGACTGGTCCCTCCTGATAATATGTCCAAAGTATGTGAGATGAAGTCTCATCATTCTTGCTTCTAAGGAGCATTCTGTCTCTACTTCTTCCAAGACAGATTTGTTCATTCTTCTGGTAGTCCATGGTGTATTCAATATTCTTCACCAACACCATAATGCAAAGGCACAAATTCTTCTTCAGTCTTCCTTATTCACTGTCCAGCTTTCATATGCATATGAGGCAACTGAAAATATCATGGCTTGGATAAGGCATACCTTAGTCCTCAAAGTGACATCTTTGCTTTTTAACACTTTAAAGAGGTATTTTGCGGCAGACTTGCCCAATGCAATATGTTGTCTGATTTCCTGACTGCTGCTTCTATGGGCGTTGATTGTGGATTCAAGTAAATGAAATCCTTGACAACTTCAACCTTTTCTCCGCTTATCACGGTGTTGCTTATTGGTCCATTTGTAAAGATTTCTGCTTTCTTTATGTTGAGGTGTAATCCATACTGAAGGCTGTAGTCTTTGATCTTCATCAGTAAGTGCTTCAAGTCTTTTTTGCTTTCAGCAAGCAAGGTTGTGTCATCTGCATATCACAGATTGTTAATCAGTCTTCCTCCAATGCTGATGCATATTCTTCTTCATATAGTCCAGCTTCTTGGATTATTTGCTCAGTATACAGACTGAAGAAGTATGGTGAAAGGATACAACCCTGACACACACCTTTCCTGATTCTAAACCATGCAGTGTCTCCTTATTCTGTTTGAGCAACTGCCTCTTGGGCTATGTACAGGTTCCATGTGAGCACAATTAAGGGTTATGGAATTCCTATTCTTCGCAATGTTATCTATAATTTGTTATGATCCACACAGTGAAATGCCTTTGGATAGTCAATAAAACCTAAGTAAACACCTTTCTGGTAGTCTCTGCTTTCAGCCAAAGGACAGAGTAAACTGTCCCATAGGGTTTCCAAGGCTGTAAATCTTTATGGGAACAGACTGCTACACCTTTCTCCCATGGAGCCACTGCTGGGTTCAAACCACCAACCTTTTGGTTAGCAGCTGATCACTTTAACCACTGTGCCACCAGGGCTCCTGGCTCTAGATCAGTGGTTCCCAAAAGCGGCTGAGAGAAATCATCAGAGATCTTTTAGATATGTGCTGTCAAATAAGGTAATCACTAGCCATATGGGGCTAAATTTAAATTAATTAAAATAAAAAATTCAGTTCCTCTGTTGCATTAACCACATTTCAAATGTTCAACAGCCATGTTCTATTATTTAAAGCAAGTCACAGGTACAGCCAAGATTCAAAAGGAAGAGACTGAATACCTATAGGTGTATTTCTTTGGGAGGGCCACCAGTGTAACAGATCTCAACCCCATCTGAGGTGATAGAAGTGTAAAGATTAATGTTATTGTCTCTTGTTTCTGCTTTTGATGGGTTTCAACTCCTGCACACACCTAACAGCCTCCTTACTAAACAAGCCTTTCCCTTATTCACTTGAACCCCATTTACCATAAAAATAAAAATTAAAAAAAAAACAAACAAACCCGTTGCCATCAAATCCATTCCGACTCATAGCGACCCTACAGGACAGAACAGAACTGCCCCATAGAGTTTCCAAGGAAGGGCTAGTGGATTCGAACTGTGGACCTTTTCCTTAGTGGCCAAGCTCTTAACCACTGTGCCACCATACACGTATACACATACATATAACCTATGTGCATTTCAATCAATTTTTATTTGAGCACCTGCTATGAGAAGAATTAGTTACCATTGGAAGTAGGAGGACAGCTAATAATGACGAGTTGAACTGTAGATGTCTAAGCCATTGTAAGAGTTTAAAATCAAGTGTTCAACAATGCCAAAAGATTCATGGTAGATTAGTGGTTCTCAATCCTGGCTGGGCAATCAGAATCATCTGCAGTGATTTTTAAAATACCAATGCCCAGGTCCCACTCCAAACCCTCTTGCATGCAATGGGTTTCTTTATATGCCCTTTCTGGCCCTGGGTTTGTAATTCTCCCAAAATGACTGGTCAGTCACAATCTTGCAAGTGATTGTTCCGTTCGCTATCCACATAATTGACTGCAGGTGATTGGCTGGTTTACAACCTATCCTATAGTTGACCTTTACCAAGATTGGCTGGAGGGTCCCTACCCAGAGTGACCTTTACCCGGATTAGTTAGGGGGCCCACCTTGTAATTAATAAGGAGTACCTGGGCTAGCCTACAAAAACCTTAGGACACGTTCCTCAGATGGGGCTTCCTGATCTATGAAATCCAGGAGAGGAACCCATCCTTTGGACAGAGGCCCTGCACTATGACACTCCCGGGCCGCGTAAACCTGCCACGGCAACACTGGCACCAGCTGCGATGGTCCCAGAAGTGGAGGCAAAAAGCTGACTCAGAAGGTGGTAGCAGAGTGTAAACTGAACCCTAGCTGAAAGCTGTGAGGAGCGAGCAAAAGCTGAGACGGCCAAGTGATGTCCCTGAGCTTCCTGTCTGAAACTTTCCTGACAGGTGAGAATGAACATTGCTTTTCAGGAAGAGTAAGTGGGTCAACTTTGAGACATAAGCAGCTTTCCTTTTAGACACTGATGCCCCATGATGGGACCCCTCATAAACCAATTGCCCTTTGCATACATTTATTTCTGTTTATATCCTTCTGTTATTAAAGTCATTACTGCAGTTATGCTGTGTCCATGAGTTGTCTGTGACTGTTCTGATGAATTCTTGAACCAAGTAAAGAAAGAGTGCCATAATGTCGGGGTGGGGGGAGCAGAAATGGTGGAGAAGTTAGAAAATAGGGGTATATTTGACCTCCACCTCATAGGAATGAGGAAACCCTCACGGTGTAGTGGTTAAGTGCTACAGTTGCTAAACAAAAGGTCAGTGGTTCAAATCCACCAGGCACTCCTTGGGAACTCTATTGGGAAATTCTACTCTGTCCTATAGGTCACTATGAGTCGGAATTGACTCGTTGGCAGCTGGTTTCATAGGAATGCAGTGGTTAAAGTGCTCAGCTGCTAACCAAAATGTTGGTGGTTCGAACTCAACCAGCCCCTCTGCAGGAGAAAGATGTGGCAGTTTCCCTCCATAAAGATTACAGCCTTGGAAACGCTATGGAGCAGTTTTACTCTGTCCTATAGGGTCACTAAGAGTTGGAATCTACTTCATGGCAGTGGGTTTGGTTTTTTTTTTTTTTTTTTTTTTTCGGGAATGAGGGTCATAGGAACCAGCTTGGTGCTGATTCTTACAGTCAGAGCTATCATTACACCTCTCAATGACAATCTTGGAGTAAGGGATTCAGGCATTTTTGTTGTTTAAAATGTTAAATGTTAAAATTAGGGGTGAATAATGTACAGAGAGGATTGAGAGCCCCTGAAGGATACAACTTAATTACCCATTCACCTGTGACACATAATTCTGATGATAAATTTAATGAATTACTTCGTGATCCCCACCTGACTACTTACAAAAGACAGCACCTCTCCACTAACTACTTGTTTTTAGAGCCTAAGACATTGATAAAGTACCAGGATCCAAAGATAAGTGATCCCATAATTCTTACCCCTCAGTTAATTCACCTCCCCAATGGAGTTCATCAAATGGCAAGGGACGGGGAGGCAGCAGGAACCTTGAAGTCCCAGATCTCAGAACATAATTAAAGCCTTCCACAAAGCTCCTTTCTTCAGCATCTTACCTACCTCTGGCCTTATCTGATGCTGGGTCAGCTGGTTCCCCACATTCCTCAAATACCAGCTTTCCCTGTTTCTTCTCAGCATGTGGCTAGTACTTCTCCAATGCTACCCATAAAATCCAGAATGGCTTCTTTGGGCTTCATTTACCCTTCAGACTTCAGAAACCTCAACTTCCATCCTCAATCTTGAAACCTGCTTCCCCCATCTAAATTATTCAGGGCCCTGGAAGAAACAGACTTACATTCATGTTCTGCCAAATTTCTTTCCTTACAGTACTCTCTACCTGGATGTCCAAGAGATCTTACTCATTATCCATCTGTAATCAGAATGAGGAATATTTATTTGATTTGCAAATCCTGCAATATGTGCCTCAGAAATTAGACTTCTCCCTATAATATGTAGACGTGTTATGAAAGACATAATCAATAGGAACTTGTGGATGTCCCATCTCTCTGCAAGAGACACAACTGCTATCTTTAGGCTTTTGTATTAATTAATGTAACAGTTTGTAGATGGAGTTGTCTTTTTAAAACAAATTGTACAAAAATAAGATGAGTAAATCCCAAAGCATAACTAGGCTATTACTCAACGGCCAAGAGCAAGGACATAGAACCATAGTTCCTGGGTTCAAATCCCAATTCCACCAGGTACTAGTCATGTTATCTTACGCAAATTGCCTCCTCCCATTTGTTTCCCCATCCACGTACTATTCCCTAAAAGTGGAAATAATACCTTCCTCATGGAGTGGTTATAAGGAGTAGTCATTTAATGTACAAAAAGCACCTAAACAGTACCTGGCACAGAGTAATCACATTACACATTACTTGCTATTGTTATTGCTGTTATTAATATTATTTTGAGTTCAATGCTTAAAACCTTGCTTTTAGGAGAAATAAACCTTTTAAATCTCTTTCGTTGATTTAAAGATAGTGAATTTATTACAAATTGTTTTTTCAATTGAATTTTGACATTTCTGTTCCTTTCTCATTATTTTCTAAATTCAATAGATAAAAGCATGGAATCTGTCAGAGTATTTCCTGACATTTTAGTCCCATTAGAAATACCATTTAATATTAGGTAAGCCTTGTTGTGATTACAATATTATTTAAAATGAAACTATGGGAGAGGAGTATTTTGGAAGCAAAAAATATCACTTGCCACTTATTAAATTGAGATTTTAAAAGCCAAAAAAAGGAGGGAGGATTTATACGCTGCAGGTGACCTTTAAATGTCATACTCAACTAATATATAAATGTAAACACTGAAAAATGTAATGTCTGGTAATAACAGTAAACTGAACAATGTAATTATGTTATAGGTTCTATGATATTATAAATTATGCTTCCAGTCCAGAATATAAATAGCTTTTTAGTACCTTTTAAGATCAAATTACAATGCATTAAATACCATCTAGTTAATTCCCTTTATTTTATTTACAAGCTTGTAGCTTACCCCTATTTTTTGAACAGCTCCATGTTCTAAACATCTAAATATACAAGATTAGAGAATATATTTTTTTAATTTACTTTTAGTTATTAACTCTTTAGCTCAGTAAGACAATTCTTCAACAAAATCTATTTTAATAATTTGTCAGAAGTAGTGTTCTTAACCATTAACCTTATCATACCTTCAGAAGTTAATGAAATATACTTTCAAAAACAATTGGTTACTTTCATCGCTCTCAGTTTTTAACTGAGAGATACAAAATATAATCACCAGATATTACTGTAACAATGGCAAAACACATTGGGGTAGATTCTCACCTAGCTTTATAGGCTCCTTTGGTTTTTCTCCCTTCTCTAACTCAATTCCATCAGTAAAAAGTTCAGTTTTCAGCACTGTAGTTAATATATTAACAGACCCTTCATTGTACTCCAAATTCGTGAATGTTAAATGCAACAGGTATCTATCTAAAATTTTTTCTGTATAATAATTATTAGTGTAGGCACAGAAGGTGCAGTTATTTTCTTAATGCTGGACCCATATACTTGGAAGAAACAAAATTACTTTGTGTTTCTTGTATCTTGGATAAAAGACGTAAAACTAAATTAAAATTACATCTTTCCATCACTAGGTTGGCCAACACACAACGTCTGCATTTACCACTGCATGAGAATAAATATTAAGAGAACCACTGGCCTCTAAAACAAGTTCGTGACTTGTCCTGTTTGTAAAGGATTTAGACCTTACAAAATGTTCCTTTTGAGGATTCATAAAATAAAAAGATGCTCTTCCATGTCTTGATTTAAAGGTTCCACTGAGGAAAACACAGAGGCCTGATATATTACCCAAACACCTGATGTGAGTTTAATGTCCAGCTAGATCTTCTGAACATTCACTGCACACTTAAAAAAACAAAGTCAGCTTAGTTTTACTTGTTCCTAACTTCAGGGACAGGGCTGGGGACAGTCTTTCTCATTCCAATTGTCACCCAGGACCTGACACAGCCCACACACACAAATGCTCATAGGATGGGTGGTGTTGAGTTGAAAATACTCAAAATGTAGACTAGCGTAAGCAAACAGCATCCTCCCACCTGAGTTCCTATCTGATTCACTGAGAGAAGACAGTTTATGAGATTGAACTCCAAAGGTCCAACCAGTTATAACTTCCCTAAGAGCTGTTATTTGCACCAATCAGCTTCCTAACTCCAAGGAACCAAAGTGGGCCGGGCTTTGATGGCTCAGAAGTCACACTTGAGGAGAGCAGCACTAAGATGTCCCCTCAGACAACTTCTAACCCAGTGCATCTCTAACTTCAATGGGTATTCCATTCACCTGGGATCTTGTTAAAAAGCAGATTCTGAGGAAATAAACCTGGATTAGGGCCCCAGATTGTGCATATCTAATGAGCCCCCCAGGTGATTCCAATGCTGCTGATCCTAACAGCCTTTGCATAGCTGGGCCCTGAGTCACACACGCCCAAAGACACCCAGGTCACTTATAAACACACAAACGGTGGCCACAGGTAGTGACCAATAAAGCCACTGGGTGCTCTGCGTCTCCTGTGCGTCACCATCCGGTCCTCTGGGTACCTGGCAGGTGCCTTGGCCTCTGGGCGCTGGCAAGTAGCCCGCAGCCGCGCCCGCCGTACCCGCGTGCCCCTCGGCGCTACGCTCACCTTCTCCCGTGTCTTCAGGTACCGCTGCAGCGCCTGCTGCGTGAGCTCCCGGACGCGCAGCTGGCCCTCCTTGCAGGGCACCACGATGCCGGTCCTGCCGAAGCACACGGTCACTTTCATCCTGGCCCCCGGCAACCACGCCGGGCCTTGCTTAACAGGTGTCTGGCCCCGCCGGTGTAGCCCCCACTCTCGGGGGGGGCCCGGCGCCGGCGGACCCAAAGGCCCAGGGCACCTCCCCCCGACGACCCCTCCGGGCCAAGGGCTTGAGACAGCGCCCCTTCCCGCCCGGGCAGACGGCCGCGGGCAGGGGGACGGGAGTGGGGGAGCAAGCGGCAGCGGGAAGGGCTACCTCCCAGGTGGCGGGCAGCCCCGGGCGCTGCGGCTTCTCGGCCCGGCTCCTCCTGCTCCAGCTCGGCCCGGCTGACGCTGCTGCTCCGCGTCCGCCAAAGCGAAACTGATTGCCCGGCCCGGGCCCTGGCCCTGCTAGAGGCGGCGGGGCCGGCCCCAGGCCCCAAGCTGCAGTGGGCGGCGGCGGCGGCGGCGGCGCGCGGGGCCGGAGTTGGGAGGAAACTTTTGCGCCGTCTCCCAACTCCTCCGCGGCGCGCCGCGCTCTCGACTCCCCGGCCCCGGCCAGCCTGGGATGGGCTCTTAAAGGGGCCGCGGCGCTGCCCGGCCTGCCGCGTTCTCCGCGGCGCCGGCGGGGGCCCTGCGGGGCGTAATTGGAGCCTTGGCCCCTCACTCGAGCTCTCCCTGGTTCTCTCCCTCCGCACACACACGGAGCTCTGGGGAACTGTAACGGGACCTGAGAGCTACTCCTCGGGGATTGAAACCGGATCTTATAAAGCACACTCGAGGAAATAGCAAGGAGACTGCTCAGCGACTCCCACACCCTTCAAATGACGGGATTAGAGCAAGATTCAAGAAGAGCCCGGGAGCAGGTGCTTCTCGCCACACCGCCAAAGTACCCCAAGGAACCGCGGCTCACAGGTGCTGAGATGCAAGGATGGCCAAAGGGCCTGTTAGGAAGTTGTCTGATGCACAGCATCGCACCTGCCCTCTGAAGCCCTGAGGCAGCAGAGCTGGAGGAAACCTTAGGCATAACGTGGCAGTGGAACCCTTCCTTTTACAAAAGAAGACATGAGTAGTCCGCCAAAGGTCATACCCCAGACCCAGATATGATCGTGTGTGTATCCTTCTGAAATGTGCCTCCTGTTTTGCATTTGAATTTGTTGTTGTTGTTAGGTGCTATCAAGTCGTTCAGACTCATAGCGACCTTGTGTACAACAGAACAAAACACTGCTTGGTCCTCCACCATCCTCATGATCCTTGTTATGCTTGAGCCCACCGTTGCAGGCACGGTTGTCAATCCGTTGGCCTTCCTCTTTTTCACTGACCCTCCACTTTACCAAGCATGATGTCTTTCTCCAGGGACTGATCCCTCCTGCTAACATGTCCAAAGTATGTGAGAGAAAGTCTCACCATCCTTTTTTCTAAGGAGCATTCTGGCTGAACTTCTTCCAAGACAGATTGGTTCATTCTTTTGTCAGTCCATGGTGTATTCAATTTTCTTCGCCAACACCACAACTCAAAGGCATCGATTCTTGCGTTTGACTAGAAAAAACAATTTCAAACACCTTTAGGCTCATGATTTAGCAGGTGTGTATCCATCATTAATTGAAATGGGGTATCTGGAATAATTTACAAGTAGCATTTCATTTATATCATTCTTAGCTCTCACATAAATGAGCTCCTTTGAGCCTAACAAAAACCCTGTAAGTTAGGTATTATTTTTCCCATCTTGTGTGAAGAACAGTGCTCAGGGAGGTCAATGGGCAAGCAGACCACATAGTTTGTTATGTTGAAAAGAACTCAGGTCTTCAGACTCGAAATCTCTGGTCTCTCCCTACAAGCAGTTTTCTTAGCAATTGGCTTCATCCAGCAAGATCCTCAGGGCAACATCCTGTGTTTCTCTACAGAAAGATTTTTTCCTATGTCAAGACACACTTAAGTTAAACTTGAATTTCCTAGGACAGTATGATAATGCACAAGAGATTAAATTAATGGATTTTGAGAGGTTGCATTTAAAAATTGTTATTCATTCAGGCATTCAGTAAATATGTATCAGTGGCCTTGTATGCATACCCATTGCCATTGAATCAATCCAACTCGTTACAACCCTATAGGATAAAGTAGAACTGCTCCATAGGGTTTCCAAGGCTGTAATCTTAATGGTAGCAGACTTCCACATCTTCCTGTAGAGCAAACCACCCCCTTTCAGTTAGCAGCCAAGTGCGTAATCGCTTCCCCACCAGGGCTCCTTCTTGTCTGTATAGTCCTTATATAAGGTCAACGATATCACAGAGGATCATACGGACCAGGCTGATTTAAAGAAAATGCATATTGGGCAGCATATTTTGGTTACAAATCTAACACTAGATGATTTAAACCAAAGATAGAATCTATTTCCTCAGAAAATCCAGAGTAAGGTTGAATTCAGGAACTCAAATGATATCATCAGAGGCCAATGCTCTGTGCTCCTCAGTGCTGTCTCCACTCTTAAGCAGGCTCTCTCCAAACGGACAAAGATGGTCACTCCCAGAGCTCCAGGTTTACACGGCCTTAAAGCCGGCCATCTCAACTATCAAGAAGGCCTTTTTCTGGGGAGCACTTGCATGCCTGTGCTTGGATCACGTACCCTCCCTGTGGGGAGAGGAATGCAACAGTGATTCACTAGACCTACTTCACCTGCCACCAAATCATATAAACGAAGAACAGGGGAGGAGCAGATCCCCAACAGATGGGACAACAAAAAACACATATCCACCACAAAATTTAAGATGCGTTCTTGTTATGGATTGAATTGTGTTCCCCGCTCCCCAGTATTTGTGTTGAATTTCTGGTCCTTGTACCTGTGGATTTGATCCTGTTTGTAAATAGGATTTTTCGTTTTTTATATTAATGATATCATATCAAGTAGAGTGGATCCTAAACCTAATCACTTCTAAAGTTATAAAAAGACCAGAATAGACACAGAGACACACACATGGGAGGAAGTCAGATCATGTACAAGCCAAGGAATTCCAAAGAACAGAAGAATGCACAGGGCTAGCAACAGAGGAAGAATCTACATAGTCTAAATCCTGATCTCAACTTTTAATCTCCAAAATAAATTTCTGTTCTTTAAGGTCACTCACCTGTGGCAGCACTAGGTAACTAAAACACTTCCCAACATCCAAGGGGCTAACAAATAGTTGGGGAGACAAGGCCTATAGAGTGAAAAGTTAAATAAAAACTACAAAGCAATAGTGAATTTGATAATTCTAAGTAATATTATTACATCATTGATTTACATACATGCAGGGCAGTATGTATGTGTTGTCATTAAGTACCATCTAGTCGGTTCTGACTCATAAGGGCCCTGTGTACGACAGAATGAAACACTGCCTAGTCCTGCACCATCCTCACAATTGTAGTTATGCTTGAGCCCACTGTTGCAGCCACTGTGACAATACATCTCACTAAGGGTCTTCCTCTTTTTAGCTGACAGTCTACCAAGCATGGTATCCTTCTCCAGGGACTGGTCCTTCCTGATAACATGTCCAAAGTATGTGATATACAAAGCCTCATCATCCTTGCTTCTAAGGAGCATTCTGGTTGTACTTCTTCCAAGACAGATTTGTTTCATCTTCTGGCTGACCATGGTATACTCAATATTCTTCACCAACACTGTAATTCAAAGGCGTCAATTCTTCGGTCTTCCTTATTCGTTGTCCAGCTCTCGCATTCATATGAGGCAACTGAAAATACCTTGACTTGGGTCAGGCACACCTTAGTCTTTAAAGTGACATCTTTGCTCTTTAACACTTTAAAGAGGTATTTTGCAGCAGATTTGCTCAATGCAATGCGTTGTTTGATTTCTTGACTGCTGCTTGACAACTTCAATCTTTTCTCAGTTTATCATGATGTTGCTTAATGATCCAGTTGTGAGAATTTTTGTTTTCCTTATGTTAAGGTGTATTCCATACTGAAGTCTTTGATCTTCTTCAGTAAATGCTTCAAGTCCTCTTCACTTTCAGCAAGCAAGGTTGTATCATCTGCATATCGCAGGTTGTTAATGAGTCTTCCTCCAATCCTGCTGCTGTGTTCTTCTTCATATAGTCCAGCTTCTTGGATTATTTGCTCAGCATACAGATGGAATAAGTATGGTGAAAGTATATAACCATGAGGCACAACTTTCTAACTATAAACCACACAGTATCCCATTGTTCTGTTTAAAAGACTATCTCTTGTTCTATGAACAGGTTCCTCATGAGCACAATTAAGTGTCCTGAAATTCCCATTCTTCGCAATGTCATCAATAATTTCTTATAATCCACACAGTTGAATGCCTTTGCATAGTCAATAAAACATAGATAAGCATCTTTCTGATATTCTCTGCTTTCAGCCAAGATCCATCTGACATCAACAGTGATATCCCTCCTGCTACATTTTCTTCTGAATCTAACTTGAATTTGTGGCAGTTATCTGTTGATGTACTGCTGTAATTGCTTTTGAGTTATCTTCAGCAACATTTTACTTGTTTGTGTATTAATGATACTGTTTAATAATTTCCGTGTTCTGTTGGATCACATTTCTTTAAAATGGGCACAAATATGGATCTCTTCCAGTCAGTTGGCCAGATAGCTGTCTTCCAGATTTGTTGGCATAGGTAAGTGGGCACCTCCAGCACTGCATCCATTTGTTGAAACATCTCAGTTGGGATTCTGTCAATTCCTAGAGCCTTGTTTTTTGCCAGTGTCTTCAATGGAGCTTGGACTTCTTCCTTCGGTACGATCAGTTCTTGATCATATGCTAACTCCTGAAATGGTTGAATGTCGACTAATTCTTTTGGGTACAATGACTCTGTGCATTCCTTCCATCTTCTTTTGATGCTTCCTGTGTTGTTCAATATTTTCTCCATAAAATCCTTCAGTTTTTTATTCAGTTCTTTCAGCTTGAGAAATGCTGAGCGAGTTCTTCCCTTTTGTTTTTCTAACTCCACTTCCTTGCACATTTCATTATAGTACTTTACTTTGTCTTCTCAAGCCACCCTTTGAAATCTTCTGTTCAGCTGTTTTACTTCATCATTTCTTCCTTTTACTTCAGCTAGTCTACATTCAAGAGCAAGTTTCAGAGTCTCTTCTGACATCCATTTTGGTCTTTTCTTTCTTTCGTGTCTTTTTTTTTTTTTTCTCATTTTTTTTAAAAAATTGTGCTTTAGGTGAAAGTTTACAGGGCAAATTAGTTTCTTATTAAACAATTAATACACATATTGTTTTGCGACATTGGTTGTTAACCCCACAATGTGTCAACACTCTCCCCTTCTCAACCTTGGGTTCCTCATTTCCATTTGTCCAGCTTTCCTGTCCCCTCCTGCCTTCTCTTGCCCCTGGGCTGGTATGCCCATTTAGTCTTGTATACATGTTAGAACTACGTGTGTTATTGTTTGTTTTATAGGCCTATCTAATCTTAGGCTGAAGGGTGAACCTCAGGAGTGACTTCAGTACTGAGTTAAAAGGCTGTCCGGGAGCCATACTCTCGAGATTTCTCCTGTCTCTGTCAGATCAGTAAGTCTGGTCTTTTTTGTGTGTGAGTTTGCATTTTGTTCTACATTATTCTCCAACTTTGTCTGGGACCCTCTATTGTGATCCCTGTCAGAGTAGTCAGTTGTGATAGCTGGGCACCGTCTAGTTATGCTGGACTCAGAGTGGTGGAGGCTGTGGTAATTGTGTTCCATTAGTCCTTTGGACTAATCATTCCCTTATGTCTTTGGTTTTCTTCGTTCTCCCTTGCTCCAGATGAAGTGGGACCCGGGGAGTATCTTAGGTGGCTGCTCACAAGCTTTTAAGAATCTAGATACTATTCACCAAAGTAAGATGTAGAACATTTCCTTTATAAACTATGTTATGACAATTGAACTAGATGTCCACTGAGACCATGGCCCCCAGTCCTCAGCCCAGTAATTCGGTCCCTTAGGGAGCTTGGATGTGTCCATGAAGCTTCTATGACTTTGCCTTGGTCAAGTTGTGCTGACTTCCCCAGTATTGTGTACTGTCTTACCCTTCACCAAGGTTACCACTTACCTATTGTCTAGTTAGTGTTTTTCCCTCTCCACTACCCCCGCCATAACCATTGAAGATTGTTTCTTTCTGTGTGTAAACCTTTTCATGAGTTTTTATAATAGCAGTCTCATACAGTATTTGTCCTTTTGTGATTGACTTTTTTTACTCAGCATAATGCCGTCCAGATTCATCCACATTGTGAGATGCTTTGCAGATTCATCATTGTTCTTTATCGTTGTGTAGTATTCCATTGTGTGTATGTACTATAGTTTGTTTATCCGTTCATCTGTTGATGGGCACTTAGGTTGTTTCCATCTTTTTGCTATTGTGAATAATGTTGCAATGAACATGGCTGTTCATATGTCTATTCATGTGATGGCTCTTATTTTCTAGGTTATAGTCCTAGGAGTGGGATTGCTGAATCATATAGTATTTCTATTTCTAGCTTTCTAAGGAAGGGCCATATTGTTTTCCGAAATGGTTGTACCATTTTGCATTCCCACCAGCAGTGCATAAGAGTTCCAATCTCCCTGAAACTTCTCTGTTATTTGTTATTTTCTGCTTTTTTTTTTTTATTAGTGCCAGTAATGTTGGGGTGACATGGTATCTCCTTGTAGTTTTGGTGTGCATTTCTCTAATGACTAGTGATCGCAAACATTTGCTCATGTGTCTGTTAGCTACCTAAATGGTGAAGTGTCTTTTCATATCCTTTGCCCATTTTTTAATTGGATTATTTGTTTTTTTGTTGAAGAGGTGTTGCATTTTCCTATAGATTTTAGAGATTAGACTGTTGTCAGATATGTCATAGCCAAAATTTTTTTCACAGTCTGTAGGTTCTTTTTTTCCTCTTTTGGTGAATTCTTTTGACAATACAATTTTTAGAAGATCCCAGTTATCTAGCTTATGTTCTGGTGTTTGTGTATTGTTAGTTATGGTTTGTATCCTGTGTATGCCATATATTAGGGCCCCTACCATTGACCCTATTTTTTTCTTTCATAATCTTTATAGTTTTTGGTTTTATATCTAGGTCTTAGATCCATTTTGAATTAGTTTTTGTGTATGTTGTAAGGTATGGGTCCTATTTCATTTTTTTACAGATGGACATCCAGTTTTGCCAACACCATTTGTTAAAAAGACTGTCTTTTTCCCATTTAATGAACTTTAGGCATTTGTCAAAGATCAGGTGACCATAGGTAGATGGATTTACATCTAGGTTCTCGGTTCTGTTTCATTGGTCAATGTGCCTGTTGTTGTACCAGTGCTGGGCTGTTTTGACTATAGTAGCTATATAGTAGTTTCTGAGGTCAGGTAGTGCAAGGCCTCCTACTTTCTTCTTCTTCTTCATCAATGCTTTACTTATCCAGGGCCTCTTTCTTTCCCATATAAAGTTAATGATTAGTTTTTCCATCTCTTTAAAGAATGCTGTTGGTATTTGGATTGAGATTGCACTGTATTTGTAGATTGCTTTGAGTAGAATTGACATTTTCACAATGTTGAGACTATCTATCCATGAGCATGGTATGTTTTTCCATTTATGTAGGTTCTTTTTTTGGTATCTTGCAGTGGTGTTTTGTAGTTTTCTTTGCATAGGTGTTTTAGGTCCCTGGTTAAATTTATTCCTAAGTATTTTATTTTATTTTTTTTGGGGGGGGGCTATTATAAATACTATTACTTTCCTAATTTCCTTTACATAGTTTTCTTCATTGATGTATAGGACTCTAACTGATTTTTGTATGTTTATTTTGTATCCTGCTACTCTGCTGAATCTTTCTATTAGTTTCAGTGGTTTTCCTGTGGAGTGTTTTGGGTTCTCTTTCTTGTCTTTTTAATAAGGGGCCCTAGTGGCACAATAGTAAGTCCTTGGCTGCTAACAGAAAGGTCTATTATTTGAACCCATCAGCTGCTTCATGGTGATCTGTTACAATAAAAATACAGCCTGGGAAACCCTATAGGGCAGTTATACTCTGTCGTGTAAGATTGTTATGCATCAGAATTAAGTCCACTGCACACAAGACCAACAACATATGATGTAGATATATGATGTATGATATATTACATATATGTGTATGTATATCCACATACATCATATATTTCATATCTATATCTCATTTTCCTTCACAATAATCTTACAAGAGAGATAATTTTGTTATCCTCTTTTCAGAGATGAGGAAACTGAGGTCAAGGAAACTTAAGCAGCTTGCTTAAGATTACATTTTTAAAAAGCAGAGTGTAGATTAAAACCTAGGCAGTGTGACTACAGAGTCTGTGTGGTAACTGCTATGCTGCTTCTTCTGTTAGAAGTACCAAATGAGTGGAGTAACCAAATAAATAATGCTGTGCATTAAAGTTCGGTGGGCCCTGATGGCACAGTGGTTGAGAGCTATGGCGAGCTACAGTTGCTAACTAAAAGGTTGACAATTTGAACCTACCAGCCACTCCTTGGAAACCGTATGGGGTGATTCTACTCTGTCCTATAGGGTCGCTATGAGTCAGAACCGACTCGATGGCAACAGGCTTGAGTTTTTTTTTTTTTTTTTTTGGTCACATTTAATATTGGGTGTTATGTGGACAGAATGGTACAGAATGATATTATATTGAGTAGAACGATACACAGATTTTGGGCTGATGAACTAACATTGCTTCTTGCCATTTTTCACGCTTCATGGCGTCTGTTCTTTTTACTTTGTTTTGTTCTTTTCCTTCACAGTTGCTCCAGACTCTTTCTCTTCTACCCAGATAATGAATAACTCCTGTTCCACTTCCCACCACAAACTCCTTCTGAGGCCTGATTTAGCCCCTCCCCAATATCTAGAGCCCTGGACTGATCTTCTGACTTTAAGAAGCCTAAAGTGAACTACTAAGGACATCCAGGTTCTCCAAATCAGGGCTTCGAACCAGATCATCCCAGTTCAGTCATGGCCAAGGAAGTGAAACCAGAACATACCTGAATTTTTTAAAATTTGGGTGAACCAGAATGTAACCTGAATGGGAAAAATCATGGGTTAAAGCCCTGCTAGAAACCTAATCTCTCTCTTAGAAAACAAGGGCAGCGTATGTGTTGCATAGCAACCAAATCTCTTACCTGTCAGATTTTGAGAAGAGCTGGAAACAGTTTTGCCCCACTCAAAGATGGTGACCATTTGTACTGCTTTGAATGTGTGTTGCTCTCCACAGTCCTGCCAATAATCCAGTCTCATGCATCAGGCTCCTAAAAGGTCTCACTTCGCCTCTTCTGAGTCTCCCATTCCAGGACTTCAACCTGTAACTTTTCCCATTCTAATTATAGTTCTGGATCACCTAAAATGTAAAAATTCAGGTCTGTTCCAGTTTTGCTTCATCGGCCATGACTGAACAGATTCGAAACGGTTTAAAGCCCTGCTCCAAACCCCACTGACAGAAAGATTGGAATCAGGTCTGTGGGATGCAGCAGAGACCGTGCCCTTATAAGCTGAAGGAAGAGCTGAAGCTAGGCTTTGATGTGAACAATGCACCACACAATCCTGCACACCATGGAGTGAACTTTATGACCCCAAGGCAGTAATTATGAAAAGAGCCTAATGTTTACATTTAATGTTAATTAAATAGCCGGATTTAATTTGTTATTCAGCCTTATCACAGCATACATAGGAATAATATACTACATATTAAGAAGTGATATAAAAGAACACAGTTGCAACACACAGTCATTCATGCCCAGCAAATTCCTAAATCGATATTTCATGACCCATGGGACCTCCTGCGCAGAAGACAATAAATAACTTGCCTTGATTGGGTAACACTAGAGGACTCTAGGCCTGGGTTCCATTTTCTTGTTTTGCCTGCTGGATGGGTAAATATTGTCCGTAGTGTGATATTTTCCCACTTGTTATCCAACAGCTTAGCAAGCTTTGGAGTAGCCAGTGATATGGAGTAATACTGACCGATGTTATTAAACTGTCTCGCCTGGTGGAAAGTATTACAAAAAAGCCAGGTACCATTAGGTGGATACTGAATAAAGAATGATAATTTTTAATCTATACTTGACTGGTAATCTATTCTGATGTTTTGCACAATTAAAACAAATTATTTTCACCTTTAAAATAATTACTTATAACAAGTACTATTTATAACAAAAAATTAATTAAAATTAGAGATACAGGCAGTCCCTGGGTACAAACAAGATTCACTCCTGAGTGTGTCTTTAAGAATTTATAGGTAATGGTTTCAGGGGACATCTAGGTCAATTGGCATAACAAAGTTTATTAAAAAAATGTTCTGTATCCCACTTTGGTGAGTGGCATCTGGGGTCTTAAAAGCTATCAAGTGGCCATCTAAGATACATCAATTAGTCCCAATCCACCTGCAGCAAAGAAGAATGAAGAGTACCAAAGACACAAGGAAAATATTAGCCCAAGAGACAGAAAGGGCCACATAAATCAGAGACTCCAACAGCCTGACACCAGAAGAACTAGATGGTGCCCAGCTACCACCAACTACCACCCTGACAGGGAACACAACAGAGAGTCCGTGATGGAGCAGCAGAAAAATGGGATGCAGAACTCAAATTTTAGTAAAAAGACCAGACTTAATGGTCTGACTGAGACTGGAAGGACCCCAGAAGACATGGCCCCTGGACTCTTTGTTAGCCCAGAACTGAAAACATTCCCGAAGCCAACTCTTCAGACAAAGGTTAGACTGGACTATGGGACGTAAAATGATGCTCGTAAAGAGAGTGCTTCTTAGCTCAAGTAGATACATGAGATTAAATGAGACGCTCCTGTCCAGAGGCAAGATGGGAAGGCAAAAAGGGACAGGAGCTGGTTGAATGGACATGGAAAATCCAGGGTGGAAAGGAGAAGTGTACTGTCACATTACAGGGAGAACAGCTAAGGGTCACATAGCAATGTGTATATAAATTTTTGTATGAGAAACTGACTTGAACTGTAAACTTTCACTTAAAGCACATTAAAAAAAAAAAAAAAGAATTTGTAGGTAAGCCAGAACAGGTACATATAGTTCTTATTTAGCCTTACTTTAGTGCAAGAATGGATCCCTGGTGTCACAGCGGTTAGGCACTTGGCTGCTAACCAAAAGGTCAGCAGTTTGAACCCACCAGCCACTCCACAGCACAAAAATGTGGCTGTCCGCTTCCATAAGGATTACAGCCTTGGAAACCTTGGGTGGTTCTACCTAGTCCTCTAGGGTCAGTACGAGTCAGAATCAACTCGATGGCAGTGGTTTTGGTTTTTGGTTTTAGTGCAAGAGAAGGCTTGAAGCCTATTCAATGATTTAAAAGCTGCACGTGCAGCAAGTTAAGGTGATTGTGATAAAGAATTTGTTCTGAGTAGGGATTGGTTCAAATGGTTCAAAGTAGGGCAAATTTACATAACATTAAAGGGCAAGTATGAGTTGTCCATAAGTCGAACATTTGTAACCTGGGGACTACCTGTAATCTTTTTTTCTAAGACCCTTAGAGCAATTAGTATAATAGATCATGTGCTTAGCTTCCTTCTGAAAACAGGTGCCAGAGTGATATCTTAAGAGAAGAAATAGAAAAATGGGTGTGATTTTTCATCCTTCCCTTCCATATTTAAAAGCAAAGGTTTGAGGTATTGTTTAACTTGGAAGTTAATGGGGTTTTACTTAAGAGGCATTTGTCCGACATTTGCCTGATGGCATTCATACGCTTATTCTGTCAATTGTTTCTTTAGCTCTCCTTAAAGCACAAATAACAATGCTCTACACCTTAAGGAAATTCAGTAAGTATTATGGGCTACAGATTTTTGTTTATGCCTGTCCTATAAGAGTCACAAGTCTCCACAAATGATACTGCTAGACTACACCTCCTTATACTCAATTTCTCTCTACAGACACAAATGTACTTCGTTGATTCTGTTTTCTTGAAAAGAGCCTGATTCATGATATGTTTCCTTAAAAAAACAAAAAAAAGAACAAATGAGCCAACCAAAAGCAAGAAACTGTTCCAATAATGTTGCATTAAACTAAAAAAAAAAAAACCGTTGCCATCGAGTTGATCCCGACTCATAGCGACCCTATAAAACAGAGTGGAATTGCCCCATATGGTTTCCAAGGAGCAGCTGGTGGATTTGAATGGCTGACCTTTTGGTTAGCAGCCGAGCTCTTAACTGCTGTGCCACCAGGGCTCCAATGTAGCATTAAAAGTTGATAATTATTTAGATGTTTTTCCTCATTGTACCATCTTCTTCTCTGAAGGTTATTGGAGCCCATGAATACTGACCACTAGGAATAGGCCCTACTCAGTATAGCTCCAGGTCTTTTCACCGCTAGACTTCTGTGACAGACTGTTGAGAAGGGGTCAAGAGCAATGATTAGGGTTGCTCTCAGTTATCCAAGGAAAGCTCCTAAACTGAGGCAAATCTGCAATCAAGAGTTCTCTTCTCAATTTCTACTCATTTTCCCTAAGGCCTCATCCTGCTGCTCATTTATATCCCTTTACTTAGAGGGGAAGAGAAGGTAATTGACAGAAGGTAGAGAGCTGAGATTAGGGCCTGGATGCATCACTGTACTAAAGGATTCCTAGCAGAACTAGTAGATTGGAGCGAGACAGACCTATGTTCCCAAGTACTCTGCTACTTTCCAGTGACATAATCTTTGGTGAGCTTCACTGTCCTCCTTTGTTAAATAGGATGAAAATCCTATTTTAAGGCATAGCATACTTAAAGTACCCAACACACAGTAAGCAAAATGTATTGCTCTCCCAAATCTTTTATTGCTTTTACTCTTTTCTAAGTGCTACTTATTTTTATCAGGTCTGATATTATTTGCAAACAGAAACAAATCAAATGATATTGCAAATACCAAGATAAGACTGGTGTATTTTAGGAATTAAGAGAAAGCCAGTTTGATTGGAGCATTAATAAGCCAGGAGAAAGAGGCAGGAAATGAGGTCGAAGAGGTTGTCTACAATAGTGTCCCCCTGGAAGACTGAGGCCTTATAGATGATGAGGAAAGGCAGAGTCAAGAGATCTTTCAGGATGGATCAAGGAAGGTAATATTCTGGGAGTAGTCAACAATGATTCAGGTTTCTAGTTCAGGCAACTAGTTAGGAGGTGTTATTATTAAGTATAGCTAAACCGTCTTGGAAAAGAGGAGGCCTGGGGCTGGTGGAGAAAAGATGAGTAAGTTCAGTTTGGAATATTTTAAGTTTGATATACCTGTAATACAAATAGATAAGAGATGTTTAGTCAGCTGGAAATACAAGGTGTAGAGCTAAGGACAGTCTGGAGACTAGATTTGGATGTGGGGGTCATAGATTTGTGTTGAACTCATCAGAATAGACAACATCATCCAGAGAGAGAGTTTAGAATGAAAAACAAAAGGGCTTAAACTAGAATCTTGGATAATGCCAATATTTAAGAAGAAAAGAGATCCAGGAAGTTATGTATGTGTATGATAAGCCCGTTGCCATTGAGTCAATTCTGACTCACAGCAACCCTGTAAGGACAGAGTAGAACTGCCTCCATAGGGTTTCCAAGGAGCGGCTGGTGGATTTGATCTGCAGCCTTTTGGTTAGCAGCCAAGCTCTTAACCACTATGTTACTAGGGCTCCATGTGTATGATAGTGCATTGATAATTGTAAGGTACTGCCTATGTAAGTGTTATCAATATCAAAGAGCTGATAAAGGGTGTTGCTGCCCTAGTGAAGACACAAATGTAGACAGCAGGAAATTGAATGTTGAGAATGCAAAGCAAGATAGCTTGACTGGAACAGATAGACTTCAATGGAGCATAACATAGGATATAAAGGTTATGAAGATATGGGAAGACGGAAATGATTGAGGAAAAAGATTGAAGGAGGGCTATGAGAATTAAGCTAAGGAGTTTGGATCTAATAAACCAAAGAGGTTCTCAAACAAAGGAGTAATATGCATAAAATAGCATTTGACAGCCCTTATTCTGACAACTATGTGTATAAAGGAATGGAATAGAAAGTGACTGAAACGGAGGGCTCAAAAGGATTTTGAAGTAAGTTTAAGGCCAAATTTAAGTGAAACATAATATATATATAATGGAGTCCCTAGGTGGCACAAATAGTTAAGTGTTCGAACCCATCCTGAGGTGTCTTGGTAGACAGGCATGGTGATCTACTTCCAAAAGGTCACTGCCTTGAAAACCGTATGGAGCAGTTCTCTGCACATGTGGAGTCGACGTGAGTTGGAAATGACTTGATGGCAACTAATAACAACAACATATATAAAATATCCCACTTGTACATATGCTTATTCAAAGTAATAGACTATATGATTTCTTTATGTCCAGTCATATTATTCCACTATTCTATGTATATGGGTAGGGGAGTACCATATGACTCAGGATCTAGTCAGGCAAACTGAAAGCACTCTCTGTCGGAAACAAAGGAAACTGAATACTAGAAATTCATTACACAGGTGATAGAAGAGCTCAAAAGCCAAACCAGAAATGGAAAAGCAACCCGGAAATTACCAGAGGAAGCTGCTTCTTTCTCTAGGGTTGGTGGGTTGCAGGGAGGAGATAGTATTACCAGCACCCAGAAGCTGGGCAGTCTGGCAGGAGCTAAATGCACAGCAGGGACTGCCTGGTAGAAGCTGGGAGCATGAAGAAAGGGGCTATCCAGAGGAGACCTGAAACTATAAGGAAGAGTTGCAGTCACTGCCAGAAAACACATCCAAAATAGTGGGAGGAATATCCTGTGGCTTCTTTCCTCCTACCCTCCATGCTTCTACCAGTGTCTCACACTTGCTGAACTAGCTGGACTCCATTGGCAAGGAGGGCAGGGAAATATTTGAGAGCAAACAATGACTACCTGCCCCAGATGGTCTTCCCAGGTGGGCATCTACGTAATTCATAGAGTGTTTAAGTCTCACAAATACTTTGCATTTAGGAAAATCACTAAAAATATTTCGAATTCAATTTGGAATACTCATGAAAATAAAAAATTTCCCCAGCCTATCTTAAATTTATGCTATTCTCAAGAGGAAGTATGTCTACATTTTGTAGGTGAAATATAAGCTTTCCCCTGATAGCCAAAATAACTCTTAATTTCCATAATCATTTAAGAAATAAAAAAACTTCTACTCTTGCTCAGTAATCAAACTTAATAGTTTTTCATAGCTATGATTACAAGGACTGTAAGCAGCAAATCCAAAAATCTTATTAATATTAAATGTTTAAGTTGTCTAAATACAATGCTATCTGATAGTATTTCATTTATTTTATACACTATAAATTTCAACACTAATCCATGGATTCATGATGGAAGCTTTGAAAGACAATCTCAGTTTAAAGTTGTGATTCCTTTATATAAAATTATTTGAGAAAGCCATTAATAATTTATCACACATGCACATGAATTATAATAAGTGTACTTTTTATTTCAATACTATCAGGAAAACTTGAGTTAATTGGAATTTTTTCCCTTGAATATGTGCATTCTGGTTGTTTAATACATACTTGTCACAGTTTTTTTCCAACTATCTTCAAACTCCTTTTTGTATGACCAGAATATAAATGTAATAAAGAATATAAATAGATTATATGTGAATTTCAACAAATTTCATAAGGCTTGGTAACTTCATAGCAAACAAAAAGATTAATTTACCAAGTGCACAATAAACTTTTAGAACTTGATGTCTCCAAATGGTGAAATATGTGTAACATATGTTAGTCATGACCTCCACCAAACCCAATGAGCTTCATCTAGCTGCAAGTTCCCTTACTGTAGTCCTCTACTCAAAGAAGCAGTACCAAATTCTTTGAGGGGCTAGGAGGGCTACTGATTAAACTAAGACTGGCCTCTGATTCAAGGATAGCCATCCATAGGCTAGCTGATGACCCATGACATACCTGGATAATAAGAATGATACCTGATAAAGGTGATTATCTAAGCCAATCAAACTGGCTCTTTCTAGTATCTACCTACTAGAAGTATCTAGGCTAGAGAAAAGAGAGGATTGTATACTTGGTAGTAAAAGAATAAAAAGACTCAAAACCTTGAGACCTCAATATCCATGAGAAAGAAGAAAGCGTCTTTGAAGCTGTTTCAGTTCGCCATTGACATTCCAGTACTAATCTGTAGGCATTGTCACAACAACAATCACTCCTACCCAATTATTTTTACATTATGTTGTTTTGAGTGAAACCAGTCCTTAGAACCCAAAACAAATAATTCTAGGGAGGAACACAAATATACATAAATTCAAGAAGACAGGGGCATTAAAATACATTTCCACCAGTATGAACCCAGGGCCTACTGGCAATGAACTCAAATACAACTGGAGTGGACTTGTAATTTGTGAATACTTGGATATATTTTCTTGAGGAAAGGAAGCTGAACATTGGTTCTCAGGAATTGGTAAGGATATCAGCACCATGATAATCCAACATAAGAAAAGAGTCAAGGCCTGCCACTTTTCTGCACTCCAGAAGAGAGGGGTGGAACTTCCCCTCTGAAGACCTAATAACCACATTTGAAGGTTGCAAGTATGGCCAACATACTCAGAGGCAACAAAACTGCAATGTTGAGAGGCAGCATGTTAGGAGGAACTCCCCAGAAGAGTATTTGACCCCTATTATAATACAGTGTATGCTGTGGTGCATCACACAGATCCCCCTTCAGGACTGAATGACCCGTTCTTCTGGTGCTAGGCATGTTGGCAGCCAAGGCTTTCAGTTGAGCTCCTGTCCAGGAATTGCCCTCAGTAAAACAGAGCCAGCTACCTTGCCCCAAATCATGTCTATGTGTGTAGGAGCAGGGTATGAAGGCCCAGACATCTTGCCTTAAGGCTGATCAATTCAGAATGATCATTGCAGTAACAGTAGACCTTTTGTGCAAATGCATCTCTATGTAACTCTTTTCTCTGCAAAATCCTACTTCCTTCACTCCTGCACATAAGTTGAGCACACTCTCCACTCAATTTCCACATATGAAACTCTACCTCATAGTCTGGTTTCCGGAGAACTCAACGTAAGGCATAAAGTAATAAAAGAACTGTTAGGAGTTCATAGACACAATGCTTTGCATGTAAATGAGGGCTCAGGTAATGACTGATCATCAACTTAAAGATAAAATGAATGGATAAATAAATGAAATAATGTATTGTAAATGCCTCCAGTTACTAAATGGCCAAAGGGAGACAATGTAGACAAAGAGACTGAGTTGGTAATAATTCAGTTAATGGTGGCTTATATTGGCCTAGATATCTGAGTGACTTTGAGAAGGTTATCTGAAGGCATAGAAGAGTCAACCTGAACTTCCAGCATCTGGGGAAGAAAGTCACTGCAAGCAAGGCACACTCCTGATGTCTCATATTCTGTCTAAAAAAAAAAAATTGTTTGAATTTTAGATTCTAATCCATAATACATCCATATTGTTATAATACAAAATATGTTTTAGATTACTCCCATCGAGTAAAAATGTTTTGTTCCCATCTCTTCGGCTAAAGGATGAGATGTTAATCCACTTAGTCTTTCAACTTTATCAAGGTGATATCTCTCTTCTGCCTTACCAAAAAACAAAACCCATTGCCATCAAGTTGATTCTGACTCATAGTGACCCTATAGAACAGAGTAGAACTGCCCCATAGAGTTTCCAAGGAACCCCTGGTGGATTTGAACTGCCAATGTTTTGGTTAGCAGCCATAGCACTTAACCATTATGCCACCAGGGTTTCCTCTTCTGCCTTAGGTTTATGGTAAGTTGAGAAGTCAGAGTCACTTAAATATGTATATACAAACAACGATGCCTTATTGACAACTTTATGAGGTATACCAGTGTAATCACTGCGAAAACACCCATTCAGTTATTCAGTAAATATTCATTAAACAACTGCTATGTGTCAGGTTCTATTTTAGGGTATACAGTGGTAAAAAATAGATTCAAGACCTCTGCTCTCCTGGAGGTCACAATTTTTGAGAGAAAATCGAGATCCCCAGAATATGGCCAAGAGGACATTTAGTGCAGATTTTCATACTGCTGTTGGTGGAAATGTCAATAAAACTTCCTCCTGTGAGGTCATGTCACTTCTGTCATATGACGGCCAATGGGTGTTTCTGATTCACTCATCAGTTTCATGTATGCCTCAGAGAGATGCTCAAAGCACATTTTAAGTGATGAAACATGGCTGATGAGAGAGTTGCTTTTTTTTTTTTAATTTCTAGGTCTATAATTTTCATCAGATTTAAGAACTAAGAGTGGTGATCGACAGAATTAACTCTTTATCCAACTCTCAAACTTCTTTTTTGTTGCAGCCATTTTTCCACATACAATGTAAACTTACACAATTTTGCCTTGACCTTGAACATACTAATTAAGAGTAAGAACCCTCAAAAAAAAAACTCAACTAGCAAATTTTTTGAGTCACTCCTTAACTTATAGTTAAGGTAAACAATGAATTCATTCTCCTCTTCTAGGATTTTATCACTAGACTGACATATACATACATATATATATATGTATGTATATGTATATTTTCTCTATGAGGTATAATAAAAATTCAGTCTTGAGGAAATCTGCCCCATACATTTTCCTAGCTAAATCATCGTGCCTACGTGTAGTTGACCAAGTTTTCAAAATTACTTCTTATTTTATGACAAATGACCTCACCTAAAACCACTGGATTTGTGTATACACTCTCTCCTCACTTACTGACATGGTTAAGTTCCAAAGACCAGCTTGTTACCTGAAATCGGCATTGTGCAAAAACAGAGGATGACCACATCAGATCACAAAACAAAAGATGACTACATGGTTACATAACTGCCAAAGTACATCATTACATAACTGCCAAATCACTGAAAATCATGGCCCACCCAAGTTGACCCAAAACCTTAACCATCAAAGCCAGCATTACTCTCGCCTCGCATGTCAGCGTTTGTTACTGCCAAACATATACTGTTAATATGCAAAATAGTCAGCAGATTTTTTACTATTGTCATAAATGTGAAATGTTGGATAACAAGATAGTTGATAAGTGAGGAGAAGGTTATTTAATTTCCATTGTTGTAAGTCAGAGTTCTAGGAAGAATCAGATGGCACACCGGAACTGGGTTAATTGATAAGACTTTA
Source organism: Trichechus manatus latirostris (assembly GCF_000243295.1). Taxonomy (NCBI): domain Eukaryota; kingdom Metazoa; phylum Chordata; class Mammalia; order Sirenia; family Trichechidae; genus Trichechus; species Trichechus manatus. The sequence goes on along the minus strand of NW_004443992.1, from coordinate 11,900,939 downwards.
ATAAAGGGATCATTTACATTTAGGTGAAACAACAATGGATGGAACAGTAGGAAATTAGCAAGAGTGGGAACATGTTTCCACCTGTATGCAGAGGGATATGGAAAGGGCCACCTGATATGAGCTATAACCTAGGTAGAGATACAACCAATCTACAACAAAGTAGTAAGAAGGGGGCTGGTGGAATAAATACACTTACTACATCTGACTTCCTACAGGTGCATTCCATTGACTAAACCCAACTGGCAGCCTAAAGGCGAAGAAGTCCAATGAAATTCCTGGAGCCAAGAGTAGGGTGGAAAAGGGTGGAGAGTGGATCTAGAGTGGCAATTAGAATGTACGCAGTGCACTGTGTTTTTATTTTTATTTTTTTCTTATATAATTTATTCCTTGCCCCCACCCTACTGAGCATTCTTAAGGAAAAAAACAAAAAACAAAAAACAAAATAGAGGCAGACTCTTTGAGATGAAGTGTTCACAGGTAATGATGCACTTTCAGTGTGTGAGATGGCCCTGGAGTGGGCTTCCCCGCTTGACCATCCTAGATCTTGCTTCATCCATCAAGCTTGAGTAAGGCACCTTCAGGTTTCCAAAGTCTCTTTTGTGGTGGCTTAATCTTTCAATACACATGGCTTTGACTACATAACAAAATCTTTTATTGCTGTTGGTGCTTAGGCAGGAAGGGTTACAGACCTACACTAAGGTATTAAGAATTTCTACGGATGTTTGAAATGGTCATCTATTCTCTTGATGTCATTTTTTGTTGTGCAATGTAACCAAGCACCCATGCAAAATGTCCCTCGATATTACAATTAGAATAAGAAAACTGACCTGAAAGGATTACTCCATTTGGAATTTACTCCATTTTGCATGTTCATTGTTATTTTTCCTAAGAATTGCTGTTCTCTACCTATCTATCTGCCTGTTTGTCTATCTAATCTATCTATTTAAAATATTAAGCTAACTAATCTAAAGTCAGGTGCTAGACTTGTCACAGAATAGAAAATATAAACAGTATCTGACTTATGAACAACTTACAAATGACGTAAAGCCATGAATAGGTAGTTGGAGAGTCTGCGTACAGAGTTTGTGTTCTCAGGTCCAAACTGATGGTGGCTAACAGTAGAGAAGGGATATGGAGAATCAAGCCTTACGTTCTGATTTCTTTTTCTAAGATCTTTTCAATAATCTTAACAATAGTCACATCATATGTTACGTTTTTGAAAAAAGTGCCACTTTTCAAGACTGCTCAGGAAAACCAGTTATGCTGCCTCTGCCAATAACATTTGGTTCAGTACATAAGTGCCCTAGAGTTTTAGTATTCATTTTCTCTCCAACATCCCAGAGAAACACCCTTTATCTCTGTACAATTGATCTCAGAGAGCTTTGAACAAAACAATCTGAAAAAAAATAAGTTACCAAAGGTCTAGATGACTCTTCCATTCCAGAAGGGAAATATTTATGAAGACTGTTGACTTAGAAAATTTCCCCATTTTACAAAGGGAAGTAAAAAAAATTCAACTTTAAAAAGGAATTTTTAATATGCATAAGAAACATAGTAAAGCATCTTAGAACTTAGGGGTAAGCTAAGTAAACCAACCCGGAAGAGTGAGGCCAGAATCAGTAAAAGCAACCCCAGAATCATAATATGTGAAGGGCTGGCTAATGAGCTTCCAGATTAAGTTGGAATCAAGAGATCAGAGAGTACCTGCAGTCAAAGCCTGGCAATTAGCATGCTTAAAGTTGTGACAAAGTCAATAACATTAACATACCTAAAAGAAGAAAGTACTAACAGAAAACCCTTTGAATAGCCCAGTGAGGAAAAAGAGGGAACTTGGCCTGTCTGTCCCTGTCACTGAACAAGAGGAAAGTGCCCTGACCAGAAGATCTCAATCATCTATTTACCTGGTGCTTTCCTCAGTAGGGGAAGAAGCACTCTTAGCTGAAGAACACTTCATTAAGAAGACCTAATTCTCTTTTGTTTGTACTTAATATTCATGAAGTAATCTCAACTGTAGGTTGAATTTCCATCTGTTTGTCTCAGGGAGAAAATGTGAGATCCAAACACCACATCATGAATGTCTAGTCTAACTCCTGCCTTGAAGCCGTATGTAGAGATTAAAGGCACAAGCTACTGAGCTAGATGCCTGGGTCCCAAAGTAGACTCTGCTACTACCTATAGGATCTTGGACAAGTTACTCAATCTTTCTGTGTCTTAGTTTCCCTGAATTAATAATATAACTTTTTAGGATTAGGACTGGATTAGGATTATTGTGAGAATTGACATAAAAGACTCACAGCAATGCCTTCTGGTTTATACTACAATTTTTTGGAATTCAGTTGTCTTTATTCTGTTCCCCAAGACTTTGTCATTTGGGGGCACTGAAGACTTTATGTCTAGATACAACGGTCTGGTCCCACAATATTCCCATGATCAGTCAGGGATAGCATATTGTGATACATAATATTTTCATTGCTGACTTGGAAGTAGATCACCAGGACTTTCTTCTTAGTCTGGAAGTTCCACTGAAACCTGTTCAGCATTACAGCAACACACAAACTTCCATTGGGGGAGGGATAGTGGCTTTACATGAAGTGCCTTGTCTGGGAATCGAACCTGGGTCTCCCACATGGAAGGCAAGAATTCTACCATTTAACTACCACTGCTCTCACTGGAGTTACTTACCTAAGGCAAGTTTCTACAATTCCACTCCACTAGGATTGGAAGAAATAGGGGAATAGAATCTGGCTGTGTGGCAGCGTCTTAGTCTATTTACTATCCCTTTCATCCTGGTGGGAAAAATCCAGATTTAAGTGAGATAGAGTTGAAAATCCTTGGAAAAAATATGCCGCGTACATGTAAGTTTTTATTGCTCAAATTACTTTGCTCAAGGTCTCACAATCCAAGGCCAAAATCTAGCCTTTGAGGAAGTCCATTTGCAGAAGTGTGTCTATCATCTGGCCTAATCTGGTTAAAGGTAGGATGAAGCCCAAAAACGTTGCCAGCCCTGAGATTATTGCAGGGAAGGTGAAAATTAGGGCAGGATGTCAAAGTGTGGTTCAGAAAGTAAAAGTGATACTGGCTAAAAAGGAGGAATAGATATCTGGTTAATACAGCAGGAGGCATACATTTTGAATAGGGGCACCAAGCAGAGGCTGGGGCTACTCTAAAGTAAAGTCACCTTGTTCTAGAGTGGTGGCAAGACACTGCAGTTTTGTTCCTTGAGTCTAAACAAATTCAGGCTATTACTTTTAAAAAGGTAATGGCCCTAGAAAACCTGCCTAAGGAAGAGATGGTAATGGAACTGCCTGATAAGGAATTCAAAAGGCTTATATATAGGGTCATCAAAGAGATCAAAGAAAATACAGAAAAAACACTAGAAGATTCAGGAAAACAACCCAAGAACAAAATGACAAACTAAAGACAATTAGAAATTATGCAAAAACATTAACTAGAAATCTAGAAGATTAACTATAAAATATCAGAAATAGATAACTCAATGGAAGGGCATAGAAGCAGAATTGAAACAATGGAAGAAAGAATTAGTGAAATAGAGGATAAATTCCTTGATACCAATTTGTTTGAGAAACAACCAGAAAAAGAATTTAAAAAATGAAGAAAGCCTAAGAGTTATGTGGAAAACTCTGAAAAGGAATAATTTACACATAATGGGAGTCCCAGAACAGAAGGAAACCCAAAACAAACAAACAAACATACAAAAACAGCACAGTGAGAAGTTTTGAACATTTGCTAGAATAAAAATTTTCCCAATATCATGAAAGATGGACGATTCTTATCCGAGAAGCTCTATGAACCCCATATAGCACAGACCCCAAAAGAAAGTCACCAAGATATATCATAATCCAACTTTCCAAGTACAAAGATAAAGAAAGAATTCTGAGAGCAGCGCAGGAAAAACAAAATATCACCTACAAAGGGATTCCAATAAGACTAAGCTCTGATTTCTCGGCAGAGACCATGCAGGCAAGGAGGTAATGGGATGACATAAATAAAAACCTGAAAGAAAAGAATTGCCAACCAAGAATAATATACTCAGCAAAATTGTCTCTCAAATGTAAAATTAGGACATTTCCAGATAAACAGAAAGTAAGGGAATTTGTGAAAACCAGACCTTCCTTACAAGAAGTATAAAAGAGTCCTTCAGATAGAGAACCAGTGACAGTAGACAACAACCTGAGAGTAAGCCACAAGATGGCATCACCAAGATTTCAACCCAGACAGAGAAATCTCAAAAGTGAAATAATCTACAGAACCAAAAATGGAACCAGAGATGTTAATCTGAAATCGATGACAACTTAAAAACAAAAAGGGAGAACATATGGGGTAGTTACAGAACTTCCATATGGAGAGGAAGTCAAGGTGATATCTAAAAATAACAGACTGTTCTAAACATAGGATGATAAAGGTAAACCTCACAGTAACCACAAAGAAAATTAACAAAACTATCCACCAAAATAAAGAAGATAACCAAAAAGACTCAGTAAACACAAAATAGACAAAAACGAAGGAAATGAAAAGACAATCCATGAACAAAAGAACTCGGCACAGAAGAAAAAGCAGAACAAGGAAACTGTCAACACCACAAAAAAAGAAAAAAAGAAAGAAAAATGACAGCTGTAAATTCATATCTATCAATAATTACACTGAATGTAAATGAGTTAAATGCACCAGTCAACAGTCAGAGAGTGGCAGAATGGATAAAAAAACATGATCCATCAATGTGTTGCCTACAAGAGATACCCTTAGACACAAAGACATAAAGAGGTTAAAAATTAAAGAGTTGAAAAAATATATCAAGCAAACAGTAAAAACAGTAACCAAAAAAAAAAAAAAAAAGACTCTCGATGAGATGGATTGACACAATGGCTGCAACAATGGACTCAAACATGGCAACAATTGTGAGGACGGTACAGGAGTGGGAGTGTTTCATTCTATTGAAAAAGAGGGTCACTACGAGTCAGAACTGACTAAACAACACCTAACAACAACAACAACAGTGGCAATATTAATCTCTGATAAAATAGACTTTAAATCAAACTCCATCATAAGAGACAAGGAAGGACATTATATAATGACTAAGGGATTGATCCACCAAGATGAGATAACAATAGTAAGTATCTATGCACCCAATGACAGAGATCCAAAATACATAAAACAAACCCTATCAGAAATGAAAAGGGAAATAGTTCTACAATAACAGTAGGAGACATTAATGCACCACTTTCAACAATGAACAGAACAACTAGAAAGAAACTCAGCAAAGATACAGAAGATCAAAATAACACAATCAACCAACTTGACATCATAGACATATACAGAGCACTCCACCCAGCAGCACAGTACACATTCTTCTCCAGCACACATGGATCATTCTCTAGAATAGGCTATATCCTGGGCCACAAAGTGAGCCTCAATAAATTAAAAAATATCAAAATAATACCAAGCATCATCTCAGATCACAAAGCTATAAAATTAGAACTCAACAGCAGGAAGTACAAGGAAAAAATATCAAATACTTGGAAACTGAACAACATCATGTTTAAAAACAACTGCGTAATACAAGAAATTAAAAATGAAATAAAAATTTTCCTGGAATCAAATAAGAATGAACATAAAACATACCAAAACCTATGGGACTCAGCAAAAGGAGTGCTCAGGGCAAATTTATAGCAATAAACACACACATAGAAGCTGGTTCTTTGAAAGAATCAATAAAATAGAAAAACCACTGGCCAAATTGACAAAAGAAAAAAGGAGAAGATGCAAATAACCCATGTAAGAAATGAGATGGGTGACATCACAACAGAACCAACTGAAATAAAAAGGATCATAACAGAATACTATGAAAAATTATACTCCAACAAATTGAATACCAAGAGGAAATGGATAAATTCCTAGAAGCACACTACCTATCAAAACTAACACAAATTAAGGTAGAATATCTGAACAGAGCCATAACAAAAAAATAAATTGAAGAGGTCATTATAAAACTACCAAGAACAGAAATAAATAAAGCCATGACCTGGATGGTTTCAGTGGAGAATTCTCCCAAATATTCAGAGAAGAGTTGACACCAATACTACTCAAACTATTGTAGAACATAGGAGACGAAGGAATACTCCCTAATTCATTCTATGAAGCCATCATAACCCTGATACCAAAACCAGGCAAAGACACCACTAGAAAAGAAAATTATTGACCAATATCCCTCATGAACATTAATGTAAATATACCCAACAAAATCTAGCCAATTGAATCCAACAACATATCAAAAAATAATACATCATGACCTAGTGGGATTCACACCAGGTATGCAAGGACAGTTCAACATGAGAAAATCAATCAGCGTTATCTACCACATAAATGAAACAAAGGAAAAAAAATCACATGATCATCTCAATCAATGCAGAAAAGGCATTTGATGAAGTACAACATCCATTTCTGATAAAAACTCTTAACAAAATAGTAGTAGAAGGGAAATTCCTCAACATAATCAAGGGCATATACACAAAACTGACAGCCAACATTATTCTCAATGGAGAGAGACTGAAAGCATTAGCTCTGAGAATGGGAATCAGACAAGCATGCCCTTTATTACCACTCTTATTCAACATTGTACTGGAAGTCCTAGCTACAGCAATAAGACAAGAAAGGGAAATAAAATGCTTCCAAATTGGTAAGGAAGAAAAAACCATCCCCATTCGCAGATGGTATGATCCTATACATAGAAAATCCCAGAGAATCCACAAGAAATCTACTGGAACTAATAGATTCAGTAAAGTGGCAGGGTACAAGATCAACACACATAATCAGTGGAATCCCTTTACACTAGCAAAGAGAATTCCAAAAAGGAAATCAGGGAAACAATACATTTACAATAGCCCCCAAAAGATAAAACGCTTAGAAATAAGCCTAACTAGGGACATAAAAGACTTAAAGACTTCTATAAGGAAAACTACAAAACATTACTGCAAGAAACCGAAAGAGACTGATAAATGGAAAAATACACCATGTTTATGGATAGGAAGACTTAACATTGTGAAAATGTCAATACTACCCAAAGCAATCTATATATACAACACAATCCCAATCCAAATTCCAACAACATTCTTTAACAAAATGGAAAAACTAATCAACAAGTTTATACGGAAGGGAAACAGCCCTCTGAAAAAAGAAGAGTAAAGTAGGAAGCCTTATACTACCCGATCTCAGAAGCTACTATACAGCTACAGTAGTCAAAACAGCCTGGTGGGGAGGAGGCGGTAGTAACAGGAAACGGGAGGGAAAGGTTTGTGGAGTTGAGGAGAACGAGCTGTCAAGATGAATGTGAGGATGCTGAGCCGGAACCCGGACGACTATGTCGGCGAAACTAAGTTGGACATACAGAATTCCAAGAAACTATGATCCTACCTTACATCCTTTTGAGGTTCCACGAGAATATGTAAGAGCTTTAAATGCTACCAAACTGGAATGAGTATTCGCAAAACCATTCCTTGCTTCCCTGGATGGTCACTGAGACGGAGTCAATTGTTTGGCAAAGCATCCAAAGAGCCTGGCTACTGTCCTTTCTGCGGCCTGTGATGGAGAGGTTAGAATTTGGAACTTGGCTAAACGAAAACGTATCCGTACATACAAGCACATGAAGGTTTTGTACGAGGAATATGTACTCGCTTTTGTGGGACTTCTTTTTTTACCGTTGGTGATGACAAAACTGTGAAACAGTGGAAAATGGATGGACCAGGCTATGGAGAAGAGGAAGAGCCACTGCATACAATACTAGGAAAGACTGTGTACTGGAATTGATTGTTACTGGAAAGAAGCTGTTTTTGCTACATGTGGACAGCAAGTGGACATTTGGGATGAACCATTCCTGTATGTTCAATGACCTGGGGATTTGACAGTATAAGTAGTGTTAAATGTAACCCAATTGAGCCATTTCTCTTGGGAAGTTGTGCTTCTGACAGGAATATAGTACTACGCGATATGAGGCAAGCTACTCCTCTGAAAAAGGTTATTTTAGATATGAGAACAAATATAATCTATTGGAACCCTATGGAAGCTTTCATTTTTACTGCAGCAAATGAAGATTATAACTTATATACTTTTGATACGCGTGCACTTGATACTCCTGTAATGGTATATACGGATCTTGTATCTGTGGTGCTTGATGTGGATTACTTTCTCACACGGAAAGAGTTTGTGTCTGCTAGTTTTGATAAATCTATTCAAATCTTTCTTGTGAACAAAAGTCGAAGTAGGGAAGTATATCACACAAAGCAAATGCAACATGTTATCTGTGTAAAATGGACTTCTGACAGCAAGTACACTATGCGTGAATCTGATGAAATGAACATTTGTCTGTGGAAAGCTAATGCTTCTGAAAAATTGAGTGTGCTTACATCATGAGAAAAAGCAGCCAGGGATTATAACCAGAAATTGAAGGAGAAATTTCAGCAACATCCTCAGATAAAAAGTATAGCTCGTCAAGAACATCTGCCAAAATCTATCTACAGTCAGATTCAGGAGCAACGCGTCATAAAAGAAGCTCATCAATGAAAGGAAGTGAATTGTCATAAACATAGCAAGCCTGGATCTGTACCAATTGTATCAGAGAAGAAGAAACATGTAATGGCAGTTGTGAAATAATATTTGGTACTCCTACCAATCTTGATATATAATTTTCTGTTATGTTTCGATTTGTGAACTCTACAGATACAAGTACTCACTCTAGTTCAATAAAGAACATTTCAGTTATTTGCATAGAGCTTTATTAGCGCTCATTTTGGCTACCTTGGAAAATTATCATTAAAGGTGGCCCAGTAGCTAAGACTATCCAACATTTTATCCGTGATCTGCTTTCTTATTTCGTTGAAAAATACAATATTCGTAAGCTAACTTAATTTTTGCTGTTAGAAATTGCAATTATACTTTTTCTAATCTATTATGGTCGACACTATGTGTTTGGATTTACATTTAAGACCAAACATCTTTGTTATCCCTGATATTAGTCTGAGTAATGATTGCAATGATTCTTTCTTTGATTCCACATAACATTTAAAAGAACTAAGTCAGTACTTTTTCAACTGAATTTATTTTCTTTGCTTTATTTATATTTGGGCTTTTTGAGACTTTAAAGGTGATATGATTAGCCTGCATTTATTTATGTAACTTTTATAAATAATATTAATTATAATATGTGGTCAAGTCAAGATAATAAAACATCCTTTTTTCTCAAAAACAAACAAACAAACAAACAAAAAAAAACAGCCTGGTACTGGTACAATGACAGACACATAGACCAATGGAACAGAATTGAGAACCCAGAAATAAATCCATCCACCTGTGGATACTTGATCTTCAACAAAGGGTCTAAATCTATTAAATGGTGAAGGGATAGTCTCTTCAACCAATGGTGCTGCCAAAACTGGATATCCATTTGCAGAAAAATGAAACAGGATCCATATCTCATCCCATACACAAAAACTAACTCAAAATGGATCAAAGACCTAAATGTAAAACCTAAAACTATCAAGTTCATGAAGGAAAACATAGGGACTATGCTAGGGACCCCAATTTATGGCATAAATAACATATCAAGCATAACTAAAAATGCACAAATTCCAGAAGATAAACCAGATAACTGGGACCTCCTAAAAATTAAAGACTTACATTCATCAAAAAACTTTTCTAAGAGACTACAAAGAGAGCATACAGACTGGGAAAAAATCCTTGGCAACAACGTATCTGATAAAGTTTTAATCTCTAAAATATACAGAAAATTTCAAAAACTTAACAATAGAAAGACAAGCTGCCCAATCACAAAACGCACAAAGGACATGAACAGACACTCCACCAAAGAGGACATTCAGGCAGCCAACAAATACATGAAAAGATGCTTGCAATCACTAGCCATTAGGGAGATGCAAATCAAAACCACAATGAGATACCATCTCACTCCTACAAGAATGGCACTGATCAAAAATTCAGAAAGCAGTAAATGCTGGCAAGGTTATATGGAGACTGGAACTGTCATACACTGCTGGTGGGAATGTAAAATGATATGACCACTATGAAAAATAATGGTATGACCACTTGAAAAGCTAGAAATAGAAGTACCATATGGTCCAGTAATCCCACTCCTGGGAATATATCTTAGAGAAATAAGAGGCATCACACAAATAGGCATATGCACACCCATGTTCATTGCAGCATTATTCACAATAGCAAAAAGATGGAAACAACCTACATGCCCATCAACAGATGAATGGATAAACAGACTATGGTACATACACACAAGGGAATACTACACAAAAATAAAGAACAATGATGAATCCGGGAAACATCCTATAACATGAATAAATCTGGAGGACATTATGCTGAGTGAAATAAGTCAATCACAAAAGGACAAATTTGTATGAGACCACTATTAAAAAAAACTCAGTAAAAGGTTTACACACAGAAAGAGACAATCTTTCATGGTTATGAGGGAGGAGGGCGTAGGGAGGGGAAATCACCAACTAGATAGTAAACAAGTATTAACTTTGGTGAAGGGCAAGACAATACACAATATAGGGGACGTCAGCACAACTTGACCAAAGCAAAGGAAGACACTTAGAGGAACACAAGAAAAAGAAAAAAGAGGCAAACACAGTAAATGCTATAGCATATACAACCCTACAGCAACAGTAAAAACAAACAAGAACTTACAGTCAGATACATAGACAGATACCAGATACGTATGCTGAATAGGGGAAGGAGGGCATATAGGAGTATACCCACATACATACAGAGATTAGGCTGTGGATTTTTACATACATATTTGTATGTACAGCATATATATATAATAGAGCACAAAGGGGGCACAGTCATAGAAGCTTCCTAGACACATCCAAATACCTTGAGGGACCGAGTTACTGGGGCTGAGGGCTGGGGACTATGATCTCTGGGGGACATCTAGGTCAATTGGCAGAACATAGTTCATAAAGAAAATGTTCTACATCCTACTTTGGTGAGCATCATACGGGGTCTTAAAAGCTTGAGAGCGACCATCTAAAATACATCTATTGGTCCCATCCTGTCCGGAGCAAAGGCGAATGAAGAAAACAAAGGAAAATACTAGTTCAAAGGACTAATGGACCAAATGAACCACAGCCTCCACCAGCCTGAGCCAAAAAGAACTGGATGGTGCCCAGATACCACCATTGCCCGCTCTGACAGGGATCACAATAGAGGGTTCCAGACAGAGCGTGAGAAAAATGTAGAACAAAATTCAAATTCACAAAAAAGACCAGACTTACTGGTCTGACAGAGACTGGAGGAACCCCTGAGACTACGGACCCCAGATACCCTTCTAACTCAGAACTGAAGTTACTCTAGTTCACCTTTCAGCCAAAGATTAGACAGGCCTATAAAACAAACAATAACACACATGAAGAGCTTTCTTAGTTCAATTAAGTATATGAGACCAATGGGCAACACCTTCCCAAAAGCAAAGAGGGGAAGGCAGAAAGGGACAGGAAAACCGGATGAATGGAAATGGTTAACCCGGGGAGGAAAGGGGGAGAATGCTGACACATTGCAGGGATTGCAACCAATGTCACGAAACAATTTGTGTATAAATTTTTGTATGAGAAACTAAATTGCTTTGTCAACTTTCATCTAAAGAACAATTAAAAAAAAAAGTTAAGGACCTCACCCCCAAGAATGCACCTCCACATTCATAAGCCTTAAAAACGAGCTTCTCTGAATCGGAAGCATCAACTCACTCTCTCCACCATATTTCTCACCAGAAGTTGCAAAACTACTAGCAAAGTTTGCATTTGGGATGCTATAAGCTCAACTTCTTCCATAACACTGTCTACCCCACCTGAACCTTGGCTTTTGTGTAACATCATTGCTCTCCTCAAAAAAGTCTCCAACCAAGTCACTATATTCCCAGATTCTGCTCTCTGTTGCTTTTCTCAGACCATAATTTTGCCACCACACAACTACCTCTGCTCTTTGAACACCAGCCATCTGCTTATGTCACCCTTTCTAACTTCCTGTAGCTGTTGTATACTCTCCCTAAACATTGTACCAGGCAGGAGCCAAGCAGGAGATAGATAGCACACTCAAGGGGTTAATAAAAGAACCGTTAATGTAGGGACAATATGCAGAGGTGTAGGCAGGGACAATATGCAGAGATGTAGGCCAGTGAAGGTTGTCAACGAGGATGGTGTTCAGAGATTAGCAAGCAAGAAACCTACCACCTGGAGGCCTAAAGGGAAAAGAGAGCCATAGCTGTGGGAGAGGAGCAGCCTGAGAAGATCTGTGACACATGGCCAGCAGAAAGGAAACTGGGAGAAAAGACAGCCCAACTTCTCTCTTCCACTGTCCTCCATTCTCCTGCCACAGCCTCTTATTGGCCAAATTCAACCTGAAACCATAAATTAAGGAGATCCTTGTGATGCAGTCTTGGAGGTCAGCTTCTCCACGGCAAAGGATCTAGAAAAGCAAAGAGAATAATCAGCACAAACATACTTCTCTACTGTTCTTTTTAAAATAACATTTACTGTTTGTTTTTAACCTTGATTATAGAATATATGTTCATGTAGAATTTTTTAAAAATATGGCGAACCATATAGAAGAAAGTAAGAATAACCTATCATTTCTATTACTGAAAGTTAATTCCTACTAACATACTATCTGTAGAGTTGTAAATTCTACATTTTGTACTTAATATGGTACCATAAGCATTTCCTGATGTCACTAAATATTATTTGAAATTACATTGGCTGTATTGATTTCATTCTTTTGGATACACCAAGATTTATGCAACCATTCCATTAATGTTACCATTTAGATTATTTTCTCTGTTACACATAATATTAAATATTAAACCACTGCAATAATATGTAAATCTGATTATTTTCATAGGAGTAACTCTTAGGAATGGAATTGCTAAAACCAAGAATATTAACACTTTAGGGCTGTTAATATATATACGCCAAATTGCCCTCTGCCAGCAGTGTATGGGAGTGTCCGTGTCTCCAAGCCCTACCTCCTGAAGAGAATCAGTTTAATGTAGAATAATGGTAACAAACTATGCTATGCAAAATATTAGAGTTCTAAATAATGTGGTAGAGCAGCCCGGAGGAAGAAACATTAATTACGGGGGAGGGGGTAGAGAGGAGAGAAGGCCACATACATTTTCATTTTGTATTTCTAGAACTTGCACATCATCTAGCAAAAAAAAAAAAAAATGCTCATTAAAATTGTTGAACAATGGAGTCTGAAGTTTCTAGCTTGCACATTGGCTGGTGGGGGATGTTATAAATTAAGACAGAAACAAAACCCACTCTGACCCTCTCCTATAAACAAAGTCAGCACTCCCTACAAGTGAAAGCATTGAGTGCATATAAATCAGTTCTGGGCAACATGGATGGCGATAGACATTCATCCAGGACCACTGTTAATACACTGCTCCCTGCTTTGACTCCACTCTCCAATTCCTCTTTCTTTGGCTCTTGGTGGCTACATTTGGACTGCCACTATGTTTGGGTCACTAGTTTAGATAAACCCTTTGGGTGTAGTATTGCTGTTAAGAGTACAGAATGGCCAGTTAAAACTGCTGTGTTGTTATTTGTTATTGTTAGGTGCTGCCTAGTCGATTCCAACTAATAGAGACCCTATGTACAACAGAAGGAAACACTTTCTGGTCCTGCACCATCTTCACGATCGTTACTATGTTTGAGCTCATTGTTGCAGCGACCGTTTCAATCCATCTCTTAGACGGTCTTCCTCTTTTTCACTGAACCTTTACCTTACCAAGCATGATGTCCTTCTCCAGGGACTGGTCCCTGCTGATAACACTTCCAAAGTACATGAAATGAAGTCTTGCCGTCCTTGCTTCCAAGGAGCACTCTGGCTGTACTTGTTCCAAGACAAACTTGTTATTTCTCCTGGTGTTCCACAGTACAGTCAATATTCTTCACCAACACCATAATTCAAAGGCATAAGTTCTTCTTCAGTCTTCCTTATTCATTTTCCAGCTTTTGCATGCATATGAGACAATTGAAAGTATCATAGCCTGGGTGAGGCGCACCTTAGTCCTCAAACTGACATATTTTCTTTTTAACACTTTTAAAGAGGTCTTTTGCAGCAGATTTGCCAAATGCAATATGTCATTTGCTACCATGGACGTTGATTCTGGTTCCAAGTAAATGAAATCCATGACAACTTCAATCTTTTCTCCGTTTATCATGATGTTGCTTAATGGTCCAGTCGTGAGGATTTTTGTTTTCTTTATGCTGAGGTGTAACCCATACTGAAGGCTGTGGTCTTCATCAGTAAGTGCTTCAAGTCCTCTTTGCTTTCAGCAAGCAAGGTTGTGTCATCTGCATCATGAAGGTTGTTAATGAGTCTTACACCAATCCTGATGCCACATTCTTCTTCATATAGTTCAGCTTCTTGGATTATTTGCTCAGCATACAGATTGAATAAGTATAGTGAAAGGATATAACCCTGACTCACACCTTTCCTGATTTTAAACAGTATCCCCTTGTTCTGTTCGAACGACTGCCTCTTGGTCTATGTACAAGTTTCACATGAGCACAATTAAATGTTCTGGAATTCCCATTCTTCTCAATGTTATCCCTAATTTGTTATGATCCACACAGTCAAATGCCCTTACATAGTCAATAAAAACATAAGTAAATATCATTCTGGTATTCTCTGCTTTCAGCCAAGATCTATCTGACATCAGCAATGATGTCCCTTGTTCCAAGTCCTCTTCTGAATCCAGCTTGAATTTCAGGCAGTTCCCTGTCAATGTACTGCTGCAACTGTTTTTGAATGATCTTCACCAAAACTTTACTTGCATATAATATTAATGATTTTGTTCTGTAATTTCTGCATTCCTTTGGATCACCTTTCTAGTCGGTTGGCCAGGTAGCTGTCTTCCAAATGTCTTAGCACAGATGAGTAAACACCTCCAATGCTGCATCCGTTTGTTTACACATCTCAGTTGGAATTCTGTCAATTCCTGGTGTCTTGTTTTTCACCAATTCCTTTAGTGCAGCTTCAACTTCTTCCTTCAATATCATTGGTTCTTGAGCATATTCTACCTATGAGTCGGGATTTACTCCAAGACAATAGGTTTGGTTTATGGGGTGAAATGGTTGAACTTCTACCAATTGTTTTTGGTACAGTGACTCTGTGTATTCTTTCTATCTTCTTTTGATGCTTCCTGCGTCGTTCAATATTTTCCCAATAAAAATAAACCCACTGCCGTCAAGTTGATTCCAACTCATAGCAAACCCGTAAGGTTTTCAAGGAGTGGCTGGTGGATTCTAACTCCCTATCATCTGATTAGCAGCCATAGCTCTTAATCGCTATGCCACCAGGGCTCCACATTTTATTTTGCCCATAGAATCCCTCAATGTTGCAACTTGAGGCTTGAAATTTTTTCTTCAGTTCTTTCAGCCTGAGAAATGCCGAGTGTGTTCTTCCCTTTTGGTTTTCTAACTCCAGGTCTTTGCACATTTCATTATAATGCTTTGTGTTCTTAAGCTGCCCTTTGAAATCTTCTGTTCAGCTCTTTTACTTCAATGTTTCTTCCTTTTGCTTTAGCTACTTGACTCTCAAAAGCAACTTTCAGAGTCTCTTCTGACATCCATTTTGGTCTTTTCTGTCTTTCCTGTCTTTTTAATGACCTTTTGCTTTCTTCACGTGTGATGTCCTTGATGTCTTCCCACAACTCATCTAGTCTTCGGTCATTTAGCGTTCAACGTGTCAAATCTATTCTTGAGATGGTCTTCAAATTCAGGTGGGATATACTCACAGTCATATTTTGGTTCTAGTGGACTTGTTTTAATTTTCTTCAGCTTCAACTTGAACTTGCGTAGGAACAATTGATGGTCTGTTTCTCAGTCGACCCCTGGCCTTGTTCTGACTGATGATATTGATGTTTCCCTTGTCTCTTTCCACAGATGTAGTCAATTTGATCCCTGTGTTTTCTATCTGGTGAGGTCCAGTGTATTGTCACCATTTATGTTGTTGAAAAAGAGTATTTGTAATGAATAAATTATTGGTCTTGCAAAATTCTATCATGCGCTTTCCAGAGTCATTTTTATCACCAAGGCCATATTTTCCAACTACTGATCCTTCTTTATTTCCAACTTTCATATTCGAATCACCAGTAATTATCAATGCATCTTGATTGCATGTTTGATGAATTTCAGATTGCACAAGTTGGTAAAAATCTTCTATTTCCTCATCTTTGGCATTAGTGGTTGGTGTGTAGATTTGAATAATAGTCTTATTAACTGGTCTTCCTTGTAGTCATGTGGATATTATCCTATCACTGGCAGCGTCGTATTTCAGGATAGATCTTGAATGGCCAGTATTAGTCCATTTCAGCTCACTTATGCCTAGGATATCAATCTTTACACAATCTATTTCATTTTTGATGACTTTCACTTTTCCTAGATTCATAGTTTGCACATTCCACGTTCCCATTATTAATGGATGTTTGCAGCTGTTTCTTCACATTTTGAGTCATGGCACATCAGCAAGTGAAGGTCCCAAAAGCTTTACTCTATCCACATCATTAAGGTTGACTCTAATTTGAGGAGGCAGCTCTTCCTCAGTGGTATTTTGAATGTCTTCCAACCTGAGGGGCTCATCTTCTGGCACTATATCACACAATGTTCCGCTGCTATTCATAAGGTTTTCACTGGCCAATTTTTTCAGAAGTCGACTGCTAGGTCCTTTTTCCTAGTCTGTCTTAGTCTGGAAGCTCCACTGAAACCTGTCCACCATAGGTGGACCTTGGTGGTGTTTGAAATATCGTGGCATAGCTTCCAACATCACAGCAGCGTGTAAACCACCACAGTATGACAAACTGACAGATGTGTGGTGGCTGTTAAACCTACTTTGTTTAAATCCCAGCTTCACTGCTTACTAGTTGTGTGACCTTATTTATTTAAATTCTTTAGGCTTCAATTTCCTTATGTGTAAATTGGGTTAGTAATAGTACCCATCTACATTATTTTCCTATTGATACTGTAAAAAATTACTACAACCATAGTGGCTTAAAACAACACAAATTTATCTTACAGTCTGGAGGTCAGAAATCTAAAATGGGTTTAATGGGGCCAAAATCAAGGTGTTGGAAGAGGTGCATTCCTTCTAGAGGCTCTAGAGGAAAATCTATTCCTTGTCTTTTGCAGCTTCTAGAGACCGCCTACATTTCTTAGTTCATGACTGTATCACTTCAAGCTCTGCTTCCATTTTCACATCTCCCTATCTGACTCTGAACCTCCTGCCTCCCTTTTATAAGGACCCTCTAATTACATTGCGTCACGCAGATAATCCAGGGTAATCTTCCCATCTAAAGATCGTTAACTTAATCAAATCTTTAAAATCCTTTTTGCCATGTAAGATAGCATATTCATTGGTTCTGGATATTAGGACCAAAAAAACCAATTGTTGTCAAGTCGAATTCTAACTCATAGTGACCTTATAGAACAAAGTAGAACTTCCCCATTCGGCTTCCCAGTATGTAAATCTTTTCAGAAGCAGACTGCTGCTTCTTTCTCCCATGGAGCGGCCGGTGAGTTCGAACCGCTGACCTTTGTTATCAGCTGAGCGCTTAATGACTCTGCCACCAGTGCTCCAGGTATTAGGACATGGACATCTTTAGGGGACCATTATTCTGACTACTTCACCACCTCATAAGGTTGCTGTGAAAGCACAAAAGATAATAAATAAATGAGATATCTAAGAAAACTGCCTATCACAGTGCCTGACATAAAATCAACATTCAGTAAATGTTGGCTGTAATTGTAACTAACTTTAACCCCCCTCCTCGTTTCCAATTCCCCATGCTGTAGACTGTTAATTTATCTATTCCACCCACAGCTGTAGGAAAAAGAGTCTTACTACTCCAAGTTTCTATACTCTGTGGAACCCCTAACAACCTGGCTAGCCTCTTGCCCTTGCCTTCCACCCTTCAATCTTCTTCCTTCTCCTCCACCTTTCTGGAGAGGAATTTTATAACAAAGGAGACAGATCCAATATGGGTGGAATTAATGAGTTTTATTTTAAATGTGTGGAGCCTGAAGTCCTTACATAACAAATGGATGGAAATGTTTAGCAGAAACTGGGAAAATTGGATCAAGGTAGCTATTGGGACTTAATATTAGTTTTGGAATCATGGATATACAGGAGTTGATGTAACTAGTAAGAGAAAGTACATAAAACAAGAAGACAAAAGAACTGAAGATGGATTTTGGGGAACATGAACATTTAAAGGGAAGGAGAAGAGAGAAGAGTCTCTAAGGAGATTGTGAAGGAATGGATAGAGAGGTAAGAGAAGATCAAGAAGACAGGGATGCCTTTGAGGTTAATGTAGGAGAGGATTCCAGTGAGAAGTGTGCGGGCAAAAGTCTAACAGGGACTAGAAGGTTGAGGACTGAACTTGGCAAATAGGCTAGTAGTGATCTTTTTTAGGGAGAGTTTCAGTTTAGTGGTGGGTGTGTAAACCAGAGCTTATTTGTAATGTATATTTGTTGCATGTTTCAGTGAATTGCAGGAATGAACATGTGGTGAGAAATGGAGAAAGGCTTCATAAAATGTGACTGTTAAAGAAAGAAAAATATGTAGTTGTAGCTCAAGTGATCATATGCATTTTAAGGCTGAGAAGACTTACCCACATTTATAGGCGTTGGTGAAGGAGCCAGTAGATAAGCAGAGATGGTTTATACAATCCAGGGGAGCTATTTCATGGGGCAAATTCTTAACAAGAGTTGGGAGGAGGTTAGATTAAGCAAATAACAGAACAAGGTAAGGACAGATAAATTGATGAGTAAGTCTGAATACAAAAGGGGGATATTAAAGAAGTTCATGCCTGATTGCCTCTATTATTTTTTTCCCTACGAGGTGGGAGGTAAGGTTGTCTACTGAGAGTGAGGGTGGCAGCCGGAAGAGTAGATGGCTTTGAGTTTGAAAGAGCTATTGTTGTGAATAAAAAGATGAATCAACTAGGATCACGTTGAGATTGGTAAGCATGACTGAGGGTTCAATGGAGTTGAAAACCATAAATTTCCAAAGGAGTACATCAGATGGTCATGTAGCTTTCTTTAACAGCAATCTGGTAATTAGCAAAGTGGGCAGGAGAGAGAGGGGAACCAGAGAATAGAGAATCTTGGGTAGAGTGTAGTTGGCACAGTTAACAATAGGATCTACTAGTTACTTCACCAACAATATTAATTGCCCCACCCAATCCATTCCTGAATTTCCTAACTGCTAATAGCCTTCAAGGTAGCTTGACCTCAGACACCTACTCAACATCATTTAAAACTGATTTCTCTCAAAGCTCTTAGTCTCTGAAATTCCCTTCTGACCATGACTCACTTTCCACCCTTCCCACTCCATTTTTTAAAAAAATTTCCCCTTTGTTTGCCTTCACCTAATCCTCAGTCTCCCAACTTCTATTTTCTCAACCCACTGCTTTTCTTTTGAATTAATTTACTTTCCTGGCCAGTGGCTTGTACTCTATGTTTAGCCTTTGCATAGTTCCGTTCTCAAAGTTAGGTGAATACCAAGGAGAAAATTGCATGCTTTTTCTTCCCTTTATATCCCTCATAGAGAAGCATACAGTTTGAGGATGAATGTCTGGACTGTAGCTGTTTCGGAAGGTCCATGTTATTTGTAATAATTCTGCTCCTGGAAGGCCAGTTAAATTCTGAGGCAATTCCTAGAGTTTGAGTCAGTTCTTGAGTAGGCCCACAGTGGGCTTTGTGGTCAGCAAGTAGAAATCCAATCCTGGTTCTGATAAGGGAACCCTCCATTCATTCCTGGGCTTACACTACCTGGAAGTTCTCTTTTGCTTGCTTAATTTTTATTCATTACTTTTCTCCTTTGGTAGAACCAAATTACCTTCCAACAGCTGAAAGGCAAGGTAATATTTTACTGGAATTCAGTACTAAGTCAGCTCATGGGAGTTTGATTTATTTTACAATCTGATCCACTGCATAGTATGAGATTACGATGAGTACTAATCTGAAGAAAGAAAACTTGGTAAATTTTTGGCATTTATTTGCAAAACTGGTTCAACCTAACTCAACTTATCATTCTTATACACTTCATTTTTTCTCATAGAAAATATGTGTTTATTTCTATGTTAACAGTTATTTGAAGGAGTCTTAAGATAAAAGGAACATGGTCTTTCATAATTCGTATAGAGGAGGAGGTTATCATAGAAAGCTAAACAATGTGAGTATAAATCTTGTCTTTTAGTTTGATCTTGGACAAGTTACCCTCTGTTTCCGTATGTGTACAGTGAGAATACATACTACATATGGTTCTTGTTAGCATTAGAGAAAACAGTTGTTGTAAAGCACTTAGGTTGGTGCCTGGTGGTACATCAACTGGATTGTCTGTTGTCAAGTGATCACCACCATCATCACTCCCTTCTGAGTCTGGGAACTACATTTCCCAGAACCCCCTTCCCTGTGTGGTTTCAGGTTACTGTTTGTCATTGAGGATCAGACAAGGCAGCTTCCTCTATGTGGCCTCTTTGCAGACCTCTCTCTGAGATTCTGCATTGCAATGCTAGTTTGTGGTTCTACTTTGGTGGCAAGCTGTCCATGGCTCCTTGGACTTTCCTGTGAGTTCTGGTTATTTCTCCCATGCTGGTGCATCAGGGAAGTAGTTTGTGACTGTTTCTTCAGTCTTCCAGCTGCAGGCTGCCAGCCGCTCACTCTCCCAGCTTGAGGGGGCTCTTTCTGCCCAATCCTAGATTGGTACAGTACTGACATGTCTCTATGAAAGCCATCCCTAAGATTACGTGACTTTAGGTTTGGAAACAATCTCGCTGGAATTTTCACTCTTTGCTTTTTTAAAAGTTATTTTTGGCCCTATTTCTCTACAATATTTTCCAAGCTTCTTTACTAATTTTTAAAGGCAGATTTTATACCCTGCCAAAATGAGTTTTGTATTTGTTTATCCATTTCTGAAAAACTTCATACATCTAATAACTATTTTTAAAACTGGACTTTATTGGTATTTTATGAGCCTCTTCAACTAATCTGACAAGCTGAAATTTACCATCATTGCCATTGCTAGTCTGTGTTATTATCCCAGTTTTGTTCCTCCCTTTATGATTTACTGAGGATGAATCTCCTGTTAAGAGGTTAACAATAGTTTTTCATCTATTTCTCCACAAATTACTCGGCTGCATACATACACTAAAGCTATAATTCATGAATGAAAGTTAATGATATGGTCACTCAATGTATTTTCTAATTGTGTGAGTAATTTTTTAGATTGGTTTTGTTCAACAGTGTGAGTAAGCTATTTTTAGGAAGTTTGGTCTTGTCCAGTCTCCCTACTGAACAAGCCAGAAACCTGGGGTCTTAGCAGCTGGGCCTTGGTGGGAATGGGGCATGGGTAGGCATGGGCGAAGGGGAGCTGAAGGCTGAGTCCCAGGCTGGGGCAGAAAACAAGTCAGAAAACCTTAAGCCTTTATGAATGGGTGGAGAGGAAGATGATAATGGTTAATGTCTACTGAGCTTCCCCCATGTTTCAGTCCCTGTTCTAAATGCTCTATCATATTATTTGCTTAATCCTAGACTCACAATCCTATGAGAAGGCTATTATTATTACACCCCCCCCCGTATCAGTTAGGAAACTGAAGGCACACTCAGATGTGATCATGAAGACAATTTAGTGAAGAGACCATCTACAGGAGTGTGGGCAGGGTTAGGGTAATCAATAGGGTGGCTGAGGTACCAGGGACTAACAATAGGTGTGTTGCCCTAGGGCTGAAGGGGCAAAGGGAGAAATAGTGTTACCAGAGCCCAGTGATTGCTAGCACCATGAAGGGAGAGCCACATGCCAGAGCTGGTCTTGTAGGAATGCAGCCTTTGTCCCAGCTGCGGTGCTGAGAGGCAAAGGAAGGATTAAGAAATACTCCAACCTCTCTCTTCTGTACTCTGAACCCAGTTGGGCCTCCCCATTGGCTGAAGGAGTATAGATTTTGTGTAGGGTGGAGGGGATGGACAATAACTAGCTCTATCCTCCACTTAGGAGTCCCAGGGTGGCAGAAATGGTTATGCACTTGACTACTAGCTTAAAGATTGGAGGTTAAAACCCATTCAGAGGTGTCTCAGAAGACAGGCCTGGAAATCTGCTTCCAAAAGTTCACAGACTTGAAAACCCTGTAGAGTAGTTCTACTCTTCACACATGAGGTCACCATGTGTTGGAATCCACTCGCTGGCAACTAACAACAACAACCCTCTATTTTACAAATGGGGAAATTGAGGCTCAAAGAGGGTAAGTGATTTTCTCAAGATCACACAGCTAGGAAGTGGTGGAGCCAAGATTTGCACCTAGATAGTCTGAAATCACACCTTCTGGAAGATTCTGCAAGGAAGCAAGTTGAGCACATGCCCAAATCCTCTAGGTTAACAGTAAAAAAAGGGAAGCATCCAGAGAGGGGAAGCCAGTGGCTGAAATTGTAGCTGAATTCATAAAAGAGAAAGAGAATTATTAATTCAGAGGAACTTAACTGAACTTACATCTAAAAGAGTTACTGAGAAATAACCCTTTTAGATGTAGAGTTCACTTCATTTGCAGAGAAATGCATTTGCACAGAGATTTTATAAAAGCGTTCTTGAGGTTATACCTGCATGATGCCAAACATCTACATGAAAAAAGATTTGAGTAGATTTTTGCAGTTTTAACAAAAGCTTTCATATACATTGCCTCATTTAATTCATATAACAACCCTGCTCTCTTAACATTACTATTCCAGTTTTACAGAGGAAGAAACTGAGGCTCAGAAATTAACTCTGGTAAGTTTGCCAGTTGTTGCATCCAAAGACCTTGACTGATAACAGACAACTAAACATTTCAGTTTAGAATTGGAAAGATGAAAGGCGCTAGGAGAATTCTTTTCCTCCCCATGTATTAGCCTCTTTCTTCCCCTGAAAACACTCTGACCATTATTAGCCTTCTCATAAAACGTGACTCATATTCATCTCCGGGCTATGGCTCACAGAGTGGGGCCACGTCCTGAGCTGTGTTTCAGCTGTAGATGAACCCAGTAACAAGGCCCTCACTCCAGCAGCTCACCACGAAATTGGGAGAAACAATAGAAGACAGAACGTTAATGAATGTGTGTCACCACCAGGGAAATGGAGAAAGCCAGAGGGGAAGGGTGTGGAGAGACAGAGACACCAACAATGACAGAGCCAGGGTGGAGGAACAAGAGGGAGGAATAAGCACTAAAAGTGTGGAAGAAGGCAAGGCCATCTGTCTTAGTTTCTTAGTGCTGCTGTAACAGAAGTACCACAAGTGGGTGACTTTAACGAACATAAATTTATTTTCTCACAGTTTAGCAGGCTAGTAGTTGGAATTCAGGGCTCCAGCTCTAAGGGAAGGCTCTCTCTGTCCACTCTGGGAAAAATCCTTTTCTCAGTTTCTCTAGTGTTCTTCTTGGCATTCCTTGGAGATCTCCATGTGGCATCTATCTTTCCTCCTTTTGTGTACTTGCTTCTCTGTGTCTAATTTGCTCTTTTTATATCTCAAAAATGAGTAGATTTAAGACACACCCTACACTGATATGGCCTCATTAACGTAACATAACCCCTATTCCCAAATGGGATTACATCCACAGGTATAGGGGTTAGGATTTCAACAAATATATTTTTAGGCGACACAATTCAATCCATAACACCGTCCATTGCCCTTAAAATTAAAGCTATTAAACTCAAAAGAAATCTGGAATTAGAGGATTGTCATGGATTGAATTATGTCCCCCCAAAATACATGTATCAATTTGGCTAGGCCATGATTCCCAATATTGTGTGATTGTCCACCATTTCGTTATCTGATATGATTTTCCTATGTGTTGTAAATCCTACCTTTATGATGTTAACGAGGTGGGATAGGCGGCAGTTATGTTAACAAGGCAGGGCTCAAGCTACAAGATTGGATTGTGTCTTCAGCCAATCTCTTTTGAGACGTAAATGAGAGAAGTGAGCAGAGAGACAGGGGGACCTCATAACACCAACAAAGCAATGCCGGGAGCAGAGCGCATCCTTTGGACCTGGGGTTTCTGCACGGAGAAGCTCCTAATCCAGGGGAAGGACCTTCCTCCAGAGCCAACAGAGAGAGAAGCCCTTCCTCTGGAGCTGATGCCCTAAATTTGGACTTCTAGCCTACTTTACTGTGAGAAAATAAATTTCTCTTTGTTGAAGCCATCCACTTGTGGTATTTCTGTTATAGCAGCACTAGATAACTAA
The DNA here is from genome assembly GCF_000243295.1 of Trichechus manatus latirostris. Taxonomy (NCBI): domain Eukaryota; kingdom Metazoa; phylum Chordata; class Mammalia; order Sirenia; family Trichechidae; genus Trichechus; species Trichechus manatus. The sequence goes on along the minus strand of NW_004443992.1, from coordinate 11,876,630 downwards.
GACAAGGATCCATAAATATGAAAAGCACTTAAGTTACAAGTCTGCTTCAAGCACAGGTGCGCCCAGTGTTGATCCGACAAGTTAGGAAGCCAGGAAAGAGACAATTTGGTTGGATTTGGCTGTTACAGTCGCATGAGGTCAAGCAATAAAATGCACTATTAGCTCAAGGTAGAAACCAAATGTTGGGTTCCTAATAGGTGATTAGACTCACTACTCAACTCGTTTATATAAAATTTCCACTTTCCATACAGATATTAACATCATATAGAAATAAATGGTAGCTGGTGTTTCTGCAAAATGAGCTTCAAATTATTGAGATAGAAATCCTGGGGTCTTTGCCTCCCAAATGCTACCTCCTATTTTAGCTGTTCTAAAGGAATGCAAGGGGGAAAAGTTAGATTTGCACACTAGACCTCTAGGTGATCTATATTTAAAAGTTCTTTCATGTTGAGCAGCACAGTTGGGAGTACACTTGTAGAGGCTGTGGCATTATTTAATTATGCTGATGTTTCCCTGAGTTCCTTGTGGTCCCTGAATGGTGTGTTAATACCTTGCCAGGTGGATGTGCAGGAGCCAAGATGACTGTAGAAAAGGGAGTGTTTTCCTGCAAACCTTCTTACTGTATTTAGCCAGATTATGCAGGAGAGAAGATTGATGAGAAATGATTAATCACACACACATACAGACACACAAACTATATCATGATGATTGAAGATTAGGAAATCAAAAAGTTAAAAAAAATTTAGGGATCTGCCATATCTCTGGAGACTTTTGCTATCAGTTTCAATCTTGCGTTTAAGTTTTCATGTACATGTTAGCAAATGGAAAGTTTAAAATAACATTAAACATACCTTGTGGTATGTTTTGCCATCTTTTAAAAATTTACCTTTAGAGGGATGTAGTTTTACTGTTTATTTTTCAGTTTTCTAATCTCTAGTTTATTACAGTGCATGTGTCTTGTTGGTCTCTATGGTGCTAATGGAAAAAAAAATCACACTGAAGGTTGAGTTCCTATTTTTTAATATAGCTCTTCTTATATCCCATACTCTTCTTGATGTTTTCTTCCTTTTAGAGCCAAAATGGAGTGCAAACATTTTAAAAGCATTTAATTCCAACACATATGTATTCTTCATTGGAAACTGGAATTGATTTCCATTTTATGCTATTAAAATAAATGTACTATTCCCAGACATTTAAGGTCCTTATGGTTGCTTGGTTCTCTTCTATATCATCTTTAGTTCATCAACCAAGCCATAGTTTCTCAATCATTTTAGGGCATAATCCATTTTTTTGCACATTGTTATGAATATGAAATAAGATGCCAGAGTGACACTTATTTCTCCATCCTTAAACTCTCCTGTGTCTGGAATGAAAGCAAAACTCCAGTGGAAATAAGTTTTTATAATAATCTCCTTGGTTCTTCTCTTTTAATCTATTTAATTTGAGTTGCTGGAGCCATTTAATTCTCACTTGTAGAATTATTGAAACATTAATAATAATAATAATACAAAAAAAATACAACAATAATGGTATAAATAGCAGTTAACACTTACTGAGGATAGTAACATAGATAACTAACTGTCCCAAGTATCTATTCCTCTTTCCTTTTCATGGTAATAAATCTCCTGGTTTTTAATTGATGGCTGCTCAGAATAAAGATGACATTTTCCAGCCTTCATCTGAGACCACAGGATTATCTTGGAAAGGGCAGCCACTCAGTATAGAACAACAAGATGGAAAGTTCCTGAATCCTCAGCACAGTAGGATGCCATACCACCCCTGGTCTGACACCTGTGTACCTCTTTCACATTGGAGAGGATGAGCTTCTATTTCTTAAAGCCACTGCTATTCGGTGTTTTTCAGTTAACTGCTTTTGTCACAGACACTGAGTCATGCTTTATGCCTCTTAATTTTGACAAAACGCCTGTGTTGAGGTCCCCGAGACCACCCTCAGGTTTGATGATTCACTAGAAGGGTTTACAGAACTAAGAAAACTGTTATACTCACCATTACAGTTTATTACAATGAAAGGATATAGATCAAAAGTCAGTAAAGGCAAAAGGTGCTTGGCTGTACTCCAGGAGAAACCAGGCATGAGCTCCCAGTTGTCCTCTCCCAGTGGAGTTACGCAGACAGCACTTGATTCTCTCAGCAACTGTGTGTGACAACATGTGTGAAGCATTGCCAACCTGGGAAGCTTACTGGAGCCTTGATGTCCAGGGGTTTTACTGAGAGTCAGTCATGTAGTCATGGAGCACCTGTGTGATTGACTTTAATTACTAAGCCTCCAGTCCCCCACCAAGAGGTCAAACTGATACAGTGTGGCCCAGGGATAAGGACAAATAAAAACAGATGTTTATCATAAATTACATTGTTAGTATAAACAACTTGGCATGGCCCAAGTTCTCAGATATACAAAGGCACTGTTATCAGGCAGGATATTTCCAGGCCTTAGAGGTTATTTCCCAGGAGCTGGTAAAGGACTAGTCCACTTTTTTTTTTAAGAATGCACAGGGTTTGAATACCACAAGCATGCTGAGTTAACTCTTTACTGCATAAAATACAATTATTGTCAACATTGAACAGGCGATGAAATCAAAGCTTAGAGATGTCAAATGAATTGCCCACTATTATGTTGTTGGTGAGTGAAACCGGTTCCGTCTGATTCTAATGCCTGTGCTCTTCTTTTTACTTTTTCTTTTTTTTTAAGGTGAGTTCCTCTTTTCTGAAGGTAATTTTTTTTATTGTACTTTAGATGAAGGTTTACAGAGCAAATAAGTTTCTCATTAAACAATTAATACACATATTGTTTAGTGACATTGGTTGCCAACCCCATGATATGTCAACACTCTCCCTTCATGACCTTGTGTTCCCCCTTACCAGCTTTCCTGTTCCCTCCTGCCTTCTTGTCCTTGTCCCTGGGCTATGTGCCCATTTAGTCTCATTTTGTTTTATGGGCCTGTCTCATCTTTGGCTGAAGGGTGAACCTCAGGAGTGACTTCATTACTGAGCTAAAAGGGTGTCTGGGGCCATACTCTCAGGGTTTCTCCAGTCTCTGTCAGACAAGTAAGTCTTCTTTTTTTTTTTTTTTTTTTTGTTAGTTAGAATTTTGTTCTACATTTTTCTCCAGCTCTATCTGGGACCTTTATTGTGATCCCTGTCAGGACAGTTGGTAGTGGTATCCAGGCACCATCTAGTTGTTCTGGACTCAGTCTGGTGGAGGCTGTGGTAGTTGTGGTCCATTTGTCCTTTGGACTAATCTTTCCCTTGTGTCTTTGGTTCTCTTCATTCTCCCTTGCTTCCGATGGGGTGAGACCAGTGGAGTATCTTAGATGGCCGCTCACAAGCTTTTAAGATCCCAGACACTACTCACCAAATTAGAATGTAGAACATTTTCTTTATAAACTTTGTTATGCCTATTGAGCCAGATGTTCCCAGAGACCATGGTCCGTACAGCTCTCAGCCCAGTAATTTGGTCCCTCAGGGAGTTTGGATGTGTCTATGGAGCTTCCGTGACCTTCCCGTGGACAAGTTGTGCTGGCATTCCCAGTATTGTGTACTGTCTTACCCTTCACCAAAGTTATCACTTATCTATTGTCTATTTAGTGTTTCCAGTACTTGTGCTCTTAACCATTCTGCCTCTATAGAGTTGGAAGAGATCTGGGAATGGATGCTGCATTTTTACAAATAAAGTAGTCAAGACTGAGAGAATGAATGTGTTTGCCTAAGATTGCTCATTAAGTTAGTAGCAGAGCTAGGACTGAAACCTAGGTCTCCTGACTTAAGCGCTCTTTCCTTCATCACACTACCTCTGGACTACACTATGACAGCTTTTTGGAACAGGTCTTTCCCCAGGCAGAGCTAGTATAAGCCTTGGAAACTTAAACACATTAATAATCATTCTCCTGATCTGCTCTGGTTTTCCAAGAACTGCACTATCTGTCTTGTTCTCCTTTGATCAAGCCTTCACCATCTGACTGAATTTCCAGTAACTAAGTCCCCAACTTTCCCCATCTGCCATGTGCCTGGATCCTGCCCAGTGGTCCAGCATCTATGTAGTCTAAGACTTGTTCTGTGGTTGGCTCCTTATTCTCTCACTGTTGCTGGGCATCCACCCCTACTTGTCATGTCTGGTACTGGACTCACATACTCTGTAATGGATTGAATTGTGTCCCCCATAGAGTTATATTGAAGTCTTAATCTCTGTACTTATAAAGATTACCCTGTTTAGAAATAATGGCTTTCTTTTGTTATGTTAATGCACCATATCAGAGTAGGGTGGGTCCTAAACCTAATCACTTGTAAATGGTGTCTTATAAAAAGAGTGGCTTGAAAACAAATAAATACACAGGCAGGAGACAGATGCCAAGGAACATGAAGGAACTCCTGGGGCCACCGACAAGGAAGGATCCTCCCCTACAGCTGTTGCCCTGATTTGGACTTCTAGACTCCAAAACCATGAAACAACAAACTTCTGTTCTTTACGCCACTTACTTGTGATATTTTTTGTTATAGCAGCATTAGGCAACTAGAAATATGCTCTCATAGCCTTATTGAAATCCAGCCTGATATCTAGTGCCACACTGCCCTGTTGCTAAGATGGAAAGAAGGTTCACGGCAGGATGAAGAAGAGAACTAATAACACCAACTATAAAATTGTTACTGTTCTTATGTAATTTTATTTAACATCCCCAACCCTCCAGCATTTCAATGAGATAATGATTGTGTGATCACATTGTTTATTGCCCCCACTGGGACCTTTTTGAGAGAACACGAGGAAACTGGGATTATGGTCATTTGTGGCAATGATGAGGTTGATACATAACATTGATTACATATTTACTGTGTGCCAGGCCCTGTTCCCACTGCTGTCCATGTGTTATCCCATTTGATCCTCTCAACAAACTCATGAAGAAGGTACTCTCATTAGTCCCAGTTGGCATGCAAGGAAACGGAGGCACCCAAAGTAAGTTGCTTGCCCAAGATCACCCAGCTAGCTATTGCGAGAGCCAGAGTATGAGCTCAGGCAGTCTGAACCAAGTTCTACTCTTAACTACACTATACTTTGCTACTTGTGAGATCCTCAGTTAATCCTCACAGCGGCCCTTGGAGAGATATTCTACTTTTTACAACTCTGTTTTGAAAAATTTCAAACCTACAGAAAAGTCAAAAGAATAGTATAATGAACACCTGTATACCTTTACCTAGATTTTACAATTTTTAAATGTTGCCACTATTGCTCTGCTCTCTCTTTCTCTGTATAGACTATATTTTTACACAAATAACACCCGAGTTCTATGTTTGTTTGCCCACAGTGCCCTCCCCCTGTGAAGTATTTTTGTAAGCACCTGATACTAATTTTTTTTACATGTTACACATAAAAAAAGAAAAAAAAAATAGCATCACACACTTAGGAAAATACCTGGGTGAGGGGGAGGTGGTGGTTGGCAAATGAACATAGGACACATGTGTTACTTGTGTAAAATACAATATATATGTGTATATATACATACATGTGTGTATTTTTTTCTGAAACATTTAAAAGCAACTGAAACATTTAAAAGCAAGTTGCAAACATCATGTGACTTTGTAAATACTTCAGCATATGTCATCTAAGAATGAGGACCTTCTGTCAAATAGCCACAATATCATGATCATAGACAAGTTTAATACTCATACAATAATATTACCTATTATACAGACCATGTTAAAATTCCCTCGATCATCTCAAAAATGTGCTTTATAGCTGTATTTTTAAAAATCTCAGGTCTAATCAAAGACCATGCATTGCATTTTAGTTGTCATTTGTAAAGTCTCATTTATAGATTCTCTTTTAGTTTCTAATACACAGACAAAAATTAAGACTTAGAGTCTGCAGCAGACACTGCCGGTGCCCTGCCCTTATTCCCCTGGCTCACCTGCCGCTGCAATGTCACCTGAGGCTGTGGTGGACATTTACTGTGTGAAGACAGCTGCTTGCCTCCTGCGCCTATGGTCTGTCAACTTCTCTGCCACCAGGCTTTCTCCAGAGCTGTGGGAGCTTGCTGAGCCTGCGACAGGGCAGCCTGGAAGAGCTGGGGATTTCATCACCCCGGGGGGGTACTTCTCAAACAATCAAGTTCCCGTCAGTACATGAGTACCTCAGCTTCCTCATGCCCTGAAGCAGCTCTGAGGCATGTTCTCCATGCTGCCTTAGAGGAAGCTGAGCCCCAGTTTCCTCCAGCAATAACTTGCTCATTAACACATCTTTTTTTTTTTTTTTTTGCCTTTTCCTTCTTCCTTGACTCTCTCTCCCCACTCCCCACTTGTGATGCTTGGGATTACTTCCCAAATTAACTACCTACACCATGTCCTTGTTTAAGGGTCTGCTTTGACGAAAACCCAAACTAAGGAACATTAAATAAATTGCCCATGAACGTGCTGCTAATTGTTGGCAAAGCCAGGATTTGGACCCCTGCAGCCTGGTTGCAGAGACACACTCTTATTCCCTAAGCCAAGTATCATTTTTCACACAGAAAACTTCCCTGGAGGCGTCAAGCAGTTTACTGAAGGACTCACAGTTAATTAGGGCTGGAATGGAAGTGCAAACTCAGATTTGACTACTTCCAAAGCTCTCATCAATAGCAACATATCATCTCAATGGAGCCTCCAAAGTGTAAAACTTGAGCATAAGGGCAGCAGAGACTGGATCACTTCCCCTGTTCAAACATTAAATTATAATTTTTAACCTTTACCAAAGGTCCCTGGGTGGTGCAAACGTTTTGCACTCGACTGCCAACCTAAGGGTTCTACTCTGTAACACATGGGGTTGCCATGAGTCAGAATCAACTCGATGACAATGGGTGCAAGTAACGTCTACTAAAATCTATAAAGTCCCTGGGTGGTGCAAATGGTTAATGATCTCAGATGCCAACTGAAAGGTTGGAAGTTAGAGTCCTACCAGAGGCACCTCAGAAGAAAGACCTAGCTATCTACTTTCAAAAAGCCAGCCATTCACAACGCTATAGAGCACAGTTCTACTCTGACACACATGGGGTCACCATGAATCGGAGTTGACTCGATGGTAACTAGTACTGGTAAAATCTAAAAATCAACAAATATTCGTAAAAGCATGATTGCCCCAAGGACTGGGCTGGGTGGGTTTGTAGTCTTTAATCACCATCCTCAAAGAGATTAGGGTATAGTGATTGAAATTTATTATTGTGGTAACTCAACAACAACAATGTTAATAAGAAATTATGTGCATGCACACACACACACACAGTACTCTGATTCTCAATAGACAGAATTTTCCATTGCTTTCTCTTTTTCCCTAAGACTCCTTATAAATGCTCTTGTCATGGCACTTCTTGTACTTTATTGTAATTGCTTACATGTTTGTGTCTCCCACTGAGAGGCCCTTGGTAACACCATGGTTAAGCGCTCAACTGCTAACCTGATGGTCAGCAGTTCTAACTGACCGGCTGCTTCATGGGAGAAAGATGTGGCAGTCTGCTTCTGTTAGAGTTACAGCCTTGGAAATCCTATGGGGTAGTTCTACTCTGTCCTGTAGGGTCGCTATGAGTCAGAACTGACTCAAAGGCAGCAGGTTTGGTTTGGTTTGGTCTCCCACTAGACTTTGAGTTCCTTGAGGGCACCTAGCACTGAACTTGGCAAATAGCTTGTAATTTATCCATGTCTTCCACATGACCAGGCACTGTGCTAAACATATTAAGTGCACTGCCTTGTTTAATCTGCAAAACAAGCCTACGAAGTAGCATCTATTATTATGTTCATTTTACATATTCTTAAAGAGAGGCTCCATAGGAACTAAATAACATCCTTAAGGTCACACAGCTAGTAAGTGCCAGAGCTAGGATTCAAACCTAAAATTCTGTGTGACTTTTGCCCCTTTATACACTGTGTGGCCCTCAAGCTGAGCTCTTCTAAAACCCAAAATCAATGAAAATGGCTCTTATCACTTTAAAATTGACAAAATATTGCTTCTTCCAAGCCTCTCAATATGGGCTGCACCCCCAGCAGACAAGCCAGCTGCCTTGTCTCAATTAACCTTTACTGAGATGGAGTTGGGTTGACATTAGCTCCTCTTCAATCACTCATTCATTCATTCATGCATTCATGGGTTTTCATTTCAAATCGCTCCTTTGTGAACCGAGTTGGGAAATTCTCATTTTCACACATTGCCTATTTTGATGGATTCTGCTCAGTTATTTTCTGTTTTCATGATTGACCAGCAGCCGTTTATACATTTTTCCAACCATCATCTCCTTTGCAGCTGTGGGCCTTCGACCCGTGATTGCTTTCCAGGAGGTATATTACAGCTGGTTTTTTTCACTGAGGTTCCCTGGTAGGTTCAGTTTTCAACTGAAATTGAACAAGATGAATCTTTGTCACCTCTGAATCTGTAAAACCTTGGCGCATATATATATATATATATATATATATATATACATATATTCATACCAAAAAAACAAACCTATTGCCATCGAGTTGATTCCAGTTCATAGCGACCCTATAGGACAGAGTAGAACTGTCTCATAGGGTTTCCAAGGCTGTACCTCTTTACAGAAGCAGACTGCCAGATCTTTTCCTGCAGTGGCTGGTGGGTTCAAACTGCCTACCTTTCAGTTAACAGCTGAGTGTTTTAATCACTGCACCACCAGCACACTGTTTTATATATATACATATATATATGTATATGTATATATATGTATATCAGTATATATATATATAATGTATATGTATGTTGGTTGTTAGGTGCAATCCAGTCAGTTCTGACTCATAGAGGCAGAATGAAACACTGTCTGATCCTGCATCATCCCCACAATCGTTATTCTTAAACCCATTGTTGCAGCCACTGTGTCAATCCATCTCATTGAGGGTCTTCCTTTTCTTTGCTGACCTACTTTACCAAGCATAATGTCCTTCTCCAGGGCCTAATCCCTATGACAACATGTCCAAAGTATGTGAGATGTAGTCTTGGCATCCTTGCTTCTAAGTAGCATTGGGGTTGTACTTCTTCCAAGACAGATTTATTCCTTCTTTTGACTGTCCATGGTATATTCGATATTTTTCTCCAACACCACTATTCAAAGGTGTCAATTCTTCTTCAGTCTTCTTTATTCATCCTCCAGCTTTCACATGCATGGAAGGCAATTGAAAACATCATGGCTTGGGTCAGGCGCGCCGTAGTCTTCAAGGTGACTTCTTTGCTTTTCAACACTTTAAAGAGGTCTTGTGTGGCAGATTTGCCCAATGCAATTCGTTGTTTGATTTCTTGACTGTTGCTTCCCTGGGTGTTGATTGTGGTTCCAAGTAAAATGAAATCCTTGACAACTTCAATATTTTCCTCGTTTATCATGATGTTGCTTATTTGTCCAGTTGTGAGGATTTTTGTTTTCTTTATGTTGAGGTGTAATCCACACTGAAGGCTGTGGTCTTTGACCTTCATCAGTAAGTGTTTCAAGTCCTCTTCACTTTCAGCAAGCAAGGTTGTATCATTTGCATAACACAGGTTGTTAATGAGTCTTCCTCCAATCCTGATGCCTTGTTCTTCATAGAGCCCAGCTTCTTGGAGTATTTGCTCAGCATACAGATTGAATAGGTATGGTGAAAGGATACAATCCTGACGCATGCCTTTCCTGACTTTAAACCACACCATACCCCCTTGTTCTGTTCAAACAGCTGCCTCTTGATCTATGCACTGGTTCCTCATGAGCACAATTAAGTGTTCTGGAATTCCCATACTTTGCAATGTTATCCATAATTTGCTATCATCCACACAGTCAAATGCTTTTGCATAGTCAATAAAACACAGGTAAACATCTTTCTGGTATTCTCTGCTTTCAGCCAGGACCCATCTGATATCAGCAATGATATCCCTGGTTCCGCATCCTCCTCTGAATCTGGCTTGAATTTCTGGCAGTTCCTTGTTGATATACTGTTGCAGCCACTTTTGAATGATCTTCAGCAGTATTTTACTTGTGTGTGATATTAATGATATTGTTCAATAATTTCCACATTCAGTGGGATCACCTCTCTTGGGAATAGGCATAAATATGGATCTCTTTCAGTTGATTGGCCAGGTAGCTGTCCTCCAAATTTCTTGGCATAGATGATTGAGTACTTCCAGCGCTGCATCTGCTTGTTGAAACATCTCAGTTGATATTCTGTCAATTCCTGGAGGCTTGTTTTTCACCAATGCCTTCGGTGCAGCTTGGACTTCTTCCTTCAGTAGCATTGATTCCTGCTCATATGGTACCTCCTGAAATGGTTAAATGTCAACTAATTCTTTTTGGTATAGTAACTCTGTATATTCCTTCCATCCTTTTTGATGCTTCCTAAGTCTTTTAATATTTTCCCCATAGAATCCTTCAATACTGCAACTCAAGGCTTGAATTTTTTCTTCAGTTCTTTCACCTTGAGAAATGCAGAGCGTGTTCTTCCCTTTTGGTTTTCTATCTCCAGGTCTTTGCATGTGTCATTATAATACTTTACTTTGTCTTCTCGAGAAATCTTCTGTTCAACTCTTTTACTTCATCATTTCTTCCTTTCACTTTAGCTACTTGACATTCAAGAGCAAGTTTCAGAGTCTCTTCTGACATCCATTTTGGTCTTTTCTTTCTTCCCTGTCTTTTTAACGACTTCTTGCTTTCTTCATGTATGATGTCCTTGATGTCATTCCACAACTCATCTGGTCTTCAGTCATTAGTGTTCAACGTGTCGAATCTATTCTTGAGATGGTCTCTAAATTCAGGTGGGATATACTCAAGGTCATACTTTGCTCTTATGGACTTGTTCTAATTTTCTTCAGTTTCAACTTGAACTTGCACATGAGCAATCGATGGTCTATTCTGCAGTCAGCCCCTGGCCTTGTTCTGATTGATGATTTTGAGCTTTTCCATCATCTCTTCCCACAGACGTAGTCAATTTGATTCCTGTGTATTCCATCTGGTGAGGTCCACATGTATAGTCGCCGTTTATGTTGTTGAAGAAAGGTATTTGTAATGATGAAGTCATTGGTCTTGCAAAATTCCATCATGTGATCTCTGGCATCATTTCTATCACCAAGGCCATGTTTTCCAATGACTGGTCCTTCTTCTTTGTTTCCACCTTTTGCATTCCAATCATCAGTAATTATCAATGCATCCTCATTGCATGTTCGATTAATTTCAGACTGCAGATGTTGGTAAAAATCTTCAATTTCTTCATCTTTGGCGTTAGTGACTGGTGTGTAAATTTGAATAATAGTTGTATTAACTGGTCTTCCTTGTAGGCGTATGGATATTTTCCTATCACTGACAGCGTTGTACTTCAGGATAGATCTTGAAATCTTCTTTTTGATGATAAATGCAACACCATTTCTCTTCAAGTTGTCATTCCTGGCATAGTAGACCATATGATTGTCCAATTCAGAATGGCCAATACCAGTCCATTTCAGCTCACTAATGCCTAGGATATCGATGTTAATACATTCCATTTCGTTTTTGACGACTTCCAATTTTCCTAGATTCATACTTTGTACATTCCACGTTCTGATTATTAGTGGGGGTTTGCAACTGTTTCTTCTCATTTTGAGTCGTGCCATATCAGCAAGTGACAGTCCTGAAAGCTTTAGTCCATCCATGTCATTAAGGTCGACTCTACTTTGAGGAGGCAGTTCCGCCCCAGTAGTCTTTTGAGTGCTTTCCAGCCTGGGGGGCGTATCTTCCGGCACTATATCAAACAACGTTCCGCTGCTATTCTTAGGGTTTTCACTGGCTAAATCTTCTCAGAAGTAGACTGCTGGGTCCTTCTTCCTAGTCTGTCTTAGTCTAGAAGCTCAGCTGAAAGCTGTTGGCCATGGGTGACTATGCTGTATTTGAATAGTGGTGGCATAGCTTCCAGCAGCACAGCAACATGAAAGCCCCCACAGTATGACATGTATATGTGTGTGTATATATATATATATAT
>NW_004443992.1:11858028-11864578 GCF_000243295.1 Trichechus manatus latirostris | reverse complement strand
CCATAGGGTTTTCTAAGCTGTAATCTTTACGCGAACAGATCACCAGGTCTTTCTCCTGAGGAGCCACTGGTTAGGTTTGAACTGCCAACCTTTTGGTTAGCAGCCTAGTGCTTAACTGTTGTGCCACCATGAAGATATCTATCTATCTATCTATCTATATATATATATATATTGTAAGGTGCCATGGAGTTGGTTTCAACTCATAGCGACCCTATGTATAACAGAATGAAATGCTGCCCAGTCCTGCACCATCCTAACAATCATTGCTCTGTTTCAGCCACTATGTCAATCCATCTCATTGAGGGTCCTCCTCTTTTTTGCTGACCCTCTGCTTTATCAAGCATGATATCCTTTTCTAGAGACTGGTTCCTCCGGATAACATGTTCAAAGTAAGTGAGAAGAAGTCTTGCCATCCTCTCTTCTAAGGAGCATTCTGGCCGTACTCCTTCCGAGACAGATTTGTTCGTTCTTTTGACAGTCCATGGTATATTCAATATTCTCCGCTAACACCATAATTCAAATACATCAATTCTTCTTCATTCTTCCTTATTCATTGTTCAGCTTTTGCATGCATATGAGGCAATTGAAAATACCATGGCTTGGGTCAGATGCGCCTTAGTCCTCAAAGTGACATCTTTGCTTTTTAACATATATATAACATATATATAATACTTAGACATATGTATATACTATTATACATATAATATTTAGATAGGTGGTCTGTACACTTTGACAAACAAGGTGCCCAACTTCTATCATCTTTTCTTAGTACTGATGGGGAAGTTGCTAGCCATTGACATGAGGTGTGGAAGTACCAGCCACCAACATTCCTGTAGGGTGGTCAAGATGGTTCTCACAAATAAAAGGAGTTGATCTGCATCCTAGTGTAGTGAGTGGTATCTGGGGTCTTAAAAGTTTGTGATTGGCCATCTAAGACACAACTACGGGTCTTTACTCACCAGGGGCAATACAATAAGAAGGTAACCAAAAGCTCAGAGAAGAAACAAGTTTACACCATCCACAACCTCATCTACCCTGAGACCAGAAGAACTAGATGGTGACCGGCTACCACCACTGAACGCTCTGACCGAGATCACAATAGATAGTCCCAGATAGAATGGGAGAAAAATGTGGAGCAGAACTCAAATTCTTATTAAAAAAAAAAAAAAGCCAGACAAACTGGAACAATAGAAAACAGAGGACTCCCTGAGACTGTCGCCTTGATATACGCTTTAACCTAGAACCTAGCCTATCCCCTGAGATCACCCTTTAGTGAAATAGCAGAGTGGCACACAAAATAAGGGATATTACCCATAAGATCATTGTTCTGCTTAAAAACCATCAGTATGAGACCAAAAGGTCAACAATTTACTCAAAAGTAAAGATGAGAAGATAAGGGGGTAGGGAAACTAGAGTACTAGAAATGAAACAAACAGAACACAAAGAGAATGTTGACACATTGTGATAAATGTAACTAATGTCACTGAACAATTTGTGCAGAAACTGTCATATGTGAACTAATTTGCTGTGTAAACTTTCACCAAAAACTCAAAAAAAAAAAAAAAGAGCAGTAGCATAGAGCTGAATCCTTCAAGCTACAGCTTGTGGGCCAAATCCAGCCTTCTGCTTGTTTTTGTAACTAAAATTTATTGGAACACAGCCATGCCCATTTATTTATGTATTATCGATGACTGCTTTTATACTAGAGTATAAGAGTTGAATATTTATAAGAAGAGACTGTATGGTCTTCCAAGCCTAAAATATTTACTATCCGGTCCTTTACAGAAAAAGTTTTCCAAACCCTGGAATTGAAGAAAGGGCATAGTTATAAGGGCTCAGAGAAATTGGGCAAATCAAAATCTTTGTGAACTTTAGTTTTCTGATCTGTAAAATTGTGTTAATAAAATGTGAAGAAAGATAATGAAAATACTTCGTAATGTGTAAACCGTAAAAACTGTGGGAAAAGCTCCATTGGCAACTATATTAGTTAGTTATTGCTCCATAATAAACTACCCCAAAACTCAGTGATCAAACCAATAATTGTTTATTATTTTTCACAACTTTTAAGTCAGCTGAGTGTTGACCAATCTAGGCTGAACTCAATTTAGCGATTTTTCTGGTCCGCAATGGGCTTAGCCATATACTCGTGAGCTGGCTGGAGGGTGGTTTTGCTCTGCTTGTGTGCTTGTCTTCCTGGGACCAATGAGCAATGTCTTCTCATGGTGATGGCAGAAGCACAAGAGTGAAAGCCCAAACACGTAAGGGCTTTTCAAGGCTCTCTATGTAGCATATCTGCAAATATCTCATTGGACAAAGAAAGTTCACATGGTCAAGCTCAGGGACAGGGAATTATGCCCCAGCCACAGAAGGACACTCCAAAGTCTCATGGCAAAGGGTGTGGATACAAGGGGTAGTGAAGATATAAGGTTGCTGTTGGAAGAAATGAACACTCTCACACTGTGATGGTAGAAGTAAAAATTGATATAAAATTTCTGGGTAGCAATTTGGGAACACATAAGAAAATATATTCATGTTTATAGCTTTTGACTCAGCTACCCCATTTCTAAGAAATTTGTTCTATGTGACTCACCATGGATGTATATATAGATTTACCAAGACAGATGCTTACTTACTACAGCATTGCTGGTAAGGGTAAAAAAAATGGAAACAATTTTCAGCCATGGAGGCTTGCTGAATAAATTACGGCATATCCGTATGATGGAATAATACAGAATCATTAAAAATGAGGAAAAAGAAGATTAATGATGTGAAAAATACGCACGATATATTGCTTAGTGAAAGAGGTCATAAAATAGTTTCCATATATATTCCTTTTTAAAAAAATGAACATATATACATAGATAAGAATGCATATATACAAAACCTTAGCAGTAGTTATATGTAAAAGATAAAATTAGGATTGAATTTTTATTTTCTTCTTTGTGCTTTTTTGGGATTGTTAAAATTTTCCAAAATGAGTGTGTAGCACCTTTATAATAAAAATTTTTTTTTTTTTTACACAAAATAAAGTAAATCTTCCTTTTAAAAAAAGTGTGGGAAGAGAAGTATGGTAGCAGCAATGAGCGTATATGCCATCAGTTGCCAATTCTCGTTTTCAAATTTCTTCTTTGTTCTCCTGGAGGCATTGTAAGATAATGTACACTTCACCTATTGATTGAAAATGCATTTTATTTCAAATGAGTAACTTGTTGGACAGGAATCATTTATGGCTATGTAGCTATGCATCAATTGTACCACTCTTGTTATTTATTGTGAATTGGAATTATGATTACTCTCTGTGTCTGCCTAAACAGTTTTCATGTATACTATTCCCTTGCCACTTACAAAAGCCTAAGTTTGAACTTCAGAACTCTTAAGGAAAGGCAGATTGCAGTATATTGCCAGTTTTTGAAATATTAAAATATAGAAAAAAAATAATTTCGGATATTTGATATAGTAAACGAAAACTAGGTTCAGATTACATGTGATTCATCTACACTCTTTTTCCTTGCCTTTTGTCTTCTCTTGTATTTCGTGTGGTACTAGTTAACAACTGTCTTAAATTGTAGCAAGGAAGATTTCCCCTCCATAGCTATCTTTGGTCAAGGTGTACAAACAATGACACTGGGCTTAACAGATATATAGGCTAACATTTTAGGGATTCAGAACAAAATAATACTAATAATGGTAATAAATGTGATAATTGCAGTACCAAATGCTTAGTCAAATGTTAAAGCCACAAGCATTCAAAAACAGGCAGTATATGCATTTCGGGGTCTGCCAGCAGAGAAACAAATCCCACCGATGTTTATGTGCTCTCTTTATTCAGTAACTTTAATGCACATCGCAAATTACAAAGCATTTTTCATAGTTTATGTGTTAATCACCAGCTGTTTAATAGAAAGTCGTTAGAAGAATGGGTATATAAATTGTGATATCACCATACAAAGGAATACTATGTAATGATGAAAACACGTGTACTACAGCCAGAGCTACAAACCTCTGGATGAGTCTTACAAAAATAATGTTTTGAGCAAAAAAGCAAGTTACAGAAGTATATACCTATAGTGCGCTTAGATGATTCCATTTATATAAAATTTTAAAACATGTAAAATACTACTAAATATTACTTACAGACACACATATAGTATATTAATATAGTGTAGCTATTCATCATCTAGCTGAGCATTAGGAATGAAAAACTTCATATCCAGAGAGGGGTTATTACTGAAGGTAAAATAGAAGAGAACGTTTGGGGAAGAGTTTACAGATGGCTTAAAATGTATTGGTAATATTTCAATTCTTAAGTTGGATGTGAGTGAGATGGAACTTACTTTATTATCTGTATGCCTTTCTATAGGTCTAAAATACATTGTAGTAAAAAACCCAAAAGTTCTCTGGAAGGGCCTGGTAGATGCTCCTAGATCCAAGCATAATCCGTAAGAAAATATTTTCAACAATAGTAGAAAAAGATGACAAATAAATGGATTTACAAGGATTCACAGTAGTACATTAAGGTAAAAGGCCTGAATATAAAACCTGAACATAGTGTTTAAGAATATGAACTCAGTGTTGCTATATACACCAAAGAAGGTTCAACCATCCCGAAACCGATTTATGCCGACACAAATATTCGTACTGAAGGCCCTGAATTTCAAGAAACTGCTTACTAGATGTTGGAAAAAGTTTTCATGCCTGAGAATTTAGTGCTGTTAATCTTCTGCCACATTTGTGCTAGGTCCATTAGACCATTTCAGGTCTTGTCTGTTTTTATTACTTGTTATATTTCTAGTGAAGTTAAAGCTTTTAACATTTCTTGGGTGCCTTTGAAGTTGATGAATTCCTCTGCTACTGATGGTGTCTCATGCTGCTCCTCTAATGGGTGCATTGAAATATACTCTGCTGGGTTATTTTCTTTCCCTGGCCCATGCACAATTTTATAATCATAAGCATGTTGATATTGTAAACCCCGTCACTCAGATTGCATTGCTGTCTTGAACTGTGAACTGACAAATATTGTCATGAGTGCCTAATGATCTGTTACCACAGTGAATCCTGAGCCATAAATGAATAAGAGACAGTGTATGGAGACGAGAGTGCTGGTAAGCCTCTGTCAAATCTCTGAAGACAGGTTTGGACCCTCTTAAAATCAGTCTTGCATAGAAGAAAGAAAGTGGACTTTCACTTAGGTTGGAACACAATGTATCTTTCTATAGACTTGAGAAAGCCTTCATAAATCTTGTGGCAGAGACTTTTTTTTTTTTAACTGTAAGGTAATGGCCTATGAGTTTAGATATTGCAAAGCATGCAAGAGTTATTGCCTTCATTTTCATTTATCAAGTGGCTAGAATATGCAAAATTACTTTACAATGCATGACACTATAATAGCCTCCCAGTCAACGTGGCAGGAGACAAGCTGAATTTCTAATGGGGTTCCAAATTCTAATTTCATGAGGAAGGGAGATATGTTTGGTTCTGGTGTCTCAGCATCTCCATCTGTAAAATGGAGATAATAATATTTTCTGTGCCCTGGGGTGTTGTAAGGATTAGTTCACGTTCAAAAGGAACTTTGAAGATGCAAAGAACTGCATAGAAATGAGGAAAACAAACTACAGAATATCTAACTTTTGATTTTTCTTGTTGACCCTGTAAAGTTCAACTACTTTATTTTATTCAATGCCTTTGTTTACATTTTTTTCATTTTAAGAACCAAAAAGAAAGAAAACTAAACTTACACTACAAAATGTTTCACATAGGAAGGATCACAGCAATTCTTACGTATCTTAATGATTGCTAAAGACAATAAAACTCTTGCTATTTCTAAAATTTTCACCTTATTTATGTAACTCTTTGATGCATTTAAAGAATATGGATCAATTTTCAATATTTTAATCTTTCAGAAATATTTTTTCAGTAAAATCTTAAAGGGCATCTAAACTTTATACATAAATTATTTAGTGCACTGAAAATTTCTTAGTATGTAAAGTCAGTGTGTATCTTTTTCTTTTCATCAGGCTCTGACCCTTTTACCTCATGCCCTAGTTTTGGTCACCAGGTTTCTGTCTGACTTCTTTAGGCTGAAGTGCCTGCATCAACATTCAACCTGGTACCCCAGCCACAGAGGGACAGGGCCCCACGTTCTTGTCCATTATCTTCTGACACATGGCAAGGTGATCTCTTCTTGAAACTATGATGTTTTGTTTTTTAACAATTCTATTAATTAATTGAATTTAGATATAACTGTAGCTTAGTGAATATCTGCCTTATGTTTAGTGACCTTTTTACTCTTCTCCTTCTTTTATTAGTTTGTACAAAAATCAGCTGAAGTGTTTTTAAAATTTGGCCACAGATTTTTTTGACACCCCTCCTTTCAGAAGGAGGTGAAGCCTAATTTCCACTTGAGTGTGGGCTGGATTTAGTAACTCATTTCCAATAAATGGAATTTGGCAGAAGTGATTGTTGACTTCCAAGAATAAGTCATAAAAGATATTTCAGCTACCTCTTTACTCTCTCTCTCTCTCTCTCTCTCTCTCTCTCTCTCTCTCTCTCT
>NW_004443992.1:11843808-11857928 GCF_000243295.1 Trichechus manatus latirostris | reverse complement strand
CTCTCTCTCTCTCTCTCTCTCTCTCTCTCTCTCTCTCTCTCTCTCTCGGTGTGTGCACTCTGGGGAAGCCAGCCACCATGTGTGAGGACTCTCAAGCAGCCCTACGGAGAGGTCCACATGGCCTGAGGACTCCTGCCAACAACCAGCACCAACTCATCGGCCATGTGAGTGAGCCATCTAGGAAGTGGATCCTCCAGCCCGTGAAGCCTTCAGATGACAGCAGCCCTGGCTAACATCTTGAATACAACCTTACCAAAGATGCTGAGCCAGAACTACCCAGCTAAGCTGCTCCCAAGTTCCTGACCTAGAGAAACTGTAAGACAATAAATGTTAATTGCTGTTTTAAGCAGCTCCAATTTGGAGTGATTTGTTACAAGGTAATAGATACCAAATACACCAGCTAGTAGGACAGAATGAAATTGATACGTTAAATGATCACAACAGTTTAGAATGGTAGGCCAAAATCAATAAGAAAAGTTTAAATAGTTACTGTTTTAGATATGTAAAATTAATTGCACAAGTTCAATTCCTAATAAGGGAGCAGTGAAATTTAAAATCACTACAATCGATCACAACTTCAAATTGAGCTAACAGTACGATGTTTTAAAAAACAGATCAGTATTTATCTAATCTTGGGCTGCGTTCATGGAAACAGACTCACTCTATCGTGGCTATTTACTGAACAAGTGAGTCTATAGCTGGAGGCTCAGGTCTGTTTTTGGAACCCCATTTAAAGAAGCATACTGATAGCCAGAGCATTTCCAGAGGAGGGTGCCTAAGATGAGAGTCTGGAAATCATGCCTAATGAGAAGTATCATTTAAGAATCCGAGGCTCTTTGGTGTAGAGAAATGAAAAGCTATGAATGTAGTTTTACTGTCTTTCACCCTCTGGAGAGTTATAGTGTAGAAGTGGGAATAGGCTTGTTGTGTTTTACTCCAAGGGGCAGAACTAAAAAAATGGAGGCAGTTCTAGGAGGACCCCAGTGCTGTGCAGCCGTGGGATGTCCAGGAGGAGATGGTGCTAACACCACTGAAGCTCTAAAAGAGACTATTATCCCTGCATGAGAGGTTAGATTACAAAACCCAAGAGCACTTCACAACTATAATTCAGTGGCTTTAGAACCCAATTTTGGTGTTGATGTTGAGTGATTGGAGCCACTTTTGTGGCCTGGACTATTCATATACTTCTTCATTCATATCCTCAACTTGATCCCAGAAGGACTTAGTGCATTTTATAAAATGCATATCTAATGAATAGAAAGGTTCACCCTGCTACCCTTGAGTGGGGAAGATGGTCATTCTTCCGGGAGATGTCTGTGTCTTAGGAATACTCTGTCAAATAATCAGAAAAGAAATAAGCAGTACCTGTTAGATGACCTTGGGAGGGGTTGACAGTAGCTGGAACGGGTGCTGCTATATTCTTAAATACCTCTCCTGTAGTTCCCCAAAGCAAATACGCACTGACCTGATGAAACTTTTAGGAAGTTTCATTTTCCACTTTATTTTTAAGTTCCTTTATATACAGTTACATACAAATTCAAAATGTATTCATGTCATACATGCTATTTTTAGTGTAATCTTTCCTCATTTTCTTGGATTCCCTTTCCCATCCTCCTCCCACTCCATCTATAATAGACCTCTTCACCACAAAAGGTTATTTATGTTAACAACTCAATATATATCCTTCCATATGTTTCTTCATGCTCATATACATCTAAGCACGTATGTACTAAATACACCCACATAGGAAAAGAAGTTTGTTTGATGTTGGTTTCTGAATGTGGAAACACACATAATTTCCTGCATTTTGCTTGTAACAGTTCTCATTTCCACTTGCGATGTACTCTTTTGCCCAAGGTGCTCATGGCTCTTGTATTTTTTTGTCAGACCGACACATGCTGTCTCATTATTACTTTAATTTGCGTTTCCCTGACTTGCTCGTGATTTTGAGCTGCTTTTTGTATGTTTGTTGGCATTTGGATTTTACTCTTCTGTAAATTGCCTATTCATATCTTTGGCCCATTTGCTATTGGGTCTTTTCCTTGTCAATCGTAAGGAGACTCTGTTCATTATAGATGTTTTTATGAGAGTTGGTTAATAAACAGGGCACATGTAAACTGCAAAAGAATGAGGAATGAATTATAGAATTCCCACTGTTCACTCTGAATTCCTCATGAATCCTTAGCAACACCAGAGCCTTGAAATATGGACTGATTGACATTGTCATGGTTATCTTTATATTAAATTATCAGTAGAGCTTAAATAAAAATCAATAAAAACAAATGTTACAGTATTTTCCTCCCACATGTCAATAGGTCATCTTGCTCACCACCTGGGGATATGTGTACACTGGTTTCATTTCAAGAGGAATGCGTAATAACACTGGCCTTATTTTGACAAAGAATCACATGAACTCTGGGTCATTTAGGATGAATAGCACCATTCTAAAATAATTTTCTCTTTTGATCACCATTTTTCTAAATTTTTTCTTCTAATTCACAGATTTCTTCCTGCCTAGAGTGATGAGAATTAGGGAGTGAGCTGGGAGATGGACAGTTCAGATATTTCTACCTCCCATTCGATACAGCAAGATAGCAATGAGTCAAAAAATTGCATAGATGCATAAGAAAGCAAGATTAGTCAAGAGTAAGGTTTAACCTATAAACTTGCTAGTCATGGGCCACAAATCTGGTGCTGATCTTTCCTGTAGCCAAAATGAAGAGAGAAATGTGATTGCATATAAACCTCACAGTGTTCACAATAAATATTAATCTGTTGCTTATCCCTATAATTTGACCAGAGATTAATTTTTTCCATAGGGCTTTTCCTGTCACAGAGGATGTATCTTTGAGCTTTATTTTCCTTACTTAAGATGAAGGGGCTGAACTGGATCATCTTCTTGGCTTCTTCGAGCTTTTTTATGCTCTGACACTTTGCTTTATTGTGATGACTTTTTTGTTTTATAACTTCCCAGATATTATCCAATAAGAGTTGGACTATGAACATATTCTTCTATTCCATCATTTAGTTATGTAGAATTTGGAAGAGCTAAGTGTAAGGTAAAAAAATGAAAGACTTCTTAAAAATTAGTGTAGGTCTTTGTGAATACTTCTTGAATTCTACTTACAGGGTCTGGAGCCAGTAAGGGACTTTATATCAAAATACTACGTCATCAATCATCATTATCTTTGGATATAACCACCACTCATGCTATAAATAAACTATTTTGCCCTTAGTTGCTATAGTAACTTGTGGAGTTGATGGCTGTAGATGGGATAGCTCCAACAGTGTTTTTTCAAATCACCTTTTAACATCTTTTGTGAGAGTAACTTAATCAGGTTCAAAGACAAAAAGTACATCATGCACAAGTGACCTCAAAATATGGCCAAATATTTTATCATATGGTCATATTTATCTTACTTTAGAATATATTTTTGTGCGACTTGTCATTTCCCCAAAAAACAAAAACAAACAAAACCAGTTGCTGTTGAGTTGATTTCTACTCACAGCAAATCTATAGGACAGAGAAGAGTTTTCAAGGAGTGGCTGGTGGATTCCAACTGCTGATCTTCTGGTTAGCAGCTGAGCTATTAACCACTGTGCCACCAGGGCTCCATC
The DNA here is from genome assembly GCF_000243295.1 of Trichechus manatus latirostris. Lineage (NCBI taxonomy): Eukaryota > Metazoa > Chordata > Mammalia > Sirenia > Trichechidae > Trichechus > Trichechus manatus. The sequence continues at coordinate 11,854,310 of NW_004443992.1, read as the reverse complement.
ATTTCCAATACACATAATAAAACCTGGAAATTTCTCTGGAGTGCTCAATCTCATTATCAACTTATTATTCCCAAAGAGCACATGGTGACTTAACACAACATTCTGACGTTACAACAAGGTGTCTAGTTAAATATTCAAGACATAGCTCCTAAACAGTCCTTTCCTAAGGAACATGCACTATTTCTAAATATTTGATGATTCAGTGGAGTCAGTTAGTTGGTTAAAATTTAAAGCGTTGTATATTTACACCCAGTAGGAAGCATTTCTGTCCCAGAAACATAGAAGTGTGAAAATCTCATGTTATTTCTCCATCTGACCCTTAAATTTATTGCTGTGTAAGGAAGGGATATGATATTGCTACCTGGACACCAGCCATGCCTTTTATTTCGCGTTGTCGTGTTCTTTTTGTTTCTCGAGCTCACGTGAATTTTGGGTCATCTGTGGCCATTAGTTGCACAAGTTATTACTTTTATCCAATCTTAAGAGATCCATGTTTGTTTTAGATTCTATACTTAGTGAGAATATCCATCTAAGTGGATATACGTATTTATATTTATTTATATGTGACTACTCATTCACTCAAAAATAATTATTGAATCCTTACTATGTGATAAGTCCTTGGCTAGACAAAAGAACAAAATGCAATTCTTGTCCTTAAAAAGCTGAGAGTCTACTGATGAGACTGGTAAATCAATAAGTGATTACAAGACAAGGTATACCTGAACATAGCATTTCAGAGTTCAAGGGTAGTTAAACCCTCTCATTTTACAGCTAACTAAGTTGAGGCTAAGAGAGGTCACATTTTGTCAAATGCATATTAGATCCAGGAATAGAAATGACTTTTAGTTAAGCAACTCCCTCTCTCTTTTTCCCCTAAATAACCCTGTATTGTCCTGATGAAGCTGAGACATCTTTGATACTTTAATTTTGTATCAACTATATTCCTTGGGATGATTGGGGGAGAAGGAAGATGCCTACAGAATCCTAGTGAAATTAATTTAATTTGCCCTAGATGAAATTGAAGCTAAAATTGTTAATTGAAAAACATATACAAGGAGGTATGAAAACCCAAGAGTATTGTAGTTGCTTTTTTCCAAGTTTGTAAAGATTAGAATTTCATCACTGGAGTTAAAAGCATTGGGGACATGTTGAATTACTTTCCTGATTGTATCTTTAAAATTTTTCAACAGCTGAGTTTATTTTAGACATTAATCTATGAGGCTGTCTCGAGAAAATACAATAATAAAATGGTTTTCAAACAACAAGATCTTGTAACGAGTTCTGAGGGTCACCTCTGTTCAAATTTGGCTTGGAAAAGACAGATGGACCATTGAGCAGTTGAACTGTACCTGTTAAAATTGACCAGATAATATATGTGTCTCCTTCTTCCTATCTCTTGATCTGAGTGATTCATATCAATGCAAATTCTGACCTACCTCTATCATTCAGCTTAAGAAGAGAAAGTATGAAAGATATATCAGTGCATGGTGCTGGATCAGTCACTGTCCTGATTTTATCTCCGCCTTTTCCATTCTTTTAAATTAGATTCCTCATTTTTTTAAAGCTTCATGTTTCTTCATTTTTATCATGCAGCATCAATAATTTCTCTACATTTGCAGCTAAGTCAGGTTGTAGAATATATCAACTATATTTTTAGTGGTACACATGAAATTGCACTATAATATCCCAAAGGCAGAAGACTGATTCTATTAAATTACAAATAAATGTGGAACATTCAGGGACGCTGGAATTACAACAAATAGTATGTGGTCTAACATATGGAACAGAACGTTTTCTCAATAGCTAAAAATTGCTTTTGTTGTCTGAATATCATAACGGAGCTTTAAGTTGTGTTTAAAGTAAGCTAATACATTTGGAAGGACTTATTATATGTTAACCATGTTCTAGGAAGCTTTTCTTCTTTGCAGGTGTCCTGCTTCCTAGGGTTTGCCCTGACTGTAGTCTATCTAAATCAGTGTAATAATGAGTTGCAAATATTTTGAAGTTACTCCTTTTTGCCCTTTACTGTTTACAACAGTGCTTTCATATAATTATCTCCTTTTGATCCGGTTTATGACCACGTGAGGAGTATGACTCTTGGCACCTTACCTATTATACCTGTGGTCCTTCATCTTCAGGGGCATTAACTTGAAGGAAACTAACGCTCTTGAATGCCTACTATAAGACTCATTGCTAAGGGCTTCTTTACAAAGAGTCTTTTTGTCTTTTTACATCTTTTTCTTAACAGGAGATATAAATATTCTAAGCACAAAGTACTTTCTGTCTTAATTAATAACAGCCAATCAAATTGGGAAGTGATGAGAAAAGAGATAGGAAGAAGATGAAATGAAGCTCCAGGTACATTGGTAAAGAAAAACAACGTAATATACGGGGAATTTTTTTTTTTTTCTCTTACAGAGGCCTGGGAATATCATTGCCTTAAGCCCTTCTTTTCTCCTGGTCATATTAACAGAGCACAACAATCTAGTTGCATATATGAGCAGATTACCAAATCATAATGCTCATAACAGATACTGTCACTGTTGCTGCCCTGTCCATATGCTAACCCAGGGGCCACTAACAGTTTTCTTATAGGAGGATTCTCACATCTCTCTGCCTGAGGGTGTCCGTTGGTCCTGGGAGCATATGGGACAAGTGCATAGGGCTGGCTGGAAGTACTGGGTAGTTAATGCTCCCAGGAGTAGCTCGAAGAGGGGTGAGGAGATAACAGGTTAGTCTGGCTCTTCTAAGAAGCAGACACTAAGAGGAGATTAAATGAGCACACGGGAGAAATTCCTGTGTGATAAGAAATAGGGAGGCGGCCAAGGAAGTGTAGGGGAGCTGTCAGACCATGATGCAATTCTGACCTGAGGGAAGTAGAGGAAGAAACTGTTGGTTGGTCCATCCTACACCAGCTGTGCAGTCTAAGGAAGGTTCAGCAAAGTCTGCAGGGAGTGCTTGAGCCAAGGTCCAACAAGAAAAGGTTCTCATTAGTTGCCCTGTCACACTTGGTCATTGGCAGGGCACAGCCCATGGGAGGCATGGCCTCAGCACAAACATAGTGACGGATTCCAAAGCTTGGTAGCTGGGCTCTTAGTTAGTGCCCAGTAGTAGTTGTTCTACTCCCAGGAGAATGCGAGGCACATTTCCTAGCAGCCACGGTAGACAAATACCGAGCTCCTCGAAGAACAGATCTGAGGTGTGTTCCACACAGTGCCTCAATAAGTCCCCAGCAGGAATGAGCCCCAGTTGCTCATTGCACTAACCTACTTTTATTGGTTTTCCTCTCTTCCTTCTGTTATTTCCACTTCCTCTCTGTGCTTCCTCCTGGGATCACCTCCCAAATAAACTACTTGCACCCAAATCCTTGTCTCAGGAAAAACCCAAACTAAGATAATGCTTTTCAACTACCTTTAGTTACTGAGACTCTGTGTACCTTGAAACTGTGGCCATTTTGATGGGGCTGATTTTGGTAGCCACTTTTATACTCAAAATGGTAGCATCAAATCATAAGAAGAGTTGGTTATTACCTGTCAGTGGGCTCCAAAACTATCCTTAACTCTTAGCCCTCTCCTGAATTCTATCATCTTTCTGACTTCCCATTCCTGACCCCCACCCAACAAGGTTCAAATGGATGTTAACAAAACTTCTCTTCAAAATCTTTACTTAAAATTGTTCTCTCTACACTAATATCATGAGAAAATGGTTAATTAGGACCAAAACAATCCAGCCAAAATAAAAACAAAAAACCCAAACCTCTTACAATCTAGTCAATTCTGACTCATAGTTACCCTATAGGACAGAATAGAACTTGTATCTATTCCAAGGCTGTAAATCTTTACAGAAGCAGATTACCACATTTTTCTCCCACAGAATGGCTTGTGGATTCAAACCTCTGACCTTTCAGTTAGACACAGAGCACTTTAACCACTGTTCCACCAGGACTCCTCCAGCCAAAATATCCACTGAGATATTGTATTTATCTTTGAAAGATAAATACATGGGCCAGTGTAGCAAGGACAGAAATATTTGACTGCCATACCAGGCCCATCTCCTGAACCACGGCGTTGACCTGCATGCACTCCCAGTATGGTAGAATAGAATGAGTTTTGAGTTTTAAGTCTGGCCTTATCTTAAACCCTGTATTATAAAAATCCACAGTCAAGTGGTCAGGATAAGGGTCTATCCCTGACTTCTTAGGTTAGGTACCTTAAAGTTGCTAGGGCAAGATGGGTAAGTGTACTGACCCACCAGGGGAGGCCACCCAGGAACATCTCATCTCTCTTGTTACATCAATTTCTATTACATCAATGAGTCAAACAGAGCCAGCACTGTATTTTGTGTGCTTAATTCTTGCCTGCTGCTCCCCTTACCCACAACTGCTATTCTTGCCACAACTGAATGTTGTCCTATAGGAGTTCCTCGACCCCTTTCTCAGATCTGTGGGTCTCTTAGTATTACAGTCTGGAATGCACAGTCACAATGGCCCTCTTGAGAAGCTCCCAGTCCTAACTTTCTCCCACTTATTTTCTCTATATTGACCCCAAATAATAATGGGGGAGGCTAACAGTTATGGTATTGCCAAGGTTTTATTATTCAAATAAATTAATACTAGTTCTTATCACCATTGTTTTCATAGACATAAACATATTTTGACGCTCAAAATTAGGAAGAATATTCTCTCAAGGCAAAGAACAATTCTTCCCAAGAAAAAACATTTTGTAAGTTTATATTAACCTTTATAGTTTTTCTTATTTTTTTTACACACCAGCACTGGTCCAAGAACTGGTGTTTGGGAACTGCCAATATAAAGTATCATTAATAATTAACATTTATTGTTAATTTACTACGTGCCAGGAGCTGTGCTATTGCTTTACAAGCATTATCTCATTTAATTCTCACAAAACACTATGAAGTAAGCACTATTATTGTTTCTATTTTACAGGCAAATAAGCTGAGGCAATGAACTCGTTCAAGATTATGCAACCAGCTAAGAGCAATGACCAGATTCATACTACACGCTTGAACTTCAGAGCCTGCATTTGTAACCTCTATAGTTTCCTGTAGTGGTTCTCAAAGTGGGGTCTGGGGAACAGCAGCATCAATGCCACCTGGGAACTTGTTGAAAATGCCAATTCTTGGGCCTTACCTCAGACCAACTAAATTAAAACCTGGTGGTGGGGGTCCTAGCAATTTTTGTTTTAACAAGATCTCCAGGGGATACTGATTTAAGCTAAAATTTGAGAACTACTGCTGTATGCCAATCCAAGATACATGCAACACTAATACATTATTATTTATTTTCTAATTATTTTATTCCTCTTTGCACAAAAATTGTATAAAATCATTAAGGATGGGACAGAGTTGGGTTTCTTCAACTTCTCTTTTATTTGCCATAGGACAGGTCATATTGTGGATCTCCATAAAACCCTTAATAAATTGAAAAGGAAACACTACCATTTGTTTTGGATGACTTAAGTTCACTTGTGTGTAAAGATGAGATGCTAGATTAGAGAACTTTTTGAGATTCTTTGCATCTTCAGCACCCTAATATTGTTCCTGTCTCATTTTGTGTGTTTGTGATAATCAGGAATTACAAGAATATAAAACTAATATAGCATTTTCTTGCATGTGCGATAATCATTAAAAACACAGCATGAATCATGGCAACATATGGCATTTAAAAATAAACTTTTCACTTATGCCAGGAGATGTAGAGCTCATTTTGTTTTGCTACAGAGTGCGTAATATTGATAAGTAAAGGTTTGAAGAAAGTGTCTTTCTTTGGAACACATTACAAATCTTTCTTTAGCCTGTGCACAGCTTTTGTGCTGCTGCTATCTCACAGGTGCAGATCAACAAGGCAATTCTCTAAACCACGTTTAAAGAAAGGCCTTCTAGAAATATACAGTATTATCATTATTAGTGATGTTATAGCACAGAAACCTTGCAATCCCACAACTGAATTACATTTCATGTGATGTTCTCTATCAAACAATATGTTTTGGAAAATATCAAGACATAATTATAAAAATGAATTTTAAGTGGCATGGATATTTTGCAGTTTCTTATCAAACGTTTGATTGAAAACTTCCTTCGTTACACTATCTCAAGGATGGCATTATATGCCCAACACTGAAAGGAACAGATAAAGAAATCAGGTGCTCATTTTCAATATCTTTTTCAGTGACAATATTCTTACCCATCAGGCTAAGTTCTAATATAGAGTTTGCTAGATTACTAAGATTTAGTAATATCTATTTAGAGAAATCCAAAGGGTACTAACTATTAATTTTGCACTCCCAGATATTTTTATTATCCTTCAAAAAATCTGTTTGGCAATGTACACTCCAAATGGTCTTCCAAGCTATATTTTCTCTAATAAATTTTTTGCATAGGCTAAAGTCGGTGGTTCGAAGCCAGCTCTGAGGGAGAAAAGATCTGATGATCTGCTCCTGCAAAGATCACAGCCTAGGACATCCTATGGGGAAGTTCTACTCTATCCTATAGGGTCTCTCTGAGTTGGAATCGACTTGACAGCACAAAATAATAACAATATATCTATACGGGGTAATATACTAAGAAGATTAATTATTATCGTTGAAATTTTTGGTCATTTCAGTAAAAAACAAACAACTTTGTTGATAATATGAGTGTTTTGATTTCATGTCTTTGACTCTTGGATGCAAGTTACAAAATTAGCGCTGTTGATTCTGAGTTACACTCAATTTGGTTTAAGAAAAAATGGATGGTTTTGTTATAAGGTCTCTGAATTATCTTCCTAAGGAAATGGTCAGGCCTTAAGAGTGAAAGGCTAAAATAAATTTCGATGCCTTTTAGACACATGTGCTCTCATCCTTGCTTATGCTGCTTGGCTTTTTCATCCTCCCCTCTATCTGCAAAATGGCTTTCTTGATTCCTCTAATGCGCATTACCAAACATGGCCACCTCCAGAGCTGCCATTAGCCCATATGGCACTTATATGTTAATTAGAAAGAGGTGTCCCTTCCTCAATACACTTTAATTCCACCAGTCAGGAAATTGTCATAATATATTGATTTCGTAACAAGACTCTTTACTGCTGGGAAAAACTGTCAAAATGAACATGCAAAATCCTAACACCTACAATGTGAATGGGGCCCCATTAGATGTGATGCCCTGGTACAGTGCACAACCCGCACTACTGTGTGCAGTGTCCTGGCTGCCCCAGACCTGGTTTATATCTCCTGTCTTAGGCTGGGTTCTCTAGAGAAGCAAAACCAATAAAACGTATAAATATATACGTAAAGAGATTTATATCAAGGAAATAGCTCACACAATTGTAGAGGCTAAAATGTCCCAAGTCCACAGATCAGGGTAGAGGCCTCTCCCACTTCACAGAGCCGCAGAAGCTGGTGAACCCAGGGTTGGGAGGTTGGAGAGAGGCTCCTGCTCACAGGCTGTGAAGGTCAATGAATTCCAAGATCAGCAGACAAGACCACAAGGTTTCTCCTGATTCATGTAGCTGCAGGAGCTGGCGAACCCAAGGTCAGCAGGTCGGGGAAGCGGACTCTTGCTTGCAGGCTGAGAAGTTCGAAGAATTCCAAGATCAACAGGTAAGCTGCTAGCTCAAGTCCCAAGAACCGGAGGTGAGACAACAAGAGGCAGCTGCTGAGACTGGAACAAGCCAAAAACCTTGGCAAGACAAGTAGACAGAAAGTAACTGGTGGAAGGCAGAGAGATGAAACTGAGGGGGTGGTGAGCTGCCACAGGCCCCACCTCCGCCAGTACCACCCAGCAGATTCCATCCTGGGGGTGATCACAACGTTATACAACTGCTAAAACACTGAGAATAAAGGCCTAGCCAAGGTGACATACAATTTTAACCAGCACATCTCCTTAATCTAAACATTAAGCAAAATAGGAAGACTAACCAGTAGAGAGAATCTGACCAACTCAGTTTGACTCAGACTTCTGTAATGCATCTAGAGTAGGGGAGTTCTCTGATAAGGACCACCAGAAGTCCAGTCCCCAAGATATGGAGATTAATACAGTCTCCATTTCCCACTTCTCCGTTACCTACACAAGCCCCTCCCCCCTTGCTCTGCTGGGTTCAATAATTTGCTGTAGTGTCTCACAGAGTTCATGGACTATACTTACAGTTATTGTGGTTTATTAGGATAAAAGGATGCAACTCAGGAGAAAAAGGATATTAGTATCAGGAAGCAGTACATGGGCAAGGTCTGCAAGGGTCCCCAAAGTGGAGCTTCCATTTTCCCAAGGAGAGTGTGCCCCTCCCTTTGCCAGATGGGACAGATCTTGGAGCAGAAAAGTTCTCCCAACCCCTGTGTTCCAGGGCTATTTTCAGTCAGTCCACATACTCTTTATCAGTTACCAGGTGAGCTCCCTAGCCAGATGAGCACCCAGCAAATCCTTAGGTGTAGTATGCCTACCAGCAGCCTTGACATCATCTTGGAGTTTGTTAGAGAAATACAGAATCTCAGGCCTCAATCTAGAGCTACTGAATCAAAATTCACATTATAGCAAGATCCGTAAGTGACATCCATGCAGTCGAAGGCAATGGGTTATTTTGGGGACTCCCATCAAGGAGCCCTGGCAGTGCAGTGGTCAAAGCACTCCGCTGCTAATTGGAAGGTTGGCAGTTTGAACCCACCAGCCACTCTGTGGAAGAAAGATGTGGCAGTCTGCTTCTATAAAGATTACAGTCTTGGAAACCCTATGGGGCAATTCTACTCTGTCCTATAGGGTCACTATGAATTGGAATCAACTTGGCGGCAATGGGTTTGGTAACTTATTGTATTATTTAGTCTTGATGTACAAGGAATTTTACATTTAGAATTTTACATTTAGATCTACCAGTGACTTTAAAAAAAAGAAGTGTTAAGATGACTTAGCATGGGCAGTGTCTTATTTTTTCTCTGACCCTAAGACTTTATTTTGTGTTTGTGTCACAAGTAGATAGAGTGACTTTCATCAATTGTGCCTGGATTCATTTAGCAGACGTTTATTTTCTAGCTTAATATTTTTTTATTGAGGTGAAATTCACATAATGTAAAATCAGACATTTTTAAGTGAACGATTCAGTGGCATATAGTATATTCATGATGTTGTGCAACTAATACCTCTAGATAGTTCCAAAATATTTTTGTCACCCCAAAAGAAAACTCCATAGCAGTTACTCCCCGTTTCCCCTCCTCTCAGGCTCTGGTAACCACTAATCTATTTTCTGTCTCTATATATTTACCTATTCTGGATATTTCACGTAAATGAAATCATTAAGTGCGTGACCTTTTATGTCTGACTTCCTTCACGCAGCATAATATGTCATAATATTTTAATTTTGTAAATATATATTCATATAAATGTTGTTATATATAAACACCTAGAATTACACGTTTTATATGATTCGTTGTCTCCAGTCACACTTTCAGGGGGTGTTGATCAGTTATCCCACACCTAGATGCCTACATGATGGAGTGACAATGCATTTTTCACATCTTCATGTTAACTAGAATAAAAAAGCTTTCAAGCTCATCCAGTCTTCTTCTCTAGTTACTGCATGGGAGGGTTATTGGTATTTGATGTGTCAGACATGAGGAAAATTCTCTGTCTTTCCAAACATGGACAGAAATGCACTTCACTTAAGTGTAAAATTATGACGGATGCAATTTTGCACTCAAACTTTGATTGCAATAGTTCTTTCAGTTAACATGGCCTCCTTCTTGTTTGTTTGGGTTCTTAAATCTGACGGTTTTCTCTTTCCACAAGAGAACAAACAGAATTTGCCAAAATACAGTTTGGAGAGAAGAGAGGAGCTGGCAGTTTTATCACTCCTTTCTGATTTGTATTATCCTCTAAGTTTAACTTCTGTATTTTGACAGTTAAAAAAAAAATGTTCTTAAGACTTTACTCTGTCCCAAGTTTCACAACTTCATGGGAAATTTAAATCACTTTGTCAAATCTGGGTCATGCAGGCACATGGCACCCATTCTGAGGATCACCTGGAGCAGTCATAGAAAGATAGTCACCTGACAACTTTGATGGGTGAGCGTAAGGTGGATACGGCCCTTTCTCTTTGGTTGCTGAGATCAGTACCATGTATTCTGGGTCTAGGAATCCATTAGTCTTGGTCTTGGCCTGAGAATCCATTAACCAAAAACCAAACCAGACCCACTGCTATCAAGTCGATTCCAACTCATTTTGACCCTGTGGGACAGAGTAGAACTGCCCCGTAGGGTTTCTAAGGCTGTAAATATTAATGAGACTGGAGCCCTGTTGGCACAATGGTTAAGAGCTACAGCTACTAACCAAAAGGTGGGCAGTTTGGGAGTTCCGGCAAAATGGCGCTCTAGGCAGAAGCACTACGCCGTCTCTCCACAGCAAAGATCCAAAAAACTAAGACGAACAGAGAATACAACAATCCTGAAACCCTAAAACATCAAATGAAGAGATAAAGAACTCAGCCAAGCACCAAATGGAGTGAGAAAACTGACAGAGAACAG